>NW_006399879.1:4796824-4837959 GCF_000299155.1 Elephantulus edwardii | reverse complement strand
CCCAGATAACAGGTGCTGGGTCACCCCATCACCCCCCCCAGATAACAAGTGCTGGGTCACTCCATCACATGCCCCCCCAGATAACAGCAGGTGCTGGGTCACCCCATCACCCCCTCAGATAACAGCAGGTGCTGGGTCACCCCATCACCCCCTCAGATAACAGGTGCTGGGTCACCTCGTCACGTGTCCTTGCTGACAGGTCTGAGGTGGTGGCACTCAGGGATCCTCGGGACACCCAGCCCCATGTGAGCCCCACCCCATCCTGACTTCTCCCTGTTTCCTGAACAGCAGCTTGTCAGGTGTGTGCAGCCACCTGGAACTGACCGTCTGATTTCATAGCGAACCCAGCACCATTCCTTGATTGTGTTTTGAGTGATTGTTGACATGACCAGAGCCCTGGCTGCCAGTCGTTGTGCGGGGACAGGGCTCTCCCCGAGCACTGCGGCCTCGCTGAGCCCAGGCCGGTCTCTGCCGCAGGCTTGCTGAGTCTGAGCGGTTTGCTGGCAGGGCCACTGGTTGGCAGCCGGGCTTCCCGAGGGCCCCTCTTCGGGGTTGCTGACCCTGGGCCCCTGGTTCTTGCAGCTACCGAGACCGCCCAGCAGCTGAAGAGGAGTGCGGGGGTGCCCTTCCACGCCAAGGGCCGGGGGCTGCTTCGTAAGATGGACACCACAAGTAAGGGGCCATAGCCCGAGTGGGGCCGTGTCGGGGCTGGCGATGGGCCCCGGCCGGTGACGAGAGCCCAGGGTAGGGGCTAGTGACGGGCCTGAGTAGTGACCAGCAGGCCAGTGACAGGCTGGAGCTTTGTTGGCGCTGGTGATGGGCCCTGGGTGACCAGGACCGCAGGCCAGAGCAGAGCCGCATCAGGGCTGATCAGGCTGGGAAGGCCTCCGTGGTCAGCGTGTCGCCGGGGTGTCGGGATCCAGGCTGATGGCATGGGCCTGGTTTCTGAACCTTGGCTGCTTGTGGCATGGTCTGCGCGGGTCAGCGTGTTGGGCCTCACAGGGAGACCCTTCTGGTGGTCCCCGGGCTGAGTGAGGCCAACCCACTCCCAGGCTTGAGTGAGCTGACCCCGTGCCCACAACCCCGCTGCCCCAACCCAGTTAGCACTGCTGGGCTCTGGCCCCTTCTCTGCAGTGGGAAATAGGGTGCCCATGAGGACGTCCCCAGCACCTGGGCCTTGCTTAACACTAGGATGCAGATATTCCTGCCAGGACCTTGGCCACTTGGTCCTGGGTGAGAGGGGTGACACTGGGGCAAGGACACGCGGTGCTGGCTGTGCCTGTCATGTCCCCACAGGCTGGGGGTGGGGCCAACCTTGAAGTCCCCTGCCCTCGTGAGGGCCACTTCTCGGCAAGCCATTGCTGAGCACTGGGAGTGGTGGACCTGGCCTGGTCATCGTCCTGGTCCCATGCTTTCAGCCAAGCTTTGTGCTGGCGGCGGCCCAGGCCCGCATACGTGCTGGCAGCCTTGCCTCACGGCTGCTCCGGCCCACGGGCGGTTAGGAGGGCGGCCCCTCTGCGGCCAGGGGCTGTGTCCTGAGCACTGGGCAGGAGAGTGGGTGGTACATCCACCCTGTAGCCATGGCGGGAGCGGCTTGCTGACTGCAGGTGGTGGGCACACTCCTTGCCGTGCACGGACATGTGCGGGGAGTGGGGCTCCAGCCCCCTGACTGGCCTGTCCCCACAGCCCCCCTCAAAGGTATCCCAAAGCAGGCGCCGTTCCGCAGCCCCACCACCCCCAGCGTCTTCAGCCCTGCGGGGAACCGGACGCCCATCCCACCCTCGAGGACACCGCTGAGGAAGGAGAGGGGCGTGAAGGTGGGCCTGGTCCCTTCCCCGCCCCGCCCGCCCGGCCAGGTCCACCTGCGGGCCGGGGGCTGAGGCCGGTTCTGTCTGTTCTGGCAGCTGCTTGATATCTCGGAGCTGGATACAGTTGGAGCTGGCCGAGAGGCAAAGAGGAGGAGGAAGGCTGTGGGTGCGTGCTCGGGAGTCCCGTGTGCTGAGGGTGGGCACAAGCTAGGGGAGCACCAGCCGCTTCCTCTCGGCGACAGCTCTGGGGTGCCTTGAGGTCATTGTCATGCTGGAGGCCTTGCCGTCAGGTTGGGCAGTGTCCTGACATGTCCTGAGGCACCCCCCGTGGACAGCATGTCATCCCAGCCCGGTCCCTGGGGTCTGCTCTGGAGCCCTGAGCCCTGCTCTGTCCACAGACACCGAGGTGGTGGAGAAGCCGGCCAAGGAGGAGACGGTGGTGGAGAACTCCACCCCAGACTATGCCGCGGGCCTGGTGTCCACGCAGGTAGGCTCCGTCCACCGCCACCATGCTGCTTGTGGGCCGCCAGCACTCTTCCCGCTGAGAGCACGTGTGTGCGAGTACGTGTGTGTGTCAGAGCGGTGCAGGGTTGGCTGGAGCCAGCACTCTTCTGCTGAGAGCTCATGTGTGCGTGCGCATGGACCCACATGTGTGTGTGTGTGTGTGTGTGTGTGTGTGCGCGCGCGCGCGCGAGCAGTGCAGGGTTGGGACAAGCCTGAGGTGACGTCACACGTGGACTTGGAGCTGCGCCTGCCGTGTGCTGTCCTAGGGTGCCCGGTCCCTCGGGCTGGGCCTGCCCCTCCCCGGGGGTAGTGGCAGCAGGGAGAGGAGGCAAGTGTGGCGAGGTGGGCCGAGGTCCGCGCGAAGGCCTCTTAAAGCCTGGCCGCTGGGGGAGGAGGCTCGGGGACTGCATGCCGTGCAGCGCACACATCGGGCATCTCCAGGCCGCGTGGGGCTCAGCCCTGTGCCCGGTGTTCTTACAAGGACTGTCGTCCTCGCATGTGCCTCTGCAGGAAGACACTGCAGCCCCCTGGGTTCCAGGCTGCTTGGTCGAGGCTCCTGGGCCCGTCCCCCCTGCTTCCTCTGCCCCGGAGGTGGATCTAGTGCAGCCGGGTTCGGGGAGCGGATGAGACTGTGATCACTGGCCAGTGCTGGCCGATGCCCCCTTGTCCCTGACACACAGATGGGCAGTGTCCACTCATCACAGGGTTGTATGTCATCTGAGAACCCTGTTTTCCAGAAACTCGGATCCCTGAACAGTGAGCCGGCACTGCCCTCCACCAGCTACCTGCCCGCCACGCCCAGTGTGGTCCCAGCCTCGTCCTACATCCCCAGCTCAGAAGCCTCGCCAGGTGAGCCTGGGCCCCGGCACTGTCAGTGACCCCCAGGTCCCTTCAGTGACCCCTGAGTAGCAGCGCAGCCAGAGGCGAGCCAGGTCGGGGCGGCAGCTGTGATTGCCGCCCTCTGTTCTCCACGCATCCTCGCGGGACCGCGGCCAGTTCCTGGGGAAGGCAGTGGCCCGAAGCCTGGCCGGGCTCTGCTCTCCCGCAGACGGTGGTGCTGGCTGGGGTGAGGCAGGAACGGAATCCCCGTGTGAGAGCGAGCTGGACCCTGCAGAGGCTGTTCCACCAGTGAGGGCTGTGCGGGGCCGCCCCAGTGCCTGGTCATGGAAACTCATCCGAAGCTGGACTTGCGGGCTTTAGTTGGGCTTTTGGTCCCTCGCCTGTCTCAGGATCCTGGCCCCAGGGCAGCTGGTTGAGGGCATGGGCCTCCCACCCTGGTCCAAAAGCCAGGTGCCCGTCAGCCCAGAGACCCTGTGCTCCTTGGCCCAGTGGGCACCAGAGGGAGGGAGAGGGGGAAGGAGGGCTCCGAGCGGCCTGCTGAAGCATGCTGTTACGATGGGCATGTGCCCACTGGCAGCGTAGGGCCCCTTCCTCTGCCCAGCCGAGGCCTCACAGGGCCTGGGGGGTGGGGCACATGTGGTCAGTGGACAGCCGGTGGGTTTGCCCTGGACTGGTTGGGAGCGGGTCGAGGCATGATCACAGTGGAGGGTCTCACCAGGTGCCCTCTGCCTGCAGCGCCACCTTCCCGGGAAGCCAGCCTGCAAGCCAGCCGCCCCCCTGAGGAGCCTAGTACCCCGAGTCCCACGCTCCCAACCCAATTCAAGCAGAGAGCGCCCCTGTACAACAGCAGCCTGAACCCGGCCGCAGCCACCCCGACGCCCACGCCCACCCCCACAGCTACCACCCCCACCTTGCCCCTGACACCCACCACGCCCCCAGTCGTCACCCCCACAGCCCAGACCCCCCCAGTGGCCATGGTGGCCCCGCAGACCCAGCCTACAGCGCAGCAGCAACCCAAGAAGAACCTGTCCCTCACGGTAAGGGGCCGTGTCCCTCAGGGTAGGGTGACCTCGTGGGTGAGGGCTCCTGGGGACGGAGGTGGTCTCACGCCTGCGTCCTGCCTGCAGAGGGAACAGATGTTCGCAGCCCAGGAGATGTTCAAGACGGCCAACAAGGTCACGCGGCCCGAGAAGGCCCTGATCCTGGGCTTCATGGCAGGTTCCCGAGGTGGGTTCAGGGCCGGCCAGGCACTGGGGGAGCCGGGCGGGCAGCTGGGGGCCACGGTGAGCAGCTAGCCCAACAGCCCCTCTCCTGCAGAGAACCCGTGCCAGGAGCAGGGCGACGTGATCCAGATCAAACTGAGCGAGCACACGGAGGACCTGCCCAAGGCCGATGGCCAAGGCAGCACCACCATGCTGGTGGACACGGTGTTCGAGATGAACTATGCCACGGGCCAGTGGACACGCTTCAAGAAGTACAAGCCCATGACCAACGTGTCCTAGCTTGTGGCCCGCCAACCACTCTGGGCTCCAATGCTGGGGGCTCCACAGAACAGCAGTTTGGCTTGGCCCAGCAGACAGATGGACACCGGGCAGGGGAGCCGAGTCCCAGCCTGTCTTTTTATGTTCATTTCTCTGGGATGTTCTGGGCTTCTTTTTAAATTTCTATTATGGGTTATTTTGTGTGTGATTTCAGGATGAGTTTTTTGGATTCAGTACATTTTAGAACGTACACCCCAAGTTCAAACTGCCTCGTTTTGCAGCAGTAAATCTGCTTGCCTTGTTTTTTCCTTGGAAGAATCCCACTGGCCAGGAAGGAGGGTGGAGGTGGCTGGTGCCGCAACCTCTCCTAGGTTGAGGGGACCAAAGGCAGACCCTAGGCTGTCTGTACCCCCAGAGTTTTGTATTTACCTTTTGTACAGCTATGGGCAATTCAGACCCATCTTTGGTCTGGTTTTCACTGTCAAATGTTTGAGTAATTAAAAGTTGAGCTTTTCTGAGAGCAATGGCTGCTTTGACCACACCACCCGTGTACACTGTGCTGGCCTGTGTCATCAAGGTCAGGGCTTTGTGGCTGTGCTCCCCCAGGACCTTGGTGGACGTGGGTGAGGGCAGGGCTGGGGAGCCAGGGTGGAGTGACAGGCAGCCACCACCCAGCATCAGCTCATCTCAGCTGTTAAAAGAGAGGGACAGTCCCACTGTCCCGAAGATGGAGTCATGCTGGGCACTGGAGTAGGACCAAGGCCCGGGTGAGCTGCATGGCCCCAGAACTAGAACAGACAAAAGAAACACATGAGAAAAATCCTTTAAAATTTGTTTAATACAAAAATACTCATACACCATTTTCCAAACACAGCTTTCCACTTTAAATGCTATTTCCCCCCCCAAACTGGCAAGTTCTCAAATCTACATTTTCCAGTTACCCTCCCTCCCCCAAGAATGAACTTCAAGTTTTTCAATCTAACTATGTTGACCGCTGCCGGGGCGCAGACACCGACGGGCACGCTTCAGTGTGTGTATCGTCTGAGGGGCATTTCACAGCTCGGGCAGGGGGACACGAGGCCCAGCGCTTAGCACCTCACTGGCAGGACAGGCCGTCACAGGGCGCTCGGGACAGCTTATTTGGCAACTGAGTCTCTTGCGTGGACTCCTGTGGGACGGGGTCAGCTCCTCGGAGGGCAGTTGAGGCCGATGGGTCGGACACATGGTTCTGACTGCAAACCAACCCTCAAGGGCCCTGACACACACTCGAGTGTGGGGAGCTAGCGGCCAGCGTCGGTCTCGAGTCCCCACAACAGGCTTCGTGTCCACCTGTCTCCCCACCGGTTGGCGCATGACGAGACAGCAGAGTGATGTCTGGCTGCCGTCAATTAGAGGCCTGGGGCAGTAAAAAGGTCGGTGCTGGGCCGGAGACCCAAATGTGCCTGCTTCCAAGTCCATGCACCCATGGATGAGCTGCCCAAGTGTGGGGTCTCCGAGGTGTCTGGACAGCGGGCTCAACCTCCCCCCAGTGCCCACAGCCCAGAGGGCAGGCCAGAGCACAGGCCATACCTGCACACGGCCCTCATCCCCGTTTTAGAAGCTGGGCCTTGAAACTCTTAGTGTTATTTCCTTGTTAACTGTGCAGCTTTAGAGATGGGACCACATTTAAAACTTCAGAAAGAAACCTAAAAAAATGTGGAAACCTGTCACAGCGAGTGAGCACTCGGGATTTCCCTGCCGCTTCTGTGAGCACATCCTGCCTGTCCTTGGCTGCCACTTGGGCTGGAGATGGCCCAGCAGAAGTGAGTGGGCAGTGTGGGGCCCCGGTCTCTAATACCCTCTCAGTACGTCCTCGGGGAACCTCCGAGCACACTCACGACCTGGGCCGGGGACGGGCCTGCTGTTGGGAAGCAGTCTGTTCCTGGCAGTCCTGCATACGGGGCCTCTAGTCTGTGCACAGGGCGGGGCAGGGGGCTGGACACCAGGCAGCAGGGGCCCAGGAGGAGCTGTGACAGGTGCTGAGCCCAGGTCATGGCTGCGACTTCACATGACATGGAGCAGAAATGAGGGCGCTGAAGCCCAGCATAGACTTCCCTGTCGCTGAGGAGAGCTGTGTAAACCTTCTGGAGGTGACCAGAGGGGACAGGTGGAGAGAGCACCTATTCTTCTTGTCCCCAGCTCTGCCCTGAGGAGACCACCCAGGAGCCCACCCTCATTGGGACACACTTAACTTCAGGGTCAGGAAAGCACCCCTAAAAACAAGTCGTGTTTCCCACTGAGAACACGCAGCTTCTTGGGTGGCTGCGTGGGGCGGGCACCTCCCCCTTCAGCAACAGCGGCCTGTGAGCCCCACAGCTCCCCTTCCCGAGCGGCCTTGCGGTTCCCTGAGCAGAGCACCCCATGATGAGCCGGGCCACCTGGGGGCCAGTCCTGTCCGTCCCCGACACGTCCACTATCTGGCCAGTTCTCAGCACTCTGCGGACTGCAGTGGGGCGCGGTGCTCAGAAAACACACTTCTCAGTGGTGGTTTGTGAAACGAGTTCAGCAAAAATATATTGCGAGTAAAAGGTAAAAAATGGTAAAGAGAAGGGAAATGGAAAAAACATACAGAGTATCTTCCCAAAGCGCTGGTCGTGACCTAGTGCGTCCAGAAGCCGGTGCCGCAGAAGGGGCTGGGGCAGCAGCTCCGGAGGCTGCTGGCATCCAGGTCACATCGTGAGGGATGCGGGAGGACCACCCCGGCACTGTCACCACCCCAGCGCCCAGCCGGCTTCTCACTGGATGGAGAAGGCGCGCGTGGGAAAACCTTCACATTAGCACAAAGGTACAGCTGTGACGAGCCCGGCAGGCCCCGTGTCTGACGACAGCAGGGCAGGGGCTGCACTGTCCCCGCGGGAACGAGGCGCTGTACTCAGAGCTGAGGAACATTCAACAGAGAACAGCCATCTTTTAGAAGAAATACTATCCTATACATTTCAGCTGAGATAAAACCATTTCATATGCCAATTAATCTTCAATCGTAACTCCAACCTAGAAAGATAAAAACAGGAGGGCACCCTGACGTCGTCGATTCAAGTGTGACTGGAGCTGTGGGGTAAGGCAGGCCGGCTGGACCCCGTGCGGCTCAGGGCTGGCCATCAGTGCGGACGCGGCCAAGGTGGCTCAGTGAGGAGGAAGGCGCTCCCCCGGCGGCCTGGACGTGTGACGGGAGGGCAGGCTGGGGTCCCGGCCAGCCCTGAGCACAGCCCGGGGCCTGGCCGAGCGGCGGGGTGCTATTTGCCGTCAGTGACCCTCCGCCAGCAGCGCCTCCGCTTCCTCCTCCCCTTGGGCCTGACCGGCTCCGTGCGGGGCTGCCCCGCCTTGACCCCTCGGCCGGGCTGGGTGCCACCCTCGTGCTCGGAGCAGTACAGCTGTCCGTCCAGCGTGGTGCGGAAGGCTGTCCCATCATGGTGGTCCTTGCAAAAAGAATTGGGACAAAAGTGGCAAAAGGAAGTAGAAGGTTTGCCACACACGTCGCAGTGATGCCAAGGACACTCCCACTTCCCTGCAACAAAGCAGAAGACGTCAGCAGACAGTGAGTGCACAGGGTGGGGACACTTGGAACTGGCCGCTCAAGTCACCCCTCCACATGCTGCAGCTCAGAGCCCCTCAGGGACCAGCATGACGCCTGGGGATGCCGTCCCTCCCACTGGCAACAATGAACACTTCCTAGTGGCTCCAGGTTCGAGTCCTGGGCACTGACCGCGCGTGGGGTCCTTTGCCATGCCTATGCCACGTGCTTTCTTAACTGTGGGTGTCAACTGCACAAAAGCCAATCTCCTACGTCAAACGCCACTGTGGCATTTGCTTCTCTCTCTGCGTAAGGTCGCTTCCCCTCTGACCAGGGTGAGCGCTTGGCACAGACGCCCAGGCTCTCTCAACTAAACACTAGTGGACCCTCCTGGGGGGATGGCCTGGCCATGGCTTCCTGAAGAGGGTCCCTGCCCCATCCTGGGGGGCCACCCTGCTGGGTCCTGTCTTCACAAGCCCCACCCTACCACACTAGTAACCCCTGAGGCCCGGGGACTCTGGCAGGATCACCCTGAGTTCTCCCAGCTACCTCAGGGACAAAGGGGGCTCTCATGGCCTGGGGGAGGGACGCCCCCACGGGCACCAGGCAGGCTCTGTGGCCCAGCACTCACCAAAGGGCCGCTTGCCCAGCCCAAGGCATGACAGGTGGTAGGCCTTGGTGCAGAACTTGCGGTCACACAGGACCAGCTGGCCACCGTCGCCACAGCGGAAGCACTCGTCCTCTGACACCTTCTTGCCGTCACCCTTCGTCCGGCGCCTCTTGGTTTTTTTCTTCATCTTTTTGCCCTTTTCCTCAGAAGAAAGGGACGTGGAAGTCTAGAATTAAGAAATAGAGTTTATGCACACCCATGTTTATCATGGCTTTGTTCACAATAGTAGAGTTGGAAACAACCTAAGTGCCCATCAACAAACGAATGGATAGAGAAGCTGTGGTATATTCACATAGTGGAATACTACGCTGCATTGAAAAACAAGGAACTCATGCAATATTATTCAAAATAGGTGACCCTGGAGGACATTATGCTGAGTGAAGTATCTCAGTCTCAAAAGGACAAATACTGCATGGTGCCACTGCTGTAAAATAGGACTGACCTTGGGGTTGGGGATAGACTGAGAAAGATGGGTTCAATAATGTATACTGCATTGGAACAGATGAGGGAGAAAACTGTTTATTAAGGGATATGTGATTAGGTATTATTGTCATAACAGGAATCCAGAACGAAGGCTGCATAATGGAGTGGTCCTGGGGGAGGGATTGTATAACAAAGAATTTTACTTTTCAAAGAGAAGAGCGAACTGGGAGGGGGGGGGAGGGAAGGGTAGGCAGGGAGAAAAGGGCAACAATGAATGAATGGAAATCCAAAGTCTCTGTAAACTTTCATTAAAATTAATAATAATAAAAAAGAAATAAATACAGTTTATGTAAAGAGAATTTACGCGAGATGAAGGAGCCACAGGCTCTCCAGGGAAGTCCTGCTACAGAAAGCAGGAAGCGCTCAATGCTTCCCCATGCCAGCCATGAACGGGGTCCCGGTCAGCCCGCGGACACACCCCGTTCAGCCGTGGATGCGGCCCGGGTCAGCCTACGGGCATAGCCCATGTACAGCCAGGGTTTGGAAACTCCACTGACATGTGAGCAGGCAGAGACTAAACTGACCTCTTGGCTGAAGCAGCAGTGACTTGATGCCCAAGAGCAGTCCCGCTCAGGAGTAGGGACACGACCCCCTCATGTCTCCTGACCATGTGTGCCCAGCACAGGTGGCAGCTCTGTGTCGTGGCCTCTGATGGAGAGTGAGGAAGGCTGCTCCCTCCCCACCACTCTCCCCTCCTCCGACCAACCGGCTCTGGCCCTTCCCAGCGCACGTGACGGGGCGCAGAACCTGCACCCTGGGCCAGCTGAGCACAGGCCAGAACAGCTAATGCTGCGACCCATGACGGCCACTCTGCATGTCGCCATGTCCTGCAGAAAACTCGGGTCCTCCACAGCAGTGCACACCCAGGGGCTCCCCGATGCCTCTCCTCCTTCCTCACCCGAGGGCCCGCTCGCCAGCCAGCACCCTGGTCAGCACTTCACTCTCCACAATCACTGACCTCAGGCAGGGTTCTGTTCTTAGCAGCAGACCCAAAAGCCCAATGTTGGCCCAAAGGGCGTGGAACCCTTGGCACTTTGACCAGCAGAGCCGTAGCCCTGCCATTTGTGGTGGCCTGTGCCAGATCTGGAATACGGGGCCTGGCTGCAGACGCATCGGCAAAGACCATACCTTTGGCCGATCCCCAAGGAAGCCACTGCAGTTGGGGGCTCCGCAGCGACAGACGGTCTTCTCGTTGCCCAAACAGTCGAGGTTGTAATTAAAGGTCAGCTCTGTCCCTATGGGGAGATGGGACACACAACATTGACCTTTCCATAATACCACAGGAATGCATGTCCAGCCTGAGGCCCTGCTGCTGGGGTCGCATCTCTGGGCCTAGGGCCTTTCCAGTCTGCTGCGTCTCACTGGACTCGGGACACGCTGTCCCCCACCCCAGCCTGCAGCGGCACAGAGCCTGTGAGCTGAGGGGCAGCAGGTCCCCCAGCACGACGTACCTGCAGGAATGTCGCACACAGCAAACAGGCCCACGCGGGTATCACCGTTCACCGTCCACTTGAGGGTCTCGCAGTTGGGCTGACAGCTGTGGTTCATGAATCGGGAGTAGTTCCCCTTGGGGCCAGCGTCAATGATGCGGTCCTGCAGGGGAGCGAGGCTCAGGTCACGCATCACTCGGGACAACAGTCCTAGGACACGCTGCACACGTGAGATGTCTGCTTGTCAGACTGAAAACCGTGGGGTCCCATGGCCACTGAAATGAGACACCCCCAAACCAGTCGTCTTTCTCTTGCTCACTGAGGGGAGGTCGGGACCACATGGCAAGGACCAGTACAGAGTGAGCGCCAGCTGCACAGGCTGGGAACAGTCCCACCCTGACAGCATCGCCCGCTGTCAGGGCCCAGAGGACACTCCGACAGGAAGGCCCAGTTACAAAGGGGAAGGACACAGCGCATCTGCTGAGCGGTCCCCACAGAGAAGCACGCGAGCCGCGGTGCTCACAGGCCTTCAGCAAAGGACGTGCAGCCTCGCATCACAGCCCACCTGCGAGCAGCCCACCTGAGCGCGAGCCGCACCGGTGCAGGCCTCCGCAGTGACCACCACGGGAACGGAAGCGTGTGGGTATGCACTGTCCTGTCTGACCCGGGACCCCCCGACCCTGGGTCCAGTGAAAGCTCAGCGGCCGTGCACCAGGCAGCCCCATCAGAGGGGGGAGGAGTGGAGGCTCGGACCCCAGGGGTGCATGGGGTGCTGGAGGGGCAGATGGGAAGGAAATGTAACAGGTCCAGCAAGTGTCGTAAAGAGGCTGCAGGAAGTGCTGAGAAAGCCACAAACATCCAAGTCTGAGTGTATGCCAACACACCTGACAGTAAATAAAGGGATAAACGCATACATTTTCTAACATGTCAAACAAAACCAAACCCTGGCCGCCGAGTTTCCTATGCCGCGTCAGACCTCACAGTCCGGATGAGCTGCCGACAGCAGCCTCAGGCGCACAGCCAGGGTCCTCCAGAGTCCCCCTGGCCAAGCGCTGCAGGGACGCTCCAGCCAGGCTGCAGACCCAAGGGCTGGATGCGTGAGAGGGGCTCCTGAGGACCTGTCCAGCACACTGGGGTGAAGTGTGATGACAACACATTCCTCACAGGAGGAGAAGTGGGGGGGCTCCTGCCGCCAGCCTCTTGCTATCTGAAGTTCCAACTCTGCTTACAGTGTCTGCTCTGGCCCTAAACGCGTCGCATTTGTCTGCGGCTATTTCACTGGTCTCACCGCGTGTCAGCTGTCGGACTCCAGGGCTCCTGATGCTGGACGCTCTGCTGCTGACGGTGGAGAGGTTTCAGCAAAGTTCCAGACTAAGACAAGGAGCAGGAGCGGCCCTCGCTTCGCAACTAGCAGGTTCATGAAAACACTGACCAGTAGCCGGCGCCAGAGGATGGGCCCCAGGTCGGAAGTGGTCAGCTGTGACTGGGAAGAGCTGCCCCTGAGATGAAGTCTGTGCCCCGCCCGAGGTGGAGTCCACGTGGATGGTGAGGGAGGTATACAGCTTCCACAGTGAAGGGCCCTCATTTGCTGAGATGAAGAGTCAACCCCGGGGAGGAACAGCTCAAGACACTGTTAGTAACTTGGCCAGGGAACGTACCAAGCATGAATGTAGGAAGAGCCGGAGTGGACAGAACTGAAATGGACACATCAAGGTCGCCACGCTGGCATTAGTGAGAAGGGGGGCTGGGATCTGCCCGGTGAATCGTGATCAGAACATTCTAGGATCTCCTATGTCAGAAACACAACCAGAAAGCAACACCAAGTACAATCTTGAAGATGATTTTAAAAATGGCTTGAATAGTGCATCAACAGAGAACTGCCCGAAATTCAAGGTGGATTCAGAAGAGGCCGTGGAGTAAGGGCTGTCATTGCCAATGGCAGATGGACTGTGGCTGAAAGCAGGGAATACTAGAAAAACGTCCACTCGTCTGACTATGCAAAGGCATTTCTGTGGATCCTAACAAACATGGCTGTAACAGAGAAGAGGAGGAACCCCAAACACTGAACTGTCTCCTTGTGAAACCTCTATATAAACCAGAAGCAGTTCCCAAAACAGGACACGGTTTAAAATCAGGGAAGCTGTGTGTCGGAACGGTATCCTTTTTCCAGACCTATTCAAACTGTTTGCTGAACAAATCATTCAAGAAGCTAGACCACGTAAAGAAGGATGTGGCATCAGGATTGGAGGAAGACTCATCAACAACCTGCTACGAAGATGACACAGCCTCACTTGCTCAAAGTGTGGAAGACCTGTAGCATTTACTGAAGATCAAAGACTGCAGCTTTCACTACGAATTACATCTCAACATTAAGAAAACGATTCTCACTCCTAGACCAATAGGCCACACCATGATGCTGCTGCTGTTGTCGTGCGCCGTTGAGTCGTCTGCGACTCACAGCAACCCTCTGTACAACAGCTCTGAAGCCTGCCCTGTCCTAGGCCCGTCTGAGCCCCAACACACCCACCCTCATTACCCCATTTACTGGATCGATCCAGTAAATCCATCTCATACAGGATCATCCTCTCTTGCACTGTCCCCTTTCATCCTTCGAAGCAACATGTCCTTCTCCAAGGACTGATCCCTCCTGGCCGCATGCCTAAGTATGTGAGATTGAACTTCAAAATCCTAGCCTCCAAGGAGAAACTTGGTGTCACCCTAAGACAGATCTGTTTGTTTTCTTGGCGGTTCATGGTATGTTCAACACTCTTTTCCAGCACCACAACTCAAGGGCATCAATTCTTCTGTCATCCATAGTCACTGTCTAGCTCTCTGATGCAAAGCAAGGAATTGTGAAGACCATGGCCTTGGTCAGGCACACCTTAGTTGCTAAATTAACATCACTGCTTCTCAGTACTCTGGAGAGGCCCCTGACAGACTTTCCCAGTGCTGTTGGAGTCAAGAGTGTTGGCTGTGGAGCCAAGCAAGCTGTAACTGTTAACAGCCTCAACCTTTCATCTATCACGGTGCTGACAACTGGCCCAGTGGTGAGAATCTTTGTCTTCTCGATGTTGAGCTTCAATCCATATTGACAACTACAGTCCCTGAGTCTGTGCAGCAGGCGCTTCCGGTCCTCCTCAGTTGCAGCGAGCAGGGTTGTGTCATCTGCATAACGCAGGTTGTTGATGAAACTTCCTCCAATCCTGGTGCCACGTTCCTCCTCATAGAGCCCGCCTCCAAGAGGATCTGTTCTGCATACAGACTGAAAAGCTATGGAGACAGGACACATCCCTTTTCTGATTTTGAACCATGCAATGTTTCCTTGCTCTGTTCTGAGGACTGCTTCCTTAGCACAAGCAAGTGTCCTGGGATCCCCATTCTCCTCAAGGTGAGCCACAATTTGTTGTGATCCACAGTCACAAACCCTCTGCACAGTCAATAAACACATACAGACATTCCTCTGGTACTCTCTGCTTTCAGCCAAGAGCCGTCTGACACTGGTGATAATGTCTCTAGTGCCAGCTTGTACTTCGGGCAGTTCTCTGTTGATGTCCTATTCCAGTCGTTTTGGAACTCTGGTGGCCTAGTGGAAAGAAGCTGTGCTGCAATCCCAAAGGCACACAATTCAAATCCACCAGATGCTCCTAGGAGAAGGCTGGGCAATCTCCTCCCATGTGATTAGCTGCCTCTGAAAACCCACCAGAGGGTCAGCTATGGGTGTTTCCAACTAGACACAACAGAACATCATCATCAAGATAGAATCTGAAAAGACTGAAGCTGACAGGATTTTTATTTTACTTCAACTCATAATCAACCCATCATGGCAGCAGATAAGAAAACAATATCTCACCGGGAAATGACTGTTAAAGTGCTAAAAAGCTAGGGTGTCAGTTTCAAGACTGAGGTGTGCCTGATCTATGCAATGTGTTTCCAATTGCCTCATACACATCTGAAATTGAGCAAATGAATACGGAAGACCAAAGAATTGGAAGTCTCTGAACTGAGGTGCTAGCAAAGGTGACTGAACTTCTCACGGACTGCCAAAAGAATGCACCAATCTGTCTGCAGCAAGCCCAAACACGGTGCTCCTGAAGAGGTCAGGATGGTGAACCTGCCTCACCCGCTTTGAGTGTAGTGTGAGGCGAGACAGAGCCTTGGAAAAAGGCAGCAAGCTGGGACCGCAGAGGGGCAGGGAAAGACAGATGACCCTCAGGAGCTGGAGTGACCCAGTGACCCGGACGAACTTGGTCATGGCAAAGACTGACAACAGCACGAGACAGGCAAGGGCCTGATGTGTGTCCACTCGGGCGCAGAGTGTGGTCACGCTGACAGCTCCTGCCAACCACATCGTAACTGAACAAGGAGGTAACATTCTGAGAGGGGGGGCAGCGCTCAAGGCGGCCAGGATTTCCGTTTACTTGGAGCTGAATCAAAGCCCATGGGAGTCAACACATCTCGCGGGCAGCCCCGCTGCTCAAGAACTCAGAGGTCAGCACTGCACCGTCAACCGCTCTGTACGTATGTGAAAGCCGGGTAAGAGCTGAGGAGGACCAGAGAGCCAGCACCTTGGGGTCGTGATGCCGAGAGGACGGACGGCTGCACGGACTGTCTCAGCAGAAAGGCAGCCCGAGTCCTGAGGGGAGGAAGGCACCAGGCCACGGGAAAGGCAGCGTCCTTCCAAGATCTGAGGGTCAGCGAAGAGAGGAGGCTGCTCCGGAACAGACCTGCGTCTCCGATGACGACTCGGGCTAGTGCAGGTCTGCTCTCCACAGGCTAGGAGTGTGCGACGACACGCCGGCACCACCAGCGCTTTGCTCATTTAGGATTTTGGTTTAAGCACGTGGGGTTCTGACTTCCCTCCTCACCCCGACTGTGAGGCCCTGACTCCCGGGATCCGCAGGTGTGGGAACAGGACAGTTCCGCAGGCCGTACCCCACGGCCGACCTGTGTCCGCTCTTCTTCCCTCTCAGGCACCTTCTCCTGCTACAGGAGGCCCCGGTACCACCACCTGCCGCCCAGCCCTCACGCAGACGCTGCCAGCACACTTCACACACCAGGCCAGGACCCGCGGGTCAGAGGCTGTCCCGCGGCCTCAGTCAGCACCCCAGATGGCCGCCTGTGGAGAGCCAGGCGCATGGGGGAGCTCACCTTGTCAATGGTAAGCATGTAGAAGTGGGTGATGTCGTTCTCTTGGGCGTGCTTGATCCTTGCCATGCACTCCTCCTCGTCGATCAGCTCGCCCACGTACTCATTCACGAACTCCCCCTGAAAAGGACGAGAGGACAATGACAGCAGGACTCGAGCGCCCACTGCTCTGGGTCAAAGCGGGACTCCAGCGTCAGGGCAACCGACCGGGGCACCAACCGCCAGCGCCAGTTTCAGAGGGAAACCGTATCAGGTCCCCAAGTTCAGCTCAGTGAGTCGACTCGCTTTTTACCGAGGGTGTTGGTGAAGAATTCACTGGAGTACACCTGGTGCAGCCATGGTCTCTACTACGTTTCTGGTCTCCTGAGAATGCGTGGGAGACTCCTTCCACCTAAGTCATCATCCACGAGCTCACCTCCATCACAGAGGACAGGCAGACCACAGACCCAAACAGCCCCCATCCATCAGCATTCCGAGGTCACAGGTGCGTTGACGGAGGTGGCATGTCTCTACGAGTCTCGTGCTGAGAAGGCTGTTGTCTGCGGCCTCACCACTGCGGAGCTGGCCCAGCCTTGGAGACTGAGAGCCCCGCCAGTAGCCCCTACAAGCCCCAGTGCGTCCACACACAGCCAGGCCCAGACGAGCGAGTCGTCCTGGCCAGCCGAGGACTGGCTGTCTCGTTCGAGTCCCACTCTGTTGTGTTGGGGCCCCAAGTGTCCAGGCTACTACTGTAAGGAAAAGTCACTTCCCAAAGCTATCATTTCCTAATGACATCAGAATTCTGACTGAAAATGTGTTTAAAGAAATCTGTGAGCGTCACTCTGGAAGACGGTCCATGCACTCCTAAGCAAAAGGCGGCGCCCCTCCGCCGGTTCAAATCCCCCAGTGGCTCCACAAGAAAAAGGAGGCAATCTCCCCATGAACCATTTAAGTGTCTTAAAAAACCGACCACAAGGTCCGCAGAGTCGGTTCAGGGCAATGAATGAGTTAGTACCTGACACCATCCAGTGTGTCAAGGGTCCACACACACAATAATCACATCCCAACGGCTACTCACTCGGTGCGCAATGTCTAACGGGAGGCACAAGCGTATCACAGCCCACCTTTTTGATGTCTCTCTTGGCCACCAGACCCCAGCCTTTGCCCTCTGTCTTAATGATCTTGGTCTCAGGGTACTGGCGCTTGGTGAAGCTCTGGTTCTGGCAGTGCTCGCCCGCAGGGCACACCTGGGGGTGGCACTCATACATCAGCATCCTGTTCAAACACTCCGAGTCAAAGCCACAAGGGTTCTCGTCTGTGGGCTTACAGTTGCACTTAGGGATTTCAGAAATATCGGCTGTGTAGATCTGAACTTTCCCATACGGCTTATTCACCTGGAAGGGAAGCGAGAGGCTGCCTCAGCACACGTCCCAGCAAAGCCCTTTCGACCTGGTACGCCCGCTCCCACCCCTGCACCTGGTGTCTGAGAATCACAGCCCAGATGGGACACCAGCCCACATGGTCATGGGAGCAGCTCCAAGCCTCGCAGCCCCTGGCCTGAGGACTCTGCCCCCACCCCCCGCAGCGTACCATTTATGGCCCTCAAAAGGAAAGAGAGCTAACAGTTACCCAAGAGAAAAGCTGCGACACTGAGAAGCCGCAGGTCAGCGCAGGCTGCCAGGTGCCCAGCCAGGACGGGGGCCAGTGCAGGGCAGGGACGTACGGGGAGACTCATGAAGCCCATGTGACCATTCAGCTGCAGTCCCTCCTGCTCCAGGTGGCCTGGCCATTCAACAGCACCTCTGAGAGCCTCTGCACCTCACCGCTGCAGGCGGGGCAGCACTGGTGGGGGGTGGAGGGCTGCCGTTGTCTGCCTAGGGTCTCCCGCATGGCCTCCACACCAGGCACACCAGTGCCAGCTCCTGACCTACCGGCACAGCCCAGGACTGCAGGAGCCGTAAGCCCCACTGTGTGACGGACCCTGCTGGGTCCACGCTGGCCCAGGCCACGCACGCACGTGGAAGGTGCGCTGCTCACCTTAATGTGCTTGTAGGGCGGGGGTTTACGCTCATTCTCCTGAGACTCTCGGGCTTCCCTCCGGAGCCTGATCTCACGGAAGCGAGCTTCGGCTTCTTGCAGCGCTGAAACGGCCGTGAAACAGAGTAAGAATTTAGTCAAGACATCTGCCTGGAACTACATCTTTACCAGTTTAACTCTTCATCGCGCTAGTGCATGCCTTCCGAGTTTCTGCTGATCAAGTGTCAGTGCCCAAGACGTCTGGAAACACATGCTCAGGAGCCCTCGGCAACGGGGGTTCTCGGGGACAGCTTTCTGCTGGAGGCTGCTCCCCACGGCTCCTGTCTCCTCCTGGGTCTCGGGACAAAGCGCTGATATGTGGGCTCTACTCTAAGGTAAAAACGCACCAAAACGTACAAGCATTGCAGCCCAACTGGAACGAACTCGTAGCCACCCTTTCACAGGGTTTCTGACGCCGCCCATCCTCTCTTCCCAAGCAGCTGCTGGGGCGCGTGAACTGTCAGAGGGCGCAGCACTGAGGCTACAGTGCAGCTGTGCGTGCTACACCACCAGAACTCAAAGCACGCTAGGCTGTTCACCGCGAAGAGGCAAAGGTCTGAGGAGTGAGCGCGTGTGGGAGCTCCAGTTCCCCGAGAACAGGCCCTATCAGCACTCCCCGCCCGGCGACTGCAGCGGACTCTCAGCACAGCGGACCGCGGTGGGGACGGACAAGGCCGTTTCCTTCACTCTCCCTGAACACATCCTGATGCATTTTCACTCTTGGTCAGATTTCTAGATGCCACCTGTGTGCCAAGACCCAAAACAGGCCTACGAAAGTCACACCTACTGTTTATCGTGCTGCATGTGACGGCTTCCTTTATAAGCCTAATACAAACATCACTCTTCGTGAGTGCATCACCAGCTCCCCACTGCTGAGTGGCTATGGCTGCACCCATGAGCTCTACGCCACCCCAAGTGGCTCCCTGCTGCCCTGAGTGGTTGTGCACCGGCACCACGGCTCCCTGCTGCCCCCACGGCTGTGCGCCTGCGCCACGGCTCCCTGCTGCCCCCACGGCTGTGCGCCTGCGCCACAGCTCCCTGCTGCCCCCACGGCTGTGCGCCTGCGCCACGGCTCCCTGCTACCCTGAGTGGCTGTGCGCCTGCGCCACGGCTCCCTGCTGCCCCCACGGCTGTGCGCCTGCGCCACAGCTCCCTGCTGCCGAGTGGTTGTGCGCCTGCACCACGGCTCCCTGCTGCCCTGTGCTGTGTGTGCACTGTGGCTCCCTGCTGCCCTGAGTGGTCATGTTCATGGGATCCCTGTTTCCCTAGAGCTGTGTGTATGCTTCAGCTCCCTGATACTCTAAGTAGCTGTGCACTTGCTCCAGGTCCCTAAACTACTGTGACTGGGTGTTTCCTTAGCTCCCGGCTACCCTGAGTGGCCCTGTCGTCTTCACTTACCCTGGACTCAATGTGAGTGCCATTTCCTCTGGGGAGCAGACACAGCCCCATATTTGACTCAAGTCTTAGTGTCGGCGAGCCGCGTCACCCTGTCCAGACACTGGCTGTCAGAGCATCCTGTTTCACCTGTCCAGACCTAACACTAAGTGAAGCACCTGGTGCTGAACTCTCAGATGGACAACACACAGGCCCAGGGGGTCCAAGTTCTACCCAGCAAAAATGGCCCACTATATTTCCATCCATGTGACAGGGCAAGCTAGGAACCCATCTGTGAGTTAATACGGATGTCTTAACAAACAGGCCTTCATTTGTTACAAATCTGTATTATAAAAGTAAGAGCTCTGGTGGCCTAGTGGCAAGAAGCTGCACTGCAATTCCAGAGGTGCGTGGTTCGAATCCACCAGATGCTCTGCTGAAGGAGGAGGGACAATCTCCTCCTGTACCAGTCAGATCTGATTTGACGGTACACGTAAAAAAAAAAAATAACATTTTTTAAAAAGTAGTAAATCAAAGTACAGCTTATACTATATACCTCAACCAATCAGTCTATAAACTTAAGTTTCTTCTATTTTAAAAACACAGATGGAACACTTAGTGCAGTAACATCTATAAAGAAATCCTCAAAAATTAATATTAACAGATTGAACACAGAGGGTATGGTTTCATTTTTGATAAGGAAAGAAAAAGCTCTTGTATCTCTGTACCGTTTTTGAAGACTTTTCCAATTCCTTTAATTCCTTGGTATCTGCTGCCCCGATCGCCCTCCATGTACGGGAACACTCGTGCCTGATGTGTCCAATAATAATCTTTAGACCCAAAGAAAAACACAGGAAATTCTCCAATCTCGTGCTTCATTTTCTGAATATTTGGGGGGACATTTTTGGGATGGCAAACTTCTGCCGGCCACCATCTATTATAAATATTAAAAACAGGGTTCACAGACTCTTCAGAGACAGCATCAATCAAGCACTTCATCACTTTAATCTAGAGTGAAATGAACACATGTTAACAAGGAAAGACACAGAGGTGAGCACGCGTGTCTCCGTCCCCCACCTGTAGTTGCCGAGTTTGACCCAGATGATGTCCTGGAAGTGGAGCTTCTTGCCGGCCCTGCAGTCGTTGCAGAACCAGCTCCCATCGGGCATCTCGATGTTGAGGCAGTCGGGGTGGAAGGCTGCCGGACAGGACTCACAGCACAGGAGGCTCCCCCCTGCAAGAGGGGGTGGGCTTAGAGCTGCTCTACAGAGAGGCTGGGGGCGCTCCCCCGGGACAGAGATCACACCCCCGGTTCCCACATAGGACTCGGCAACAGTCGTCTACTGAGTCAGTACAAAAGCAAATGTTATTTCCACCAGTGACAATATTCCAGAATTCCATAAAATGATCCTAGTTAATTCAGAAATATTCCAATAGACTAAATGGAAAACATCAACAGCAACTACCGAAGTCGGAAAGAGAATCAGAGGCAGCACTAGAGACAGAGACGCTGTCTGGGGAGTTGCGTGGGTCGCACTAACCTGTCGAGGTGCCCGAGTACTACGTGCTGGGTGCTGGGCAGCACTAGGCCTCTAGGCGCCTGCTGGCTCTTACCTTTGGAGCAAACGAAGCACCAGCTCACATTGACATGTGCGTGGTGCCTCTTCCCCTTCCGGGCAGTGAAGTGACCTGTGCAGATGATGCTATTGGATGCAATCACCGAACACCCCGCTGCCAAGCAAGAGTCCCCTCCGTGGTAGGCTACGGGGCAGCGGACACACCGCATCATTTTACCTAGACACAGACACACACGTTGTAAAAGGGCCCAGCAGGGAATGGTCACAAGCCCCCGCTGAACGCACTGTCATCAACAGGGCCACCAGCAATTACGATGCTGCCAAAAATGTGGAAAATTAATCCTGCAATGTATCTCAGATACTGAAAAAAATCTAGGATGGTGAGGGCAAAATGTATTTAATAGGCATCATTAAAACATGCTTCAAGACAAAGCACTCGAAGCAAACACTGGGGAAATTACCCAGCATTTAAAATACTACCTCCTAAAATGAAAGAAATCTGCACCCCTCAACCTGGGCACGACTGACGTTTTGGGCCAGCTTCTTCTTTGTGGTAAACATGCTCTCGTGCATTACGAGGCTCAGCGTTTCTGGCCTCCACTTACTAGGTGTCAGCAACAGACCCCAGAAATATCCTCCGACACTGTCCCCGAGTGGACAAACGGACCCGTGGTTGAGAACCACTACTGTTACGATAACCTGCCCCTCTCAATCCCATATACCCAACATTAAATAATACACATGTCATTTAATTTTAATTTTTCCCCCCTCACATATAAATGGCCATTAAAACTAGGACATTTTAAAAATAGTCCTCTCCCCTAAATGCAACAATTTTGCAACAGCATTTAGCACGGGAAGGTGGGAGAATGGAAGGCAGGTCCTTTGTCAAAGAGTAACGTTCATGCCATCTGTGCTTAAAAACAAGGAAAAACTGTCAGTCCAGATGAAAACCGAACTCATTCCTGTCTGTGAAGAGCCCAGCAGCTAAGCCACCATGCCCACCTCCAAAGCACCCAGGTGCATTAACAAACAGCAGAGTTTCACCCGTACCTTTCAATGGTCTTGGATTTGAAGGGTTTGAAACGTGACAGGTCACACAACTGTGGAGAGGACAGCGAAAGCCCCGACTTTCAAACACAGTAAGAGGGTATCTCCTCACACAATCTTCGTGGTAAAATTTTCCACACTGAGACACAACACAGCGCTTAACATCTGCATTATTCTCCTTACACACGAAACATGAGTGAACCCCTAACAAACGGGTTTTTTTAAAAAAAGAGAAGAAGGGTGGAGAGACAAAGAATAAGGATTAAGTTGTATTTCCTGAGCCACTAGTATCAAGCACAACTTTTTCTGAGGGAGGCACACTGCTGGAGCATCTGGCGCGATTTCCAACCCTGCTGATTAGTCCTAGCATTCTTCAATAAAAACCCAGCCGTCAAAGGTTACCTTGCTGTGATCTGCGCTCCAGCTTCCCCTAAAATACAGGAAAGTCTTACTACTCAGACTAGAAGGGGAGAGGCCACACTAATCAGCATGAAACCCGTAGAAAGGAATCTTCCGTCTTTCCATCTTGAGAGGCATGAACCACTTATAATGAGTGTAAACTAACTCGTAAGAACAGGCAGATGGAACACTTCGGGGGGTACAGCCTGCAGCATACTGCCTTTCTTTACAGGAACCCCTGCAGACTCTAGATGCCTTGTGATCCAAGGACAGGCTCCAGTGAGAATCATAAAAGGCATTCTCAGGCCTGACAGGAACAGAGGCCATGGCTGAAGACTGTCTCCCCAGTGTTCCCCATCCTGTGCTGGAGGAATGCAGAAATACAACAAAACACAGTGAGCGCTCAGCAGGACTCTCACCTGCTCATTCTCTGCTGGGAGTGAAGCTCAGATGCACACGGCCGCCTGAAAACTGCACCCACTCCTACGGAAGTAGGCACTGTGGGGTGAAGACACTGTGCTGCGAGCCCAGGTTCCTGACGTCTGAGCACAAGCAGCTACTGACCTTCCCCTATCTCTCTGGCATGTCCGGGTGCCTCAGTGACAAAAAAGCCCTGGGGCCCCAGTGACCAGAGGCCGAAGCAGCCACAGTGAGTTCAAAGCAGGTCCTCAGACTCCAGATCATTCTATCTGCCCCTCACTGAGCTGGAACAGCAGCTAGCACCTGAATGGAAGGTGTACTGCAGAGGGGAGTTGGAGAGCCAATGCTAGGCGCACCAAGGAGTGGCAAGGCCCAGGGTGCAGGGCTGCATGCTCCCAGGAGGCCAAGCGTGGGACACGGAAACGGGCAGAGAGCAGTGTGTCTGCCATGTCTCAGCTGCGCAGAGAAAGGAAGCTCTGGGTGCTTGTGGGAATGCAGCCTGCCTTTAGGAACAAGCCCACAAAGCTAGAGCACAACTTGCCTGAAGAACATTCATTGCAGATGAACCTTCCTTCTGGTCTCCGGGAGAGCCCGAGGCAAGAAAGGTGGAAAGCGCCACAGCAGAGGCCTTCACAGAGCAAGAGGTTGCCAGTCTTTTCACACAGCTGTGGAGACAGATGGCAACAGGGAGGTCAGTGACCCCTTGCACAGCTTCGCCTATGCTCATCTCCTCCCAGGACAGTTCCTCCTCAGTGCTGGGTGTCCCAGTCCTGACAGACAAACAACTCACACTGCACCCAGTACAGTCACAGGAAGGACAGGGTCACGATAACTTAGACACACGTGCCATCAAGGCAGCTCTCACCGCTGCACAGAAAACAGGACTAAGGGATCTCTAAAGAATGAACTCAAGACGCTTCCACTCAGACCTGAAAGAAGAAAACCTGTGGCATGTCACCACCAGAAATCAAGGGATCCTAATGCAGGTCCGGGGCAAGGCTCCTGTGTAACAGTGTCGCCCTCCAGTGCACACAGGCTCACAGGAGAGTGCCTGTAGCTCTGGGTGGACACTGGACAGAGGTAACAGGACCTGCCTGAGGTCACAGTGTGTGAGCTGGGCAAAGTCAAACACTGACCAAGGCTCTAAGCAATGTGCAGTCACCTCCCTGAACAGGACTAGAGTGCGGCTTCGAGGCACATGCAGTGAGGGTCATCTCCACGCACACCTCGTGCTGGTCAGGCCACGTGGGGGGGTGTGGCTGTGACAGCAGCAGCAAACATTAGTTAGCACCCTGAGTAACTCACAGGGACCCAACCAACTCTCCTGGGCTGTGGTCCTCATACACACAGCCTCGGCTGCAGAAGGGGGTGCACTCAGCAGATGACGGTGTTCTAGACCCACTTCGTGGCTCCGTGGGGGAAAGACCCGCTGCTCTGCTGTAAAGATTACAGCACGAGGACCCCAAGGGAGCTCTAGTCTGCCACAGGAACTTGCTACAAACTGGGTCAAGTGGACGGCATCTCGTGACAATTCTTAAAAAATTTTTATATTGGTTTGCAAACAAAATTCATATATACCATGTTGTATTCATGTCCACTGTTTCACACGCTCATTCACATACATGTACTGTGTCTTACAAAATCAAACACCACTGATCTAGGCCTACGATTACTTCCCCCTTTCAGGTCCCCACTGACTCTTTCCTAGTCCTCACTTCCCCTTCTCTTCATGCTTTGCCCTGGCCTCCTCTCCACCCCTTCCCCCTTCCTTGGAAGGAGCCGGCCCCAGCTTTGCCCTCTAGAGCGGCCGGCTGCATGGATTCAAACAGACAACTTCCTCAGCACACAAGTGCTACCAAGACTCCTTTCATGTTAAGACACTCATGCTGCACAGGGGTGATGACAGTTTAGGTCGTGACCCAAGGGCTCTGATGACCAACCAAACCTAGCGAAGATGGGTCTGGAAGGGGGTGATGCCTCATCTTGGGTCCCAGGTAGACCAGGAGCCTGTGCCTCAGTCGGAGACTCCCGCTCACCTGGCACACGTGCTCCTTCTTGGCTGCCACTCCTCGTTCTGACTTCTTGGATGAGATGGACACTTCGGTCTGGGTTTCATCTGCACTTTCGTACGGGGACTCGGAGGGCTCGTCTCCAGGGCCATCTGAGACCTGGTGATGAAGGACGTGGATGACAGTTGAGTCCAGGAAAACAGTGGGTGTGACACTGCCTCAGAGATACTGTCAGCTATTTTCTGTGAACTCACAGCCTCAACTGGTTGTTGTGATAAGAAGTCTGTCAATTAAGCTACGCTGGGAATTTAGAAGTGTACTTTATTCTGTTTAGTATTTAGAATATGTCTGAGATCTAAGATTCCTTCCTAATTCCTTATGAAAAAGGAAATCACTTCCATGAAAATCCCACTTGCACTAGTGAATGGGACTGGCTCCCAGGTTGAGAATCTAGACCTTTCTTACCATCTCTCTTCAGGTCCGACTATCTTAAAGTAAGAGGGACATGTTAACACCGGCTAGAACTCGAGCAACCAAGACGCAGCACGAGCGCGAAGGCTCCCGGACGGGCCTGCCTAGTGTCTGCTGCGCTGGGAACTCGGGGAGCGACCTCCGAAGTGGCCACAAGGTCTGGGGCAGCAGCCAGAGTGCGGCGCGCAGGCTCCCAGGCTCGAGCTCCGGAAGGCCCGGCTGCACTCGTCTCTGGGGCCTCTCAGTCCGCTCACTCGTCATCACCAGTGTGGAAGGCGGGAACAGCAAGGTGCACCTGCCTAGTTAGGTGCCACGGGCGTGCAAGAGGCGGCCTGGGAGAAAGAGGTGGGCCCCGAACAAAGGCAATGACGGTCAGTGGGCTTTCCTTCATTTGTTTCTCCTACGTTTCATAAGAGAGCAAAACTAGACTACAATCTTGCACTTGTGTGACCCGCAATATCAGTAAATGTTTAAATTAATAAAACAGAAAATTCTGCTGGTGTCCTAATCTTGGGGTTTTCTTAAAAAGAACAAAATACATGCTTGGTTTTCAACAGTTAAGAAGCCTCTATAGGAACTGCTTAAAACAGCATTGTGGAGATGGGAACCGAATGAAGGCATAAACTAACACTTCAGTAACCACAGCAACAAGTAATTATGTCACAGGCTTGCTGTTTCCAGTGGAAAAAGCTAGAAACTGAATTTGGGCCACATTAAAAACCACCAACCAGACAGGCAGGCACCCTGACTGATTCTAAGGGCCTTGCCAAGGATTCTTTTCGGATTCAGTTCACTGAAATGACAGGAAGTGACAGAAAAACACCACTCCCCAAGGGAGGTTCTGAGAGCCTAACACCAGTCTGCACGTGGCATCTGTTTCCCGGCCTCTGTCCGGCCCACCACGCTCACCCCGTCAGCTCCTCGGCGAGGCTCACTTGTCCACGGCCCTTTCCGACTGACTGGGGGAGCAGGGACAGCATGTGGGCCCTCGGGTCTAGCCTTCCTCATCTTTTCGGTCTGATACCTCCCCTAATTCAAGTTCAAAGTCTTGGGGGAAAGTGGCTTTCAAACGGGATTTCCTCCCCTTTTCCAGGCAGAGGGTAACAGGAGCATCAATGAACACTAAATTACAGTGAACACAGATTAGGAATCTGTCACTGAGGCGGACTGCGTAGAACCACAGTCATCTTCCATGTTGCAAAGTTTACCGGCAACAAGCCACCTGCAACAAGGTCTGAGTTCAAACCCCAAACCTAGCACGCCCACCAAACACAAAGGCACAGCTGGGGTGTGGAACGCTTTGGAGGTGAGCCTGGAGGGGGTGTCAGAAAGCTGCCCTGCCCAGCCGGACCCCAGCTCAACGAGCAGCCCGCAAGGCCGCCCACGGTCGCCCCAGCTGAGAAAGACCGAGGCACAAGCAAAGGTTCTTCCCCAGGAGCCCAGACGGAGCACACACAGCTCCCAAGAGCCCAGGCCCTTCCCTCAATGTGGCTGGAGCCAATGTGGACGCTAAAAAAAGGAAAACAAAAAAAATGCACGGAGATAAGGACAGAAAACACAGACCAGTCCTGGGTCAGAGGAAGGAACAGCACCTTTTATTTAAGATTTACAGAAAAAGTCAGCGCGTTTCCACTTGGAGATATCTCCTAAGTTAACAAAGTCTGTTTTGAGAAAATAAACACGCAATACATATTTTGAGTGGAAATATCAATGTCAAGGACACACATGAGGCCACTTTCCTGGTCGGGGTCTGAGATATACATACAGAATAATATGTGTGAAGAAACCTTACAATGGTACAGTTGGTGACACAATGATGGCAGAACACTCTGACCTGATCCCCCCCATGGCCTTTCACGACTGAACAGACAACTACGCACACAGTGGGGTGCAGTGGCTCTCCACCCAGCCAGCCCCCCCCGGAGCTGCCACATGGACAGAGAGGGGCACCAGCACAAGTGGGCCTTTTACTCCAGGTGCAGACTCCACCTCCACGTGCACCGGGTGACATTACTTACTCTGAGATGCCACTTGTGAATGCGACACATTCACCTTTAGGTCCCATCAACACAGTCCCCAATCTCAGTCTATGACATTTATGATCTACTCCATATCCAGTAGGATGCATTTGGGAAAAGAAAAATGTAGTAACTGAATAGACACAAACTGTTAGCAACCTAGCCTAGTTTCTACAGAACCGGAGCCGCCAAGACAGCACCTGTCCTCGAGCAGCGCAGGCCCTGACTTCAGAAAAGGTCTCTGGACCCTGCAGATACTGTCTCGGATCTAGCTGTTCTCTTATAAACACGGAGCCACCTAAGTGGCTTTAGAGAGCCACTACTCTAGCGGCCGGTAATGTCGTTTTAATGTGTCCTTTTGTGTGTGTGCTCAAGGGACTCTGACTCCCAGCCAGCTGATGGCCTGGGGAAGGCCCTGGGGAGGGTCCTGGGGTGGGTCCTGGGGAGGGTCCTGGGGAAGGCCCTGGGGAGGGTCCTGGGGAGGGTCAGGGGAGGGCCAGGGGAGGGCCAGGGGAGGGGCCTGGAGGCCCAGGCTACAGGCCTTGTGGAAGCCGACTGCTAGGCCTTTCCCACTTGGAGCAGCTGGTCAGCACCCAAGAACTAAAGCACTGGAGCAACCGGGGCTCCTTCACGTTAGAGGAGTCTCCGTGACCTCCCTGAGCAGCGTGACCAGGGAGTGCTCCGAGCCTCCACCCAGGGACAGCTGGCCATGCAGAGTGGCGAGCACAGGAGCGTCTCGGGTCCCACCGCAGGGACGGCCCTCAGCCGCTGAGCAGTGGCATTCAAGTGCAACTTCACTTTGGGATAAACAGACTCCTTCCTTCACAAGTTGAGGACAACATTGTTTTTAAAATACAATTACAGACCTAGAACAATAAATTCTTCTATATATCAACATTGTTATTTTCACGGTTAAGTTACACTTTCATGAGGAAGAAAGTTATAGCTTAGAAATACTTTGACACAGTGTTTTGGGTTTACAAGGAGTAGGTCTTCTGCGCAGTGTCATCAATGAGTCCAATAGCAAATCATCTCAAACAAAGCTTCTGGGTTAACATCACAGTGAGCTATTCAAGGGGAATCTTTAAACTTATTTTATCATCTGAAATATTACAGTTCATAAGTTTCAGCAAAATGATCCTTCTGGACCCACACACTAGAATCTTAGCAGCTGACCCAAGGTCTAGGTTAAGGTCAGGTCTGTGTCACCGGTCAGTCTCTGAGACCACACACTGGCTCCTCCACACAGTCTGCTGCCTGGTCAGCCCTCTCGGAGGGTGGCATGAGAACCAGGAGCCGGTCACTTGCTAGACGCCCCCATCAAAGGTAAAGCCATCTCTAAAATGCCCTTGAAGTTAGCTGTGTCCCCACAGTGGGGGTCCCAGGAAGGAAGGGGACTGGGGCTCTCTGGAGAGGACTTGGAAGGGAAAGAAATGTTCCGATCTACCTGGGACAGTCAGCCCACTCTCAGTCAAGTCTAAGAGAAAGCAGTCGGCTTCCAGACACCCCCCCCCCAGAGCTGTATGCAGTCTCCCAAACACACAAGGCCGTCCCCTCCAGGACAGGCAGGAAAAGACGCTAGGAATGGATCCAAAACAACCACTGAGATATAGGCATGTAACAAGGTGAGGTCTGAGGTGCATGAGCCGCTGGCGTGCTGCTCTGGACAGGGGACACTTCCTCCCTCAGAAGGTGTGATCAGAACTGGGATTTCCTCGTCTCTGCTAACAGCAGTTCACTCGTCATCTCCAGCAGACCTAACAGTCTAGGCCAAAAACTAAACTCCAGGCCTGCAGTGACCCCAAATCCTAACACACACATTCACTGGCAGAGAGCCTTTAAAGGAAAAGCAAACTTTAAAAGGCAAAAGCAGCCAACAGCAGACTTCTAGAAACAGAAGAAAAGAGACTACCACTCAGGTTGAGAAAGGGCAGTAAAGAGCGGGCCCGGCAGGGGATTCTTCTGTTCTCAAGTTGAAGCTGGCAATGAATCCATCCGTTCATAAAGCATGCTATGCTACCGTTTTCCAGTAACTGCAAAGGGCTCGTCAGCAGCAGTGGACAGAAGTCCACCTGGCCGGAAGAGAGCTTTAAAATGAGTCTGTAACTTTAAAAGCCTAAGGATGCTTGAGAAATACGTTCTTTGGAAATCAAAGGAAAAAGAAATGCAGTCAATGTCTCAAGGTTCCGGTCACATGCTCCGACCACCACTACCAGGCCAAGGGAAGCGTCTGCTTCCAGCCAAGCTTCTGGGAACACCTCAGGGCCATCGGCAGGAGCACTGGTCTCCAAGGTGGCTCTCTGTGAACCGTCAGACCACTCCCCAAGCGTCCTTTTTCTATTAAGTCAGTCAAAAGAGTGAAGGACTCCCCCCACTCACAAGTGCTTAAACGGTTATTACTGAAATGATACACAAAATCATCTTGGCAAACTCATTCTTGCCAACAATTCCCTCAGGGGCAATTTTTCAAATTGTTATTACACTTCAAAAAACTCTAACTGCAACTGAACCAATTCTGACTCCAAGAGGCCGACAGTCCGTGGGCTTCGGAGCTGGTGGCGATGGGAGAGGGCTGCCCATCCTGCCCTGAAGCTGCCGGGGGTCTGGTCAGCAGTCGGCTCAGAGGCTCTGCCAACAGCACGCCCATCCGCTAGTCTACTGAACTAGTGACATGTCATAAATCAGGATCTCCACTGCAGATGACTGGTTCACAAAGTCCCCAAGAACACAAGAAAGCGCTATGCCTTCAAGAAATTATTTCCGTGTCGAGCACGGGAGAGACAAGTGTATGGCTGGAAGGGCCTGGTGGGGAAGATCCGAGAGGTCTTCCGCAGGCACCAGCAGCAGGGTGGGCAGATCAGACCCCTGCACTGTCCCCACCATGGAGCTCCCCACACGGCCTACTGCACTGCGCTCTGCTTATCTTGTCGAAAACGGCTTCCTATCATATACTCCATTTAGCTTTTTTGCTGGCTGTCAAACTAATAAACTAGTTATTCCCAGTAAGGAGAGTCTAAGAGACATCATGCACACCAAAGAGACCACTGATAACCACACTTCAGTGATCACGCCTGGAGGCAGACTTGCAGGAGTGAGATCGGCCTGGAGCAGGGCAGCGAGTGACCGCTCATGGCCACCCAGGCCCCGAAGGCCGCACGGGCACTCACTGCTGCACATCGTCTACTAGAGCGGGGTGTCGCTGTGTACTGTGGGCTGGAACCGACCCAGAGCTGACCCTCCGGTGCGTGTTCAGAGGCAGTTAAATCAACGAGAAATTGCCCATCATTCTCCCGTAGAGCAGCTGGTGGATTCAAACCATGTGCCTTCAGGATTGCAACACAGCTTCTTACTACTAGGCCTCCAGAGCTCACTAAATGCAGTCCTTGTACTTTTAGAACATCTATAGTCTAAACTTTTGTCTGACTTCTGCCTCAGATTTTAGGACTAGAAGACCCTCATGCAGACATCAATGGTCTGAAGCAAGCCATATAGCTAAATTAGTAGCATGATGACTTCTGTACCAGCAAACAAACCATAGTTTTACCTTAAACTGCTTCTTCAGACAAAAGCCCCTGTCCTCTCTGCCACAGGGAGCCATGCTGCCCCCCTCCAGGGATTCCATGTTCTGCCACCCGTCTCTCCAGTGAGGTCACTCCTGGCATCTAAACAGGACAGCTCTGCCTCCAGGGAGACTGACCGGCACTCTCTGGCAGAGCCTCAAGCCCACTGGGCCTGCCTCCTCAGCCATGCCCTGGGTGCCCAGAGGATGTGGTCTCCTCGGGCTGAGAACCTGCACACTGGCCACTCTTGTCCCTGTGAATTCAGCTGCTGCTAATGCTATGTTGCTCTGCGGGTCAGTTACTCTCATGAGCACTTTCACCTCCAGGAGGAAGGACTGAGCTCCGGCTGACCTCGACTGGACCTGGTGCCTGGTGTCCCATCCTCTCCAGTCACCACCTGGCTGGCTGCCCATTCAAAACTCACCATGTCATCTCCAACGCAATCAGAAGCATTTCAGGCTACAGTTTTGACTGTGGGCGATCATGTCTCACATCAGCACCATTTTAATACCAACCAACATCTCCACATCATGCTTGGAAAAACGGAAGGTCAGCGGGGGAGAGGAAGACCCTCAACGAGATGAGCTGACAGAGTGCTGGCAACAGCGGGCCAGAGCTGGGCAGTGACTGTGCAGAGGGTACAGGCCAGGGCAAGGTTCTGAGCTGTTCCTCAGAGGAGCACTACGAGTCAGAACGCACCTAGCAACACTGCCACGTTTAAAACCCTCAGTGATGGTTTGAGAACTCTACCTTGAGTTTCACCAAGTCCTTTACCAATACTATGACTGATACCATCTCTGCTGCCATGGACAACCCCTACCTTGAACAGGCAGAGCCAGGAGAGCGACCCAAGGGGCCGTCAGGCACACCAGCCAGTACCCACAATCTTCCCAACACAAACTCAGCTCTGTCGCTCCTAAATCTAACTCAGCCCACGTGCATAACGGAGTTGAGAGAACACTTTCATGCCAAAGGAAAATGCTACTTTGGGATGGAAAAGGAATGGTGGCGATTTATTGTCATTGTTATAACCATTATTGTCACAACAGCAAACCACTGAGTCCTTGCAAGGCGCCAGGCACCCTAAGGGTTTCGCATGCGTTACATTACTGGGTGATTTAAAAAGAAACAGGCGTTTTCCTTAATGGGGACACACACCTGCAGTCTGCTGGGGAGGAATCAAGTGCTGCTGCCGTGCCGACTGGAACAGCACCACCCTGCCCTGTGCGCTGAGGGCAAGCGAGGGCTCTACTTCCCCATGCAAACATGCGGAGACCCTGGGGCTCGGCACAGGCTGCTCCCCAAGGGTAAACACCCAAACGGGAAGGCTCCTGTTCTGTGGAAGCAACTGATGAACTGGCTGATGTAAACGGCCTGGCCGTGGTATTCCCTAAGAGCAGGTACTGACTCAAAAGGCTAGAGTTAAAGGTTTACAATGATAGAATATTTCAAATGATACTTTTTCTAAAAACTTACTATCTCTAGTGTCATAGTAAACAGTTTAGTAAAAAAAGGACAGAATCAAAACCCTTCCTGTCTTTCATGATGGAAGTTAGTTTAATATCTACAGTACTGGATACATTTCCTTGGCAATGAGATTATTTGACAACTACTCCTTTGAAGGTGTGCTATTGGTTTTTCTGTTTCTCAAGTAACAGATACTGACTTTTTTTTTCCCAAGAAAAATGTAGTAAGGTATAAACTAAGAGAAAAGGTACCTCTTCTGCGTGGGTCCACCACCACAGTTCTAAGACAGCGGCGATTCCACAGCACCCTTTTCCCGCTGAAACTCTGCATTGAGTACTGGAGTATGAATGTGTTTTTATTATGAGATGAATGTGATTGATTAAATGACCTTGATCAGGTATCTTACCTTGGTCTTAAAATTTGTTATCTGTTTTCTTCATTGTATGTGTTTATTAATACCAGTAAAAACAGATTATCACATATCTTCCATAAAATGACTGTGAAAGAAATGTCATTTAGTGTATGCGACGAGGTACCACTTGCAGCAGACATCTCGGGGTATTACAGCATGTTAAGTGCAGTGCATTGCAGCTGAGTCCAACTCCAACTTGACTGAGGTGGGCTCCCATAAAAGCTGTTACCAGTGAAGGCGAAAAAAATAAGAATTTGCTCTACTAAAGGGAATAAGAAATGAAGTTACAAAACACTTAAATCACATTAACTTCTTGCAGGTCTTTGTCATGCAAGTGTGACATTTCAGTCTTTGATTAGGGGGATGCAGAATGCCACTCTTCTTCAGATAGAAATTTTAACACACACACCTTTTTTTAGAAGAATGCGGCTACAATATGACGTAAAATGTTTTCAAGTATCAACTCTAACTCTATATATCAATCAAATGTGATGAAAGGTAAAAATATAAACCTACAAAAAGTACCTGCCACTAAGATGTAGCCTGAACCCCAATAAACTGGAACCCCTCAGTCACTGCACTGGTATCAAAGTGGACCCCACTATTTACAGGGTTTCTTCGTGACCCCCACACCTTGCCTCTTACACCAAAAGGCATCTGGCAATGTGTGCACGCTAAATATTTACCACAGGCAGAATGGACAAGTCTTTCTGCTCATCTAATTTTACTCTAACAGTGTAATTCTGTAAAACTGAACTCTGATGGTTTATTATGTCACACAAAGTGGCCCCAGAGAAAACGCCTAGTAACTAAGATGTCTTTACGTAAGGAACAGAATGCCTACAAGATCTGCATATCACCTTTAAAATGTAGCTAAGACTTAGCTAATATTAATCATCTATCACCTTCTCCAATTCTAAAGAAAGAATAAAAAAAGTCAGTTATGTCTAATGATTATATAACGTTCCACCTAAGTCCTGAAGTTCAGAAAAATTTCTCTCCAGGTAACATAACCCTTCCTCAACTCATTTTCAGCTCCACCTGCCACGTTAGCAAGCTGTCTGCTCCTGAGGCAGCCCTTCGTGTCCACAATTCATGATCAGGGACAATCTAGATTTCAGTAACCGTAGTTTCATTTTCTTTTCAGTATTATTAAACAGTATAAAAACTCGATCAATTAAGTGGACCAAAAAAAGCATGCAAGGAAAACGTTATCATTTTCCAAAAAAAAAAACAACACAAAAACAACCAAACACTAACAAGGCAACTTAAGTGAAAATCTTCAGAAGTACAAATGTTGTTTTTTAAAATATTATTTTTGGAATTGTAGACCCATTTTCACTTAATTTTGTACAATATTAATCTAATCTTGACAAGAATACAATGATAAGAAAGCCCTATTCCCACTTGTGAGCACCTTGGCATCACTATGTGGCTGTCTGAGTCCCACTCAGGGGGGCAGCCTCCAGCACCACCACCACCAGAGATTGGCAACCGTCAACTACTGTGTTCTGGCTCTTTCTCTAAGTGCCCAGGCCACTGGGCTTCGGAGCTGGAAGACTCTCACTCCCTAGACTAACGGGGAAAACCAGCTGAGCCAAGACACAGTGACTGGACCTTGCTCCTCCTAGGAGCAGAGACTCTGTGCGGACAATCACCTCCTGAGGCAACAGAAGTGAGGGGCCAGGTCTGACCACTTCCTGCCTCCTAGCCTGCCCCTGAAATGCCCACATTAACACCTCCTCATAAACAGCATGCTGTTAGAATCTCGGGGATTGTGCGTACCTACCTACCACAAGGGAAAGAGAATCACAGAGAACAAAATAAAGAGCCATTAACAGTTGACATTACGGCCCAGGAAGCAAAAACTCTCCCTAAGACGTGCGAGACATGCACTGCCTGCTGGGGGCATCGATTTCAGGGATGCTCGTTAATCTCAACAGCAGGCCATGCTGCTGGCAGGGAAGAGCCTCCCGGAGGCAGCTGCTTCACACAGGTTTGTACGTCCACAAAGTAGAGGCGTCTTAGTGCAACTTAGTTTCAATTAATTTCAACATTTAAGTAAGAGAATGTCAAAATGTAAAGAGGTCAAAGGCCTGGGCGCAACACTCCAGAAGACACAGGATCGAGGGTCACCTGGGTCCTCCCAGAGCCAGGCCCAGGAAGCCACGAGAACTGGGTGGCCTGTGACCCGACTGTCCACCTGCTGAGCTCACAGAACCATGGGCAGCTCAGCTGACGCGGCCGTGCCTCTGAAGACCAAAACAGACTTACTATCATGTGAAAAACCAGTGTGACTGCTACAGAAACCATGAAAGTTTGAAGACAGATTCCAAGAACACATATACATTGACACATACACACATGCGTGGGTGTGTGTGCGCCTGCGTGTGTATGTACTTGAAGTGCTCAAATGGGCTGAAATGTCAGGTGCTCTGGAGAACACCAACGCTCTAAGTGGGACCTTCGCTCACACTGCAATGTGATTAATTATGTGGCCGTTAGAGGAACACCAGGGTTACCATTATTGTTATTATTTTACCTCATGCTCAGTTAAGGAGGTGGAAGGAGATGAACTTTTGCTAAACCCAAGAGTTGAAGGCGCCGCCGTGGAAGATCGATTTCGCTTCTTCAGTGGTTTGCAAGCATCAGACAGATTTTTCGTTGCTGTAAAATAATTTTTGTTTATAAAGTTTGAGATCTTAAACGCTCCATCTTTTTAACACTTTAAAATTATCTCTCCTTGAAGTAACACTCTCCTGGTGTATTTATGGGTCACTGTGCCATGCAGCGGGCTTAATTCTTTAACGCACACTGTGAATGCCAACAAAAGCAGACACTGTCGCGTGGCCACGTGCCCACCGCCTGGCCCCAACGCCCACTGAGCAGGCCACTGCTGCTTGTCCCAAGGCCCCTTCCACAGTGATTCAGACGCAAACCCCTGATAAACTGTTTCATCTCTAATTGTTTGGTCCATGTTTCTCAAACATAACAATTCCTTTCTCATACTTTGAATAAAGTAATCCTCCACATCATCAAATAGCCAGTCGGTGTCTCTAACTCCTCACCAAGGTGCACACTGAACAAGGAGGCGCTGCCATCACTCAAGTCTGCTTAAGTGACCTTTTAGACCCAGACAGTCCTACAGGGAAACAAAACCATCCCCAATCTTTATCTCCCGTGAATTTTTTTTCTATTTTAATTTAGAATTGTTCATTTCTTGTGGCCTAGTGGGTAAACAGCTCTGTTTGCTTAGTGGTAAGGAGTTATGCCGCCATACCAAAGGTACACGGTTCAAACCACCAGCTGCTCCATGGGAGAAAGGTGGACACTCTCCTCTTGCACCACATCCAGCCTCTAGAAACGTGCTGAACGTGAGCCATGAGTCAGTTCCAACTCAAAAGCACACAAAAGCAGCAGCAAGTGGATAAGGAGTTGTACTGCCAACCCAAAAGTAGGTGGTTCAAATCTACCAGCTGCTCCTTGAGCCAAAGTAAATAATGTCTTTCCAAGTGATTTATTGCCTCTGAAAACATGCTGGAGGCTCAGCTCAGGGTCAGTCTGACCTGACAGAACATAAAAGCAAGAGCGCTCTTTCTATATTTTTCCTAAAACCATTTTAAGCTGATTTCAGTATGTAAACTGGAAATGATCTGCTAGTACCCCTCTTTTTGTTAGACTTACGTGGATTTTCAGATATTCAAGACTGCCGGCATTTAGAGCAACAACTGACACCTTCATCCAGGAGACCTGCATGTGTCTGTTTTAAATCGGTTCTCTGGGACAATTTTAGGGAGTTCTGGTGACCTAGGGTAAAAAGCTGCCCTGCACCCTAAAGGCAGGTGAGAACTTCCTGCTGTTGTGAGCCTTCAAGGGATCTTCTTAGGTTAAAGCACTTCTCAGAGGATGCAGGCTTCCTCCCACAGAGCCGCAGGTGTCCTCAAGTCGCCGGAAGTGCGTCACTCCCTCCAGACACAGAATTAGATCCTTTCTACTTTTAAGAAGTAGGAGTGGCATCCACTTCCTAAACGACATGCCTCTGGAAACTCTATGCACTTTGAGAAATGATGCCAGAGAAAAGCTCCAGGCCTTTTGTTCACGGGGTCGCTATGCATCGTGCTCGACTCGACGGTGATCAACAACTCCTGAAATGGTTCACTGGCCCACCTGGTGTCAACTGACCTGCCGACTGCTCTGAGCAGCTGGAGCCCTGCCCGCCCGAGCTCAGTGCCCCGTCCACCCTCGACCTGAGCGGAGATGCCATGCTTGTTTCTCCTCGGCACCCTGTGGCTCAGGCCGGAAGCTCCCAGTTCAACACAGGGGACCCGGTGGGAGTGTGGGGCGGAGGGGAGCACATTACCTGCCTGGCTCTTGAGTGAGGAAGCTGCCTCCGTGGCCTTAGAAGAGCTTGTTCTGCTTCCTTTGTCAGTGGATGTCTCCCTCTGTTATTAAAAAAGGGGAGAGGAGGCCAAGTTCATAAAGTAAACTAACAGCCGTGGAAATGACCGCCCAAGAGCCCACTCCTTTGCTGCCAGCCTGGCTGGGCGACCAGGCCCGTCCCCCGCACACCTGCTGTGCAGTGCCAGCACCTGTCAGGAGGGGGAGCACGGCAGGGCTGCCCCATGCTCCAATCCTCTCCTCCGGAGAAGCCGCTGCGTCGCTCCAGAGGTGGGGCTGTGGAGTCAGTGCTAACGTGCTCGCCCCGCCTCACTGAGCTGAGGACAACCCCGGGCTGGGCCCACAGGAAAACCTCATCGGCTAACACACGTCCAACCACAGAGGCATGGAACGGACATCACCAGCATTCCGTCTCACCCTCTGGAGCTTGACTGCTGAAACGTCCCCTCTCTGGGCAGGAGGACAGTGCTGGTCAGTGGGTCAGACGGCTGCGTGGGAACACAGAACCCTTTCCTCTCCAACCAGAGGCCACTGAGAGGGGGACAAGACTGCCCGTGTCGGGTTGTCACAGGATCATGGGCAGGTTTCACGTGATCAGCACTTGGAAAGGTACCAGTGCAACGCAAGAGCTCACACAGTAGGGCTTACAGGGAAAGATGACTGGGGTCACATACACCAGACCAGAGCAAACCCCACGAGGCTGCACTCTTCCTTAGGCTCTGTTCCAAGCCATTCGTTAAAGAAGCACTTCCAGCTAGCTCTTTCATGTGGGTTTTGGTATTTCAAATGTCCAGGGCCACACAATTTTTAGATAAATTATTATGTACAAACATTTTCAAAGTTACCAGTTAAAAATAATGTCCAGTAACGGTTGCTCCCGCCGCTGGCCAGCAGGTGCCCTGAGGAAACCTGAGGACGTGCATGCTGCTAACACCAGCTTCCAAGCTTGAAGTGAGTCTAAAGGAGGCTTGAGATGAGCCCTGCAGCACTAACAGCTCCATCTACTAAAAGTGCCCAGGAAGAATCCCGAGTCAGGAGACGGGTGGGCCACCTGATCCTCTGAACCACAAAGATGGCTTTAAAGGCCTAACTGAATGACGCAGGGCCTGTACTGGGGGATTTAGCAATATCTGAAAGTGATCTTCCATTCTTCAAAATACAACAAAACAATACAAAGGGAAATTCTTCATTTACAACAGAATATAAAACTTTCTTCATAGCATGCAACTGATCTGAGCTACTGTAAAGCAAACACAAAGGCTGCCATGTGGCACGAACTTGAACTCAGCTCAGGAAGCTGACTGGCTATCTGAAGGGGTTAAGGCGCTCCCATGGCAGCTGCGCAAGCTCCCCAACCGTCTCCTGGATTAGCTTCGCTCCCCTAAACTCCCCCTGCTCTGACCAGGTGAACGCTGTCCTCGCTGACACCACGTGGCCCTGAGGCTGCCCTCACAGGCAGGGTCCTCATGTCCACACTGTTCTTTCTATCAAACAAGCTGACAGGTCAGCAGTGCACAGGCTGCTCACAAGAAAGCTGGAAGAGCTCACCAAGTCCACGTCCACTGCCTGCAGGAGGTCTTTCCAGCTTCTGGCTAGAAGCACAGTGGACCTTCCTGTGTTCGTGGCAGCTCACCATTTGCACTCAAATCGAAAGCCCTGTCGATAAGGGCCGTGTTTAGTACCCAATTTTATCACGTCTAAGAAATCAAGGACTACTGGCCTGGGTGTTCCCTTTCTCTGAAATCTTAACATCCTCCATGTGGCCACCCTAGTGACCAAGCAGCCTCCCCAAGCACTCCCGTGACACAAGCAAGTCCCAGGTGTCTAGAGCCACAAGCCATCCTGGAGAGACCTGGAGGCCTGCCCCCAACCTCACTAGGTTCCACACAGGGAATTGGGGCCCTGAGCAGGCATCCCGTGAGGCAGGCACCCACTCAAGGCAGTTACCTTCCGAAGACCGTGCTTATCTGTCCGGAGTCGCTTCCGAGGCGCTTCCTCAACTTCAAAGTCTTCCGTTGGGTCCTGTGTCCTCTTCGTGTGGGTTCTTTTCTTTCCATTTATGTTACCTAGGAATGGAGGACAGGGCAGATCCGTGAAAAAACAACCACTGAGAACTACCCAAGGCAGCCAAGATAAGCCCCGGCCAGGGCAGGCTCCTGGAAGCCCGATAACCCCCAGGGCCCACACGGGCAGGTCAAACCCCTTACAACAAACTTCTGAAACGGCTTCCTGTAACAGCAAGTAGCACAAAACACAGAGCATGGGAAAGCCTTTCCATAATCCAGCAACGTGGATGCTGACACTCGTCATAGTGCCCAGTCCTGGAGGAGCGGGGCGGGGTAAGGGTCCCAGCAGGAAGGGTCAGCAGTGTTACCAGGAGGACTGCGCTCCAGGGATCCCGATGGCCCAGGCAGCTCCGCTGGGAACAGGAATCAATTTGATAGCAATGAGCTTGGTTTTCATTCAGTCACTTCTTGTTGTTAGCTGCCACTGAGTCGAGTGCAACTCACAGCGACCTTATGAACAACAGATCTGAACCCTGTCCTGTACTGTGCCAAACTCACGCTTCCTGACACACAAGAGCCCACTGCAGCCGTCGCCGTGTCAATCCACCTGGTTGAGGGTCTCCCTCTCCTTCGCCGACCCTCCACCTTTCCCAGCACCTCCTAGCAATATGTCCAAAGGACGTTAGACAAATACTCATCATTTCCACCTGCAACGAGCACGCCGGCTGCATGATCTGCTCGTTCTCTTGGCCGTCCATGGGATGTTCAGTGCGCTCTTCTCCAGCACCACAGCTCAAAGGCATCAACTCTTTTCCTGTCACTGGAATTCACTGTCCAGCTCTCAGGTGCACAGCTAGTAGTCAGAAAGACCATGGCCTGAATCAGATGCACCTCAGCCCTCAAACTGACATCATTACTTCTCAATAATTTGGAGGTCCCCAACTACAACTTTTCCTGTGAACTTCATTTCCTTTCCGGGCTGTTAATTAAGGATCCAAGCAGAATGACGCTCTTTCCATTTCCATTTCTTCTCCATCCATCATGATGCTGCCTATAGGTCCAGAGGAAAGAATCTTTGTTTTCTTGACATTGAGATGCAGTCCATACTGAAGGCTGCATTCCTTGATCTTCGCAACAAGTGGCTCAAGTCTCCTCTTCACTTTCAGCAAGCAAGGCTGTGTCATCTGTATAACGCAGGTTATTGAGGAGTCTCCCTCTTATCCTGATACCACATTCCTCTTCAAAGAATCCAGCTTCTTAATCTGCTCAGCATACAGACTGAATAGGTATGGAGGGAGAGTACGACCCTTCTTAATTGTAAACCATGCAGTGCTCCCCTGCTCTGTTCACACAGCAGCCTCCTGATCCAGGTACAGGTTTCGCATGAACACAATTAAGTGCTCGGAGACTCCCGTTCTTCTCAATGTCGGCCACACAGTTAAGATCCACACAGTCAAATGGTTTTGCACAGACAATAAAGCACACATTCTTCCATTTTTCTGGTATTCTTTATATTCACTGACAGTTGTTGTTGCTGTTGTGTACCGTCGAGTTGTAACCAACCCATAGCTACCCTCTGGAGGGTTTTCAGAGGCAGTTAACTGCACAGGAGGAGACTGCCCATCCTTTTCCTGCAAAGCAGCTGGTGGCCTTGAACTGTGTGCATTTGGTATTGCAGCACACCTCCTTGCCACTAGACCGCCAGAGCCCAAGTAGTAAATTTAAATATAATCAAGTATTTTTACAGGGAAGCCACAGACTGGGAAAAAAGTGTTTGCTAATGACATATCAGATAAAGGACTTATATCCAGAATTTATAAAATATTTGAGTACCACAACAAGATAAAGGTAAATAATCCAATAGAAAAATGGGCACAGGATATGAACAGGCACTTCACCGAAGACGACATTCAGATGGTTAGCAAACACATGAAGAAATGTTCAAAATCCCTAGCTCTAAGAGAGATGTGAATCAAAACAACTATGAGAGATCATCTCACCCCAGTCA
>NW_006399879.1:4795044-4796489 GCF_000299155.1 Elephantulus edwardii | reverse complement strand
AGTGGAATACTACACTGCATTGAAAAACAAGGAACTCATGCAATACTATTCAAAATGGGTGACCCTGGAGGACATTATGCTGAGTGAAGTATCTCAGTCTCAAAAGGACAAATACTGCATGGTGCCACTGTTGTAAAATAGGACTGACCTCGGGGTTGGGGGGAGACTGAGAAAGATGGGTTCAATAATATATACTGCATTGGAACAGATAAGGGAGAAAACTGTTTAAAAGGGATATGTGATTAGGTATTTCTGTCATGACAGGAGTCCAGAGCAAAGGCTGCGTAGTGGAGTGGACCTGGGGGAGGGTTTGTAAAACAATGAAAGAATTTTTTTACTTTTCCAAGAGGGTACTGTACTAGGGGGAAGGGTTGGGAGGGGAGCAAAGTGCAACAATGAATGAATGGAAACCCAAAGTCTCTGTAAATTTTCATTGAAATTAATAATAAATTTTTTTAAAAGATTGAAATCACAACATATTTGACTATTAAAATAGTTTGCGGCATGAAAAAGTAAGTTCATACTAAAAAAAAAAAAAGAGTCCTCTCTCTAACATTAACAGACTAGTCAAAGGATCTCTGGTGGGTTCTCACTGCTGTTGATTGCCTCTGAGTCGAACACAACTCATAGCAACTCCATGAACAGAAGGCCTGAAGCCTTTCTGTAACTACAGACATTTATCAAGTTCATAGTTTCCAGAGGCATGTTGTTAAGGAAGTGGATGCCACTCCCGCTTCCAAACCTGGGGGCTTAGTGGTAAGGAACTGTGCTAACCATCCCAAAAGCACACAGTTCAAGTCCATGGGCAATCTCCTCCCGAGCAATTTACTCTCTCTGAAAACCCTCTGGGAACTCTGGTGGCCTAGTGGCAAGAAGCTGCATTGCAATTCCAGAGGTGCATGGTTTGAATCCACCAAATGCTCTGCTGGACAAGGAGGGACAATCTCCTCCTGTACCAGTCAAATCCGATTTGACAGTACACACATTAAAGAAAAAAAAAGAGAACCCTCTGAAGTTGGGTTGGTTCTGACTCAATGATACACCCCAACAACAGAATTTTAATTGAACTTCATTTCCCTATAGAACCATTTTAAATACAAGATCATGCTTCTATCTGCAAATCTAAGGCCATCTACAACTTCTCTGATGGTGATGTGTATCAGTGTCACGAGGAAGATTAATGACATCAAGCCTTGAAGTGTCCCCCAAGGACCAGCCTAGAGAAATGCAGGCTAGGAGCGCAAATCCGAGAACAAAGGTGAACTTGGAAACCATGCAGGCAAGAAGGGAATGGAAGGACATATATCAAACACTCAAAGAATACAACTGTCAACCAAGAATACTGTAGCCAGCAAAATTATCCATCAAATATGAAGGACAGATCAAGATGATATTCCCAGAAAAGCAAAACCTAAGAGAGTTTGTAAAAACAAGACCAGCACTGC
>NW_006399879.1:4787120-4789954 GCF_000299155.1 Elephantulus edwardii | reverse complement strand
AATAGTGCAACAATGAATGAATGGAAACCCAAAATCTCTCTAAATGTTTATGAAAATTAATAAAATATAATTATAGGGAAAAAAAAGGTGAACTTGGCCAGGCCACAGGTTCTTCCAAAGCAGGCGAGGTGACTGTCTTCCAGAAGCCTGATGATCCACACCTTACAGAAAGAAAGGCAGTGCCATCCTCATGGGCCTCACTGAGCACGGGACACACACACGCGCCGGTCAAGGGAAGGCTTCACTGAGCTGCGGACACACACACACTAGTAAAGGGAGGGCTTCAGAGCACTGGACACATACGTCGGTGCAGGGGAGGGCCTCACTCAGCAGGGGACACACACACATACAGGGGAGGGCCTCACTCAACAGTGGGGACACATACACCCCCCTCCAGGTACATGGAGGGCCTCACTGAGCGGTGGACACACACACACACACATACACACACACACACGCGCACACACACGCGCGCACGTGTACAGGGGAGGACCTCACTGAGTGGTGGGGACACACACACACACACGTGTACAGGGGAGGGCCTCACTGAGCGGTGGACACAAACAGTAGCACAACAGAGCTCAGCCCCAAGTGCATGGAGTCAGGAGATCCAAGTGTCCATCACCCGGTCATCACCTGGTCATCCCATCCAGCTACAGCACACACTGGTCCTGCCTCAGTCCAGCTTCTGTCCAAGCTGTAAGCTCCATCACCTCCCAGCCCCACGACTCTTGTGTCCTTCCAGAGCTTAGCTCCTGGCGACCTTCCTGCAGCTGACGGCAAGGCCAGCACCAGAGTCCAGCAGTGACAACAGTGGGTTAGCCCAGCGGCTGCCAAGTGACACCGGCGTCCACACTCACCAGTCCTACCGCTAAGCCAGACACCCGTGAGCAGAACGTGGGCCTGGTCCCCAAGGGGACACAACTCCTTCTCTTCCTACTGGAAGAACTATTTCTCACGAAACGAGCAGCACAGGCGGGCACAGGAGTTATGAACAGCCATGCGACCGGTGCGCCGACACGTGTCAGCTGTCCTGGCTAGCACTCAGACCACCCGGCAGGAAGGGTTAACGTGCGCCCGACCAGCAAGTGCCTGCCATACACCCTGGCGAGACAATGACCTGCCACCACTTACAGGACTAAGCACTTGGGGACAGCCCAGAGGACAAAGTGAGGACACACACCATCAATGTGTACCCTGCTCATTAAAGGAGCAGAAAACCTGACCGCTTTTTTTAAAAGCTCCTCATTGGAAGGGATGCTTTTCTTCACGGAATGGACCCTGGAGGGGCCGGAGGGATGTCAGCCTTGTAAAGAAAACAGGTGTTAGAAATCCTCTCTATTTCCAAACAGTTTATAACCAACTCCAAGCACATGTGCCAAGTCCCCATGAATCCAGTCAGCCAGTTGACATCAAGCTCTAACGTAAAGAGAGATCCCCGTGAAAAACAAAGTCAAGCGCACACAGGACAAGGCCTCGAAGAATCAATGAGACGTGCAGCTGCACCAGAGGGCGAGGGCAAGGGCCTAGTTGGCCAAGGCTGGAACACCGCGTGGACACTGCCACAAAGCTCTTCATGCCAACCCTGAAGAACAGTGTCTTTTGTATTTTAAGTTTACAGAAACGGGACACACTTACTTACATTAAAATGTCTGTCAATTTTCCAGACATGTGGTTGCAAGCATGCAGATCACAAAAGACTGTTTTATCCACATTTCTCCAAAGTCTCCAGCATAAAGCCTCCTCCATCGAGGAAAGCAGCGGTTCTGAGCCGAAGGGCTAAGGGAACCAGTGCAGACTAAGGTGCCCCCACTCACCCTCCTTACTCTGTGACCTCTCATGCAAATGGGCCAGGAAATGCATCCCATCTGGACCCGGTTCCCCCTGCCAGTGAGGCACATCCCAGCAAGGCTGCTGAACGCCACCTGTGTGAGTGACACGGTGAGACGCAGGGCACCGCTCACCAGACGGAGGACAGACCCCCTCAGAGTGGGGACAGGGGACATGGTGACACGGAGGGCAACGCTCTCAAGAGAGGGATGGCACCCCCCTCTGGAGGGTAAACAGGGGACACAGCAAAACAAAGGGCGCTGTTCTCAACAATGGCAGGACAGCCTTCTCCAGAGGGGGACAGCGGAAGGGGGAGACGGGACACAATGAAATGGAGGGCGCTGCTCAACAGTAGGACAGGCCCCTCCAGAGGGGGTGACACCATGAGACGGAGGGCACAGCGCTCAACAGGGGGAGGACAGCCCTCTGGGGGAGCAGGAGGACACAGACCTGACATGTGACCTGAGTCACGTTAGCCTGGAGGCCTCAGTTCCCCTCCTCCTCCCATTCTTCCTCAGGGAGCCCCCTCGTCCCAGTGTCCGGAGCATCTGCTCCACAGTAAGGGCTGGGGACGAGGGAAGCCCCGAGGGGAAGAGCTCTCAACACGAGAGTACACGGAGGCCACACGCCGCCCCCTGTCATGGCACACAGCACGTCCAAGCAGAGGCCACCGCAGCTTGAGGCTCACCGGAATCGTCCTCCACGTGGGGAGAGGTCACCAGGGCGAACTTCGTGTTATAGCGCGCTTTCTGCTTCTCGTTGAGCATGTCCCACTGTGAGCCGAGCAGCTCCTCTATCTCCTCGCCAGAAGCATCAGGGTGCTCGCAAACAACCTGCGGACACAGGTGAGGACGAGGTGAGACGTGAACCGGGGACAGCCCACCTGGTCCAATCACACACACGAGGTGAGACGTGAACCGGGGACAGCCCACCTGGTCCAATCACACACACACACACACCGGGGACAGCCCACCTGGTCCAATCACTTACACACACACACTCAC
>NW_006399879.1:4745798-4786441 GCF_000299155.1 Elephantulus edwardii | reverse complement strand
CCATGAACCGGGGACAGCCCACCCGGTCCAATCACACACACACCCCCATCCCGCAAATCAGGGAAAGCCCACTTGTGTGAACTGGATAAGGCCCACCTGGGTTCAGTCACACATCCCCCCACAAAACAGAGACAGCCCACCTGGGTCCAACCCCACACCCCATGAACTGGGGAAAGCCCACCTAGGTCTAATCACTCATTCACCCCCACACACACACACACCCCATCTCACTCACCCACAAACTTGAGCAAATCGGGGAAAGCCCTCCCAAATCCAATCTCTCTCTCTCTCACACACACACACACACCCACCCACCCACCCCCGTGAACTGGGAAAGCCCACTCAGGTCTAATCACGCACTTTCAAGGCCGGGCACCCTCGGTCCCAGGCACTGCCCCCACTCCAGGAATGAGGTCTGAAGGAAGCGCAGACAACTCTGTGCGACTCACTCACGGGCACAGACGGCACCACTGAAGGAGCCCCAACAGCATGATGTCAACGCAGAAACGAGAGACGGCAACAAGGGGAAACGAGACCTTCTTCAAAACCCTGTGTGCTGTGATGAGTGGTGGACCATCCCCTGGGAGCGCAGACACTGTCCAGGTCCTCACTCTGCAGACACCGCACTTTTCACAAGGGGTGCTGGCACCCTGTATGCCTGGGTCACTGTCCCAACACATCTGTGTCCCACTGTAGCAATTCCCACAGCCTTTCAAAGCTTCCTCGGAATACCACTGAACATAACAGCCTCTGTTAACTTTTACACGCTCTGGGAAGTCAGTCTGTGTGACTCACTTTATCACGTCTGCATTCTTGCGCGGCCTCAGGCTGGACCTCCGACAGTCCCAGGAAGGTAAGTCACCACGGCCTGCTTCCCGGTCCTGTCACAGTCCGACCCCACAGGGACAACCCCGTGAGCAGGCCAGGCGCACTCAGGGGAGAGCTGGAAACATGGTCCCCAGGCCCAACCGCAGCCCTGCATACCAAGCACCAGGGCCCAAATCCTGGGCCTCAAGCGTGGCTGCACATTACAGACACCAACCCGAGACAGTTAAGTAACCGACGCTTAGATCAGGTGGACCCGGCATCAGGATTTAAAAAGTTCCTGCTGGTTCTAAGGACTCTCTACTTGAGAGCTATCAGCTGTGAACTGGGGCCATCAGATCTGGGCCCCTTAACCTACAGCCCAAACCTAAGAATGGTTTTTGCATTTTCAAAGGCTGAGGGGCAGAAAATCAAAGATAAAATATGAATCTACAACACGAGAAAAAACTGAACCACGACTGATCTTAAACACGCGGCCACAGCATCTTGTATCAACGCCTGTTCTCGCCCCAGTGAGCCTGTGCAAACCATGCACACATGCACTACGTAACAGATGCAGCAGACACAGGAACTCATGCTCTCCAGTGCCTGTCGGGTTTTTAAAGGTCGGCCTGGTGGTCTAGTGGTTACTGGCGCACGGCCACTGGATGGCAGGCCCCTGGCGTCCGCCAGCTGCTCTGTGGTAGCCGTGTCATCTCCTTGGAAGTGCATGTAATATAAACCATGTGCCTTACACTGACCACTGCAGCTACTAGAGAATCAGCAAGGTCAAGGCCAGCCTCCGCACACCAGGCTTGGGAGACCGTTTCAGAGTGTGCCCTTTCCTCCCCTCTGGGACTGTGTCGGAGACGTGGTGAGTGAAAGCTGGCTGTCTGCACGGCCATCTCCACCTGCCTAGTCATGTCAGAAACTGCAGAACCACGTCTGCCAGCCTCTTCTCTGAGGCCAGACCAGCAGACACCCGCTTCTGTCCCCTGTGCACTGCTATGCCCTGCCTGTCCACCCTCAGAAGGCCCAGACATCCTACTGCTAAGACGTGCTGACAGAATCCACAGCTGCTCCCCCAGAGGCTGCAGTGCCCCCCACCCCGCCATCCACACTCCTATGGAGCGGACGGCTCTGTCCACCTCCACAGCACACGCATGCTGGTGGACAGGTCACTGTCTCGGTGCTGACCTGCACCCCATCCACACTCCTGGAGAGCAGACGGCTCTGTCCATCTCCACAGCACGTGCATGTTGGTGGACAGGTCACTATCTCGGTGCTGACCAACACCACCCCTCCACACTCCTGGAGAGCGGGCGGCTCTGTCTGACTCCACAGCACATGCATGTTGGTGGACAGGTCATGGTCTCGGTGCTGACCAACACCACCCCTCCACACTCCTGGAGAGCGGGCGGCTCTGTCTGACTCCACAGCACATGCATGCTGGTGGACAGGTCACTGTCTCGTGCTGACCTGCACCCCCAAGCCACCACCCTGAAACACCAGTGTCACAGCAGCATGCTCCTGGGGGAGTTCCAGGCAGCTTGCTGGTAACTGAGTGAGAGATCACTCAGCTCTGATTCACTCCACTCCCTTCGTCACTCTCAGCACCCTGTCCCCCCAGCAGGCTCCACAGCCACACGCCGAGAAACAGCTTCTCCGGCACCAGGCCAGCTGAGGAGTTACGGCACTCGTTCACTCATCCGGCCACATGTCAACAGTGTACCATGCTACAAAACCACCAAAAAACACCAGCTTGGGGGGGGGGGGTGGAGGAGAGGCCCCCGTGGGCCATGTACCCAACAAGGTCACTCCTTCTGAATTTGAATTGTGCACCTGCACTCGGACACTGACATTCTGTTCGTCGCCATGCCTGTGAGAAGCGTGGCAGGACATGCAGAGGGCAGTGAGTGCACCTGAGGCCTCAGGACACAGCCCGGGCCCCCCCCCCCCCGCCCCCCGCTCGCTCGGCCACGGAAGCAGCGGTCTCTGCACCGACCAGTCTGCGCCTGCTCACTCCGCTGCGAAGGGACCCTCTGAGATCAACGGGGTGATCTCTGCTCAGTGTCCACTCTTCAGGAACCTGCTTTTCTTTCCTCTTTTCAAACCAGGATGTGGAACCATTGAAAAACACATGGTTGGCTGAGAGGGTAGTGTCTCCAGGCCCTGCTTCCAGAATGTAGGAGGATGTGGGCAAGGTTCACGTCTAAGGTCAGCTGGACATTCAGAGGGGAATCACTCATGATGCAGGACGCTGGGCTGAGTGCCTCAGAGCCAGCTTCAAGCCGGCGCAGCTCCTCCACCAGGTGGCAGCACCTCCCAGGTCTCCCAGCGCTTGGATGTAGGTAGGTGAGCAGGTGAACCGCATTAACACCCACGTGACACCTGTCAAACTGCAGACCTTCCAGGCCTCCGCTCTTTAACATCCAGCTCATCCACTGTAATGACGTACGTACTTCACTTTGCTCACTTCCTCAGTGCTGTGGCCACTGTCTCCTGGGTGCAAGGGCAAAGTTTCTGCGGGGTCACCATCTAGGAGGCACGCACCTTCCATTTTACAAACTACTGTCAAATTTCTCTCAAAAGCAGGTCTAGTGCACAAGCCCCCGCCCCGGCAGCACTGTGTATGGAGTCCCGTCACTGCTCAGGCCCTCCCGTTATCTGAGGTGCGACACTGTGAACCGCTGCCCAGCTCGGACTCCCACCTGCAGCTCCCAGGTGACCGGGGAGGGCGGCGGCATCTCCTGCGGGCAGCATCTCCTGCGGGCCTCCCAGCGCCCGGGTGCTGAGCTGAGAAGCGCAGCTGTCCCAGTGTCTGAGCTCTGTGCAGATGATTCGTCCTTCCCTCTGCTCAGGGTCAAGCACACAGCAGCTCCTTCACCCGCACGTGAGCTGGTTCACCGGACAAGTTCTCCCCTCTGCCCGGCTGCTGACGGAGGCCTTCACCAGCGGCCCAGGGTCCTCACCTGAGCCCTTGAGTCAGCTCAGGGTGGCCAGCTGGGAGCCATTTTAAAAGCACGGCTTCACGTCCGGTGGGCAAGTCCTCCGCTGAGCTGCTCTTCCTATGAGCCTTTCTCCAAAAGGCCCTCACGGCTGTGGGCTCAGAACGGCCTCCGAGCCGAGCCCCAGCGTGTTCTCATACCTCTGCAGCCCGAGGCTGTGTACCCCCATGGAGCTGCTGGGGGATTCGAACCCTCACAGAGGTGTCATCGTTAGGTCAGGAATGCAACTGCTGCTTATCAAGCTAAAAAAAAATTAATGCTGCGATTTTGATTAAATTGTACTCAATTTACAGATTATGTTAGTGAGAAATACCTCACCAAAATACTGAATTTTTCCTTCATATGAAAACATCATCTCCAAGTCTGCTTAACCAATTTTTTTTCCAAAATCATACACGTTTCATTGTATTTGTTTTAGTACCGTATGTTTTTGTTGCTATCATGAAAGCATTTTTGAAACGACATCATTTCCTTTTTGTGGCTGTTTTTAGATGTCAATTCATTCATTTTAAAGATTGTCTATAAATTGTTGTTTTCTACCCATATAACCATTCCTGAATGGAGAGAACCCACATTTCCTTCTTCATTTTAAACCATACAGAGTTCTGCTTTGTTCGCACAACCGCAGCGTGATCCAGGTACGAGTTTCTCATGAACACTATTAGGAGCCCTGGATTCACATGCTTCTCACTGTCAGCCACACAGTAAAACGTCTTTGCATAACCAATAAAGAACAAACAGGAATTCTGCCGGTATTCCTTACTTTCAGCCAGGATTCATCTGACATCAGCAATGATATCCCTGGTGCCACGGCCTCTTCTAAATCCTGCTTGAAATTTCTGGCAGTTCCCATCTAGTAACTGTTCTATCCGTTTTTAAATGATTGCTAACAGTATCTTGCTTGCATGTGAAATTAATGATATTGTTCCATCATTTCCACATTCTATTGGATCACCTTTCTTGCGAATGGGAGAAAATAGGGACTTTTTCCAAATCCTCTGGCCAGACAACCGTCATCCAAGCTTCCTGGCATGGACTGATGAGCACATCCAACGCTGCGTCTGTTAACGGAAACAAGTCAGTTGGTATCCTAGTGATTCCGGGAGCCTTATTTTTTGCCAATGCCTTCAATGCAGTTTCCACTTCCTCCTTCATTATCATTATTCATATGGGTTTTTGCCAAAACTTTTCAGTGTCGTTTATTGGTACAGTGATTCTGTGTATTGTCTCCCCCCCGCCCCAACTCCTTCTGACACTGTCTAGGTCATTCAGTATACTGTACGTAGCTTCTTTCAATAATGCAACTCAAGACTGCCATGTTTTTCAGTTCTCTCAGCTTGAGAAATGCAGAGCGAGTTCTTCCCTTTTTATCCTCCAACTCCAGCTCCCTGCACATATCGTTAGAATACTTTTTTTGTCCTCTCAAGCTGCCCCTTGAAAATCTTCTGTTCAGCTCTTTACTTCAGCATGTTTTCCCTTTCTCTGGGCTTCTTATGCTCCAGAGTAGTTTTTAGAGTCTCTTCTGACATGCATTTCAGGTTTTTTCCTTTCTCCTGTGTTTGTAATGACCTTTTGCTTTCTTCATGGATGATATTCTTGATATCATTCCAAAACTCATCCAGTCTTGGGTCACTGGTGGTCAGTGCCTCAAATTTATTCCTAAAATGACCTTGAAATTCAGATAGAATTGATTCAAGATCCTATCTTGGTTCCTGTGGACGTATTATCATTTTCCTCGGCCTCAATTTGAGTAATCTGATGATCTGTACCTGGCCTAGTTTTGACTGATGTTTAGCTTCTCCAACGATTTCTTCCACAATATAGTAAATCTGATTCCTATGCAGCCTTCAAGGGAAATCCATGTGTACAGTCGTTGTTTTTGTCTTTAAAAAAAGGTATTTACAATGAATAAGTCATTGTAAAAACAATATTCAATCATTCTATTTTCAGCCTCGTTTCTATCATCAAACCCACATCTGCCAACCACTTTTCTTTCTTCACTGTTCCCAACTTTTGCATTCCACTCACCAATTATCATTAATGCATCTTGACTGCATGTTCAGGTAATTCTGGACTGCAGTATTTGGTAAAAATTCTCAATTTCTTCCTCTTTGGCTCTAAATGTAAAAGTGTACATTTGAATAACAGTCGTTTATAATGGATCTTTCTTGTACGCACACTCAATCTGTCTGCTGGGCAAATCATTTGAGAAGCCGGACTCTATGAAGAGAAATATGCCATCAGGAGGGAGACTCATCAATAACCTGCATTATGCAGATGACACAACCTTACTTGCTGAAAGTGAGAAGGACTTGAAGTACTTGTTGCAGAAGATCAAGGAACGCAGCCTTCGGTATGGATTGCATCTCAATGTCAAGAAAACAAAAGACTCTTTCTTCTGAACTCATAGGCACCATCATGATGGATGGAGAAGAGATTGAAACGGTCAACAATTCATCTTACTTGGCTCCACAATTAACACCCTTAGTGCCAGCCATCAGGAAAAAGGCGATGCACTGCACTAAGTGTGCAGTAAGGGACCTCTCCAAATTACTGAAGAATAATGATGTCAGTTTGAGGACAAAGGTGGGTCTGATGCAGACCATAGTCTTTCCAGTCACTTGCTATGCATCTGAGAGCTGGACAGTGAACAAGGATGACAGAAGAAGAATTGATGCCTCTGAGCTGTGGTGCTGGAAAAGAGCACTGAGCATTCCATGGACGGCCAAGAAAACAAATAGGTATGTCTTGGAGAGGGTGCAGCCAGAGTGCTCTTTGGAGGCAAGAATGATGAGGCTTCACCTCACATACTTTGGACATAGTGCTACAAGAGGCTGGCTATTCCTTGGAGAGGGACACAGTGTTGAGAAGGGTGGAGGGTCAGCAAAGGAGAGGAAGACCCTCAGCCAGGTGGACTGACACGGTGACTGCTGCCGTGGGCTCTAGAGTGTTGGGATGTGTAAAGACAGCACATGACAGGACAGGGTTCAGATCTTTTCTTCACAGGGTCGCTCTAAGTTGTATTTGATTTGCCAGCACCCAACAACCACCACCATTCCTGAAGATGACAGCTTGATCTCTTCCTCTGCAATTACGCTTTGTTTTACTGTGCATGGCAGATACTGGTATGTTTAAGATAAATGATGACGGAAGAGCCTGTCTAAAACATTTTCAAGTTCATGACCAAGTCTTAGCAAGAAGTATACTTGTAACTTTCTAATAGTTATCCTTCAACAGATTAAGGAAATAATTTACTCTTAATTTGCTAGCTATTATTTATCACTAACAAACAGTGTGAATTTCAGCAACTACATTTTTCTCCGTTTACTGGGTCATCAATCTGCCACGGGCGTGAGTCCTCAGCAGACTGCCCGACGTTAGCTCACGGCAGCATTCCTGCAAAAGCTCCACAGTGCTTCTGGAAGGCCCTCGAGGCCGGAAGACACTGTGTGCAAAGGGTTCCCCGTGACCTGGCAGCCACATGGTCATGTGCCTACTGGGGTTCCTCACAGTGCCCGGTGCTGGCTGTGCCGCCACCAACAGGTGCTGGGCAATACTAGAAAAACATTTGGAAAAGCAACAGTGTTTTTAACTAGCACTTTTAATTGCTGTATGGATTTAGACTTCAGGATAGAAAATCCTCAAGAAAGTACAATAAAAGTACCCAGTAAGGCCCAGACTAACCCACATACTTCAAGTAACAGTCAAACGACAAAAAATGGGAAGTCTGCAGTCCTTTACGAGGAACGGGGACTTTACTATGTAGTAACAGACTGCAAACTTCATGAAAACTGTTGAGAAAAGAATTTGTATGTTCTCAATAAGCCTTGTCATTTTCAGTATTATGGCAATAAACAAACCCTCAAACACCTAATGGTAGTAAATTATGTCATTAATCTTGTTGCTGCTCAGGGCCTTGGAGTTGGTTCTAAATTTAACAGAACAGAACACGCCCTGATGTGTGCTGTCCTCCACCACAGCTGCGCCTGAGCCCCTTGTCACAAACACCGGTAGGTACATTTGTTCTTACTGTGTCCTCAAAAAATCCAAGTTATAACTCTAAACTCTAAACGTGTGTTTGCTGGGCTGACGAGGCGTGTTAGTGCAGGCTGGGTCTGAAACGCCTCTCTGGCCTGCGGAAGAGCGGCCTGCACCAACGACCAGGCGAAAAGCAGAGCTGGGGGCAGAGACCCTCTATCACACGCCATCTCCCAAGCAAACCAACCAGCTGAAAAGAGACTGGGCCCTTCCTCCCCAAACTAACTGAGAATGTTCTGCTAGAGGTCTGAACTCAGACTACCAGCCTCCTAAACAGTGGTAACGTGGATTTCTGTTTGTCATCACTGTGACACTTCTGTTACAGGAGCACTAGAAAATTAGGACAATGAGTGGTAGCCCCTGAGTGGTGCAAATCATTAAGCAAAAGACCTGGCAAAACACACCCGCCCAGAGGCACCTTGGAAGTTACAGCCTCGAGAGCTCTACGCTGCACTGCTCCGCGAAGCGCACGGTCGGAGTCAGAACAGATGCCACCTGGCGAGGTTTCTCGTTTCAAACACTGGAGAAGACATCGACTCAAGAATCAGGTGAAACCGCTGAAGACCGACCCCTGAAATCGACTTCCCGCCATCCCCGCTACCTTCCTAGGACATCAGGAGGAACACTTCTGTGACCCACAGTGGAAAAGGCTGCCCCACAGATCCATCTAAGGCTGAGGCGGGCTGGCAGGCGGCTCTGCCATTCCGCTGAGCAGACGTCTGCACGAAGGAACGTGCCTCGCACGCAGAGAGCTCGGAGCACAGTGAGACGAAGCACTCTCATACCCACCTCATCCCTGTGCTTTTGACAGAAGACCAGAAACTGGGACACAGCGTCGCCCTTCCTGCTCCGTGGGGTGCAGCCCGTCGCCTTCTTTCTTCCAGGGGGGGACCCTATTCCTCTTTTGGGGTCCACTTCTGCTATCTTTTGAGGAGTGGTGTCCACGCCCCCAGGAAAGTCGTCCTGGCCTTCAGCAGGGCTCAGCGGCTTGGCGGCTCTCCTCCTCCTCTTGATGGAGACGCTCTCCTCCTTCGGGGACTCCCGGCTGTCAGAAGCCTCCTCGCTGACTCCTGAGGACGCAACCAATTCTCCTGGGGTATCCACAGCAATGCCAGCCTCCCTGGCCACACACGGGTTCAGATGAAGCTGGTCCCCCACGTAGATGAAGGTGAACTTGGCTTTCCGCTCCTCCACAGACATGCCTGCAGCTGCTTTAGCTTGAACAAGACCCATTTCCCACTGGGCCCGCAATTTCCCTGAAATAGGTTTTAACAGCTAAAAAGAAAAACACCATAAGACATCGTGAAATTCACTGCACAAACAGAAAAGTTAAATAACGTTAAAGAAGAATATTTTTAGAATTTCAGATAAATTTAGAAATGAAAAATTTACCCAGAAGAATTTAGAACTTCATTCAATATAGTGTCACTGTTTATTTTAGAGGAGAAATCAATTATGATTACAAGTGTTATCTATGCACATCTAGAGAACAAAAATTATAAAAGCATTTCTTTCTAGGAGTCATTAAATAAAAAGATAATGCATTGTGTTTCTAAAGAAATTTGTCATATTTAGGATCACATACTTGAACAAAAGCAAGCAATTACAAAAAGAAGTCATTATAGTATTTCAATCAGCTATAAATATGATATACAACAAAGGAGAAATGAAAATTTCTATCTACAAGTTCAACTGAATACGAGGAAGAGGCATCACCTTAATCTTCTCGGCCTTCGTGGGAGCCAGTTTGGCACTTTCCTGGCATAACTTCTCAAACTGTCCTTCCCCTTCAAAAGCCACAAGGCTCTTCTCAAATATCCAAGCTCTTTCTGGGGCATCACCAAAGAACTGTACATGATACTGGCGTGCACTCTTTTTCTGACCTAGATTTGAAAAGAAAATGTTAGAACTTGTAAATTAGAGTTTGGGGATGAAATTAGGCAGATCTATTAATAATTACTGATAGGACACTGGGAACTGCTTTGAAGTTGCTTTCCCTAGTGCTGTTTTGAGTTTGTTGACCTCAAATTTAATCTTCCCCTTCTTATTCCTACCATGCCTGAGGCTAAGAAGAGAAAATCAACAGACTCCTTCATGAAAGACACCAATAAAGCTCAGAATCTTCTGGAAAAAGAGAGCAGGTTCAATGGAGCCCTTTATTGCTTCTCAAATGCCAACTTTTTCTTAAAAAGATACAGCACGAATAAAGTAAGAGACAGTATCAGTAGAAGGTGTATTTCAACAGAGAGGGCTGCAGGGATCAACGCCAACGTGCTGGAGTTGGCCGCTGTGGGCCCCGCTCCCGGCACTCAGGTGCCGAAGCCTCAGAGGTGGTGAGGAGAGCACACAGAAGCCACTGAAGCTGCCACTGCTGTGAGACATCAGCAGAAAGGAAGAAGCCACATCCCACAGTGTGGCCTGTGGGGGACCTGCGGGGGGAAGGAGACACTCTTACCCCAAAGCCAGATTCCACTGAGGTCAAGCGTCAGGTTGAAACCAGGCATAACAATTGAAAACGTATCCATTTCAATCCCAGCCCTCAAGGGGGTGGGGGGGGGAGATTAGAGCGTCTCAGCCACTCAGTCTTCTCAGCAAACTGCTGGTGGCAGGAGGTCAAAGGACACTGCCTGCAAACAGAAAGCCTTCAAAGAGTCAACCTTCAGTGAGTCTTCACCTGCTGAAGCTTCTGAACCGGGCATCCAGCCATCAGGTGGATGGTGGCAAAGTGATGGCAGCCAGGTGTCCCCAGCACCTGCACCCAGAAGGCTATGAGGACTGCAGTGCTAACCACCAACCCAGCCCCCAGGGAGCCTCCCCAGCCACCGAAACAGCCGCAGGGCTCAGACACCAGATAAGAAAGAGACAGGCCCCACGCCAACACTAGACGGCCAGAAAACAAGAGGAAGAACAATGAGCCTCATCTTCCTTTTCCCGACAAGAAAGGCAATACAATAGGTTTACACGGTAAATAAAAACAAGCAGCTCGAACTGGGAGAACATGGTGAAAAGAACTGAAAATCCTCCGGGGAGGAGAGGAGAGCGAGCTGTTGCTAACTCTTTCAGCAAAGTCACTTGTGGGTAAGTAGACATATTTTTTGGTTTAAAGATATTTAAGAGACTTTTGTCACTGCTCCCGTTCTTCTGCACCACGCTGGACGACTAAGAGAAGGAGCAATAGCCGGAACCTCCCAGCAGCTAGCTGCGTGGAGGACAGACATGCTACACCGTTCAGTATGGATTACATCTCAGCATCCAGAAAGCCAGGCCTCCCAACTAGAACCACAAACATCTTGCTAAAAGAGAGAAAAGATTCAAGTTGTCAAGGATTTCCTTTCACCTGGATCAACAGCCAACAACCCAAGAAGCAGGAGTCAAGAAATGAAGCAACATACTGCACTAGGCAGGGAACTCTGGTGGCCTAGTGGCAAGAAGCTGCGCTGCAATACTGAAGGCACACAGTTCAAGGCCACAAGCTGCTCCTCGACAGGACGGGCATTCTATTCCCATGCAATCAACTAAAAAACCCGCTGCAGGGTCAGTTCTGACTCGACAGTACACAACAAGGACATTGCATTAGGCAAATCTTGGGCAGAATGTCTCATCAATGTGGAAAGCAAGAAGTCCCTTGATGGTCTATGCTGCCCTGGACACAAGCCATGGGCTTTTAGACCCCCTCATAACTTCAATGAGCTGGACGGCCACAGTGGATTTTGGGACTGTGCGATAAGCAGGGTTTGGTTGTTATACACGGGGCTGCTGTGTGTAGAAGCCAATGCAACAACACACAACAACAGATGCATGGGAAAGCTGGACGGAAAAATGGCTGTCTCTGAACTGGTGGAGGAGAAGAGTACTGAACAACAATGGACTGCCAAAAGAACAACGAAATCTGTTTTGAAAAAAACTGAAGCCAGAAAGTTCATTAGACTGCAAACTGCTGAAAATTTGTCTCACATACTTTCGGCATATTATCAGGATGGCTAGTCCTGGACAAACATCATGTTTGGTAAGAAAGAGGGTCACCAAAAAATAGCAACATTTCCATGAGATGTTTTGTCCGCCCAAGCTGCCCTCTAAAACTGTCTGTTCAGCTCTTTTACTTCGACATGTTTTCCTTCAGATTTCACTTCCCGATGCTCCAGTGAAATCTTTAGAGTCTCTTCAGAAATCCGTTTCAGTTTTTCTTCTCTGTTTTTGTAGTGACCTTTTGCTTTCTTTGTGGATGATATCCTTATCACCTCACAACTCATCTGGTCTTTTATCATTGGTGTTCAATGTCTCAAACCTATTCTTTAAGATGATCATGAAATTCTGATGAAATTGATTCAAGATCATCTCTTGGTTCCTGTGGATTTATTTTCATTTTCTTCAGGCTGAATCTGAACTTCCATATGAGTAACTGATGTTCTGACCCACCGCCTGCCCCTGGCCTACTGCTGACTGCTAATATTGAGCTTCTCCAGCGATTTCTTCCACAAATGTAGTCAATCTGAATACTATGCAGCCCACTGGATGAAATTCATGTGTAAAGTCATCTTTTTTGTCTTTTAGAAAAAATATCTGCAATGAATAAATCATTGTAAATACAAAATTCCGTCATTCTATTTACAGCTTCGTTTCTATCACCAAGCCCATATTTTCCAACTACTGTTCCTTCTTTGTTGTTTCCTACTTTTGCATTCCAGTCACCAATTATCATTAACGCATCCTGATTGCATGTTCAGTCAATTTCAGACTGCAAACTTTGGTAAAAATTCTCCATTTCTTTCTCTTCGGAACTAAATGTAGGAGCATATACTTGAATAATAGTTGTGTTAATGGATCTTCCCTGTATGGGTATAGATATTATCCTATCACTCATTTCAAGACAGAACTTGAAATTGTCTTTTTGACTATGAATGAACACCATTCTTCGTCGGTTTTTCATTTCCTGCATAGTATATCATATGACTATCTGATTCAAAGTGGCCATACTTGGTCCATCACATCTTACTAAAGCCTTGTCGTTGTGGTTGTTGTTATGTGCCATCTAGTCACTTGCGACTCACAGCAACCCAACGTACAAGAGTCCTAAACCCTGCTCTCTCTTGTGCCCACCTCACTGTCTCTGACACACCTACTCCAACTTCCCCAATCACTGAATCAATCCATCTAATCGAGGTTCTTCCTCTCCTGTACTGTCCCTCCCACCTCCCAAACATGATGTCCCTCTCCAAGGACTGGTCCCTTCTTGCAACATGTCCAAAGAATGTCAGACGAAGCTTCATAATCCTTGCCTCCAAGGAATAGCCTGGTTTCACCCTCACTAGGACAAACCTGTTTGTTCTTCTAGCAGTCCATGGTATATTCAACACTCTTCTCCAGCACCACAGCTCAAGGGTAACAATTCTCTTTCTATAATCCCTAGTCATTGTCCAGCTCTCTGACACACAGCACGCAACTGCGAAGACTATGGCCTGGATCAGGTGCACCTTAGTCTCCAGGCTGGCGTCATTGCTCTTCAGTACTCTGGAGAGCTCCCTGACAGGTGACTTTCCCAATGCAATTCATCGCTTGATTTCCTGGCTGCTGGTACCAAGAGTACTGATTGTGTTGCCAAGCAAACTAAAACTGTTAATCTCTTCACCATCCATTATGATGCTGCCAACTGGCCCAGTGGTGAGAATCTTAGTTTCCTTGATGTTACGTTTCAGTCCAGATTTAAGGCTGCTATCCCTGACCTTCTGCAATAAGCATTTCAAGTTGTCCTCAGTATCAGCAAGCAGGGCTGTGTCCTCTGCATAATGCAGGTTGTTGATAAAACTCCCTCGAATCTTGATGCCACATTCCTCCTCATACAGCCCAGCCTCCCAGATGATCTGTTCTACATACAGATTGAAAAGGTCTGGAGACAGAATGCATCCCTAGAGGACACCCTTCCAGATTTTGAACCATGCAGTGTCTCCTTGCTCTGTTCTGACAACTGGTTCAAGTATAGGTTTTGCAAAAGCACAATCAAATGTTCTGTGATTCCCATTCTTCTCAGAGTCAGCCACCATTTATTGTGATCCACACAGTCAAAAGCCTTTGCACAGTTAATGAAACACAGATAGACATTATTCTGGTACTCTCTGCTTTCTGCCAAGATCCATCTAATATTAACTATGCTGAGTATGTCAATATTCATGTGTTCCATTTCATTTTTAACAATATCCAATTATCCAATATTCAAGCTACAAACATTGCATGTACCAATTGTTAAACGATGTTTGTTACTGATTTTCCTCATTTCATCTACTTCCAATGTGGGTTCTACCACTATACTACTATCACTACCCTCTTTGTTTAGTCTTCATAGGGTTTTCAAAAGCCTTTTATTTATAAAGTAGATGGCCCATCCTGCTTCCTAGTCTGTCTTAATCAGGGAGTTCCACCAAAACCCACCCATGATGGGAAACCCTTTTGGAATTTGACTCAGCAGTGGCAAAGATTTCAGTATCACAGCAACCTCAAGTAATCACAGTACAGCAAACTTACAGACAAGTGCTGTACCACTTATAACAATGTGTCATTATAGGCAGTGTTATGATGGATGGAGAGGAGACTGAAACTGTCAACAACTTCATCCTGCTTGGATCCACAATTAACACCCTTGGTACAAGCAGTCAGGAAAGGAGGAGACACATTGCAAAGGGGAAATCGGCAGTTAGGGACCTTTCCAAATTGTTAATGAGTAGTGATGTCAGTTTGAGGACTGAGGTGCATATGATTGAGGTCATGGTCCTTCCGATTACTAGCTGTGCATCCGAGATCGGGATAATGAATAAGAATGACAGAGAAGAATTGATGCCTTAGAGCTGTGGTGTTGGAGAAAAGCACTGAACATTCCATGGACGGCCAAGAAAACGAACAGATGTCTTGGAGAGGGTGCAGCCAAAGTGCTCTTTGGAGGCAAGAATGAAGAGGCCTCACCTCACATACTTTGGACATACTGCTGGGAGTGCAATTCTTTGCAGAGGGACATGATGTTGAGACTGGTGGAGGGTCGGCAAAGGAGAGGAAGACCCTCAACCAGGTGGATGGACACAATGTGCTACAATGGGCTCTTGTGTGTCAGAAGTGTGAGGACAGCGCAGGGCAGGACTGGTCTCAGATCTTTTTTCATAGGGTCGCTGTGCATCGTTCTCAACTCGATGGCACCTAACCACCACCACCACCACGAGATGACCTGACACGGCGTCTACTAACCGGAGCCTGCACGGCAGCTGGGAGGCGGCCAGAGCGGCAGACAGTGTTTCAGGGCAAAAGAGAAAAGCTTTTTTCACGTGCTAAGTGAAAATCAAGCCTAATCCCAAATTTGTAAAATTACTGCATTATCATTTAGTTCTTTTTTTAAAGTTCCCTCTTTAACAAGAAAACATTTCAATTCTTTCTTTCCTATGTAGAAATCAGAAAGCACAGACTTGGTAACAGGTATGAGGCTGGAGAAGGAATGATAGAATTCTGTACAATCAAAGACGTATTCATTGCAAACACCTTTTATAATAAACAGTGACTATCTACCCAGACTTCACCTGATGGTCTGCACAGGAATCAAATCGGAATCATCGGCAGAAGAAATCACTGGAGAAGCTCAGTATCACCTATGAAAACTAGGCCAGGTGCTGACTGCAGAACAGACCATTAACTACTTATTTGCAAGTTCAAACTGAAGCTAAAGAAAATCAAATTCACAGGAACCAGAGCTTGACCTCGAGACTGTTCCACCAGAATTTAAAGGCCATCTCACGAACAGTTTTGAGGCCTTGAGCATTTAATGATCAAAGACCAGAGGAAGTGTGGGAGGATATCAAGAATATCATCCAGGAAGAATGCAAAAAGTCATTCCAGCGAGGAGAAAGAAAAGACAAAGATGGATGTCAGAAGAGACTGAAGACTGCACTAGAACGCAGAGAAGCAAAGCAATGCGAAGAAGTCAAGAAGGAGCTGGAGTCACAAAACCAAAAGGGATGAACTCGTCTGACATTTCTTTCTTTTTTTAGATTTTAATGTAAGTTTATAAAGGATTTCCATTCATTCACTGTTGCGTATTTTCCTCCTTCCCCCCACCCCAGTTCACTTTTTTCTTTGGAAAAAAATTTTTTTCATTGTTATATAGTATTGTCATCGTCCCCCACCCCCACCCGACCCCAGACCACTTTTCTATGCAACTCTTGTCATGCCAATAATACATAACCATATATTCCTTTTATACAGTTCTCTCCCTCATCTGTTTCAATGCCATGTGTATTATTTATCCTCTCTTTTCTTAGTTTTCCCCAAACCTCCTTATCCTGTTCTATAACAGTGGCACCATGCACGATTTGTCTTTTTTGTGACCGAGATATTTCACTCAGCATAATGTCCTCCAGGGTCACCTATTTTGTGTATTTCATGAGTTGTTTTTCAGTGCTGAATAATATTCCATTGTGTGTCTATACAACAGCTTCTCTATCTGTTTGTTTGTTGATGGGCACTTGGGCTGTTTCCAACTCTTTGCTACTGTGAACAAAGCCACAATAAACATGGGCTAATTAACTGCTTGGGTGGCAGTTCTGGTTTCTTCAGGGTATATTCCCAGTAGTGGAATTGCTGGGTCAAATGGTATTTTTATTTCCAACTTTTTGAGAAAGCGCCATACCGCCTTCCACAGGGGTTGCACCATTTTACACTCCCACCAACAGTGAATAAGGGTTCCAGTTTCTCCACAATCTCGCCAGCATTTGTTGTTTGCTATTCCGTTAAATTTTGCTATTCTTACTGGTGTGAGATAATACCTCATAGTTGTTTTGATTTGCATGTCTCTTAGAGCTAGGGAGTTTGAACATTTCTTCATGTTTTTGTTTGCCATCTGAATGTCTTTGGTGAAGTGTCTGTTCACATGCTGTGCCCATTTTGCAATTGGCTTGTTTATCTTGTTGTGGCATTCCAGTATTCTATGAATTCCATTATCAGACATGTCTTTACCAAATATTTTTTCCCAGTCTGTGGCTTCCCTTTTTACCCTGTTGGAGAAGTTTTTTGATGTGCACAGGGATTTGATTCTTAGAAGGTCCCATTCATCTATTTTATTCTCTCCCACTTGTTAGGTTTTTCAGAACGCTCGGAAGACTATTCAAGTTGTAGATAAAAATACGGAATGTTTCACAAATTTGCATGCCATCCTTGCGCAGGGGCCATGCTAATCTTCTCTGTATCGTTTCGATTTTAGTTTATGTGCTGCTGAAGTGAGCGTGCTCAGCATTCCTTAACCTGAAGAAACTGAAGAACAAATTCCAGTCTCAAGTTGCCATACTTAAGGATGCTGAGGGTAGAATGCTGAATGACCCAGGCAGCCTCAAAAGATGGAAGTAGTACACAGAGGCATTATACCAAAAAGAACTGGCTGACAAAGAATTTCATCAAACAACATGGTGATCGAAGGTTTAAGCTGCTCTGAAGAAACTGCCAAAAAACAAGGCCCAAGGAAATGATGGAATATCAACTGATATGTTTCAGCAAAGAGATGCTTCCCTGGACATGCTCACCAGGTTATGCCAAGAAATCTGGAGGATAACTACCTGGCCAACTGACTGGTAATGATCTGTATTTATTCCCATACCAATAAAAGGTGAGCCAACAGTGTGGAAATCATAGAACAATATCACTAATATCACATGCAAGCGAGATTCTGCTGAATATCCAAAAATGACTGGAACAGTGGGTCAGCAGAGAATTGCCAAATGTGCAGGCTGGGTTTAGAAGATACCACGCCACTGAGAATGTCACAGCCCATGTTAGACGGATTTTAGCCAAAGGGATAGAGTATCAGAGGAATGTCTGTGTTTCATTGACTACGCAATGGTACTTGATTGTGTGGATCACAACAAACTGTGGCTAACCTTAAGAAGAATGGGGATCCCAGGATAACTGCTCATGTGAAACCTATACTTGAACCAAGAAAGAGCAGTCAGAACAGAGCAGGAAAATAATGCATGGTTCAGGATCAGGACAGGTGTGCATGAGGGATGCATCCTATGTCCATACCTTTTCAATCTGTATGCAGAACAGATCATTCAGGAGGCTGGACTTTACGAGGAGGAATGTGGTATCAGAACTGGAGGAAGATTCATCAACAAACTGCATTATGCAGATGACACAACCTTGCTTGCTGAAACTGAGGACATGAGGTGTTTGCTGAAGAAGGTCAAGGGCGTTAGTCTTCAATATGCATTGAAGTTCAACACCAAGAAAACAAAGATTCTCATCACTGGGCCAACTGGCAGCTTCATATTAGATGGAGAAGAGACTGAGATTGTTAGTAACTTCAGCTTGCTTGATTCCACCAATCAACACTCTTGGCACCAGCAGTCAAGAAATCAAAAGAAGAATTGCATAGAGAAAGTCTGCTGTCAGGGACCTCCCTAGAGCACTGAAGAGCAACAAAGTCAGTTTGAAGATTAAGGTGTACCTGATCCAGGACATTGTCTTTGCAATTATTTGCTATGCATCTGAGAGCTGGACAATAACTAAAGATGACAGAAGAAGGATCAATGCCTTTGAGCTGTGATGCTTACAAACAAGTCTGCCCTAGAGAGGGTGAAACCAGGCTGCTCCCTGAAGACAAGGATTCTCAAGCTCTGTTTCACATACTTTGGGCACACGGACAGAGGAGACCAGATCTTGGAGAAGGACATCATGCTTGAGATGGTGGAGCGACAGTGCAGGAGAGGAAGACCCTAGATGAGCTGGTTTGACACAGTAACTGGGATAAGGGGGATAGGAGTGTCAGAGATAATGACATTAGCTCAGGAAAGGGAGGGTCTGATGTACATAGGGTCACTATGAGTCACAGGCAACTAAATGGCACATAACGACCTGTAGAAATCTAGTAACAAGATAACTCAATTTTTATTAGTATCTCCTATTTTTTATAGGTTTCTTTAATCCGTAAGAATTTTATTTTGGTACAAGTTTAGAGAACCAAATTATTGAGATAACTGTACCATATAATTTACCAACTGTCCCAGGACCATTTATTTGTTTTCTTTCAATGTGGTATTTGTGTGTGTTTGAGGTGGGTTCAAGTTTACAGAGCGAAGTGGTCTTTCACTCAACAATTCACACCCTTTTTTCACAGACTCTGTTAACAGCACTTCCCCACCTCCTCCCTACATATCTATTCCCATTTATCCTTCTTCCTACGGGGGCTTCCTGCTTCCGGAGCTTTGTCCTAACTGCATACGGCTGACTCCTCTGAGCAGTGCGTCTCGGGTGCTCTTATTCCCCACTGTTCACCTTATAAAACAAACGCAAGCAGCTTCTGGACTTGAGTCACCTGGGCTCGGTGCTCCTCTGCTGGGTGTCTGAAGCTGTGACCTCAGCAGGAACAGACTGCTCACCCTTCTCCCAGGGAGCCGCCCGGACTCAAACCAGCGGAGCTTGCGGGCTGTGACGCAGCAGCGCAGGGACAGCACACGGCCCAGTTAGCACGGCGCCCACTTCACCCTCACCGACCCGTCGTGAGGCTCAAGAGTGAGTGTGAGTGACAGCTCCATTCAGAAGTCGTTCTTTCTTCTCGCTGCTTCTGAGGGTCATGAGTCATGACCTCGACGAGAACGCCTTCACCTCCCTCCCTCACACCCCTTCCCAACTCATCCTCGACTCTACACCAGCCCTGCCACCTTCCTTCCTCGTCGCCTCCCACGCCCTTGTCTCTCTGGGCCAGGCTGACCCAGACCTTCTCTCTAGATTCTACAGGGTATGTGGGTGAACTGGTCGGCACGCGTGCAGAATGGACCCCACCAGGAGCCAAGGCTGCCCGAGAGCGTCCAGAAACCACTAGGATGGAGATGTGGTCCCATGGTAGCACCTCCACCCCCACGGCCCCAAGACCACAAGACTCAGATGCTGCCTTGCCCCCCGCCCCCCGGCTGAGCACATGGAAGGGATCACATCACAATGGGGCGCTGTGGACAGAGTAAGAGAGAACCGGGGAACACAGCTCAGAAGTCACGGACAGCCAGGCTGAGTGGTCTGGTGGAAGCTCCGAGACGTGGCCCGCAGACATCAGCACTCTGAGAGCCTGGATCCAAACTCACTCCTGTGACTCAGCCCCCCAAACAAGGCAAGTCCACACAACAGTGCCAGGAAGGGACTCGGCCTCAGAACAACCAACCACACGAGGTCAGAAGGGCAGCATCTGCCCAGGGAGAAAGTGCGGAGCACATGGAAGGATGATCAGAGACGCCACAGGGGGAGGAGTGAAGGGGGAGCACTGCCACCTAAGGGGCCTGGACCCCACGCCACCCAGACAGACGCGCACAGCCGGCTGAGAGAAAAATCAGCATCTCGAGCAGGTCTGGTGGCCGGGCGGCAAGAAGCTGCACTGCTGTCCCAGAGCACGCAGTCCAAGGCTGCTCCGTGGGACAAGGATGGGCAGTCTCCTCCCATGCGATTTACTGCCTCTGAAGACCTGCTAGAAGGTCACCGATGGGTCGGTTCCGTCATCAGCACACAATGACTTGCTTTGTAATCATTCATTCAAATCCCAAGGAAAAGGTTAATTAGTGACTGAAGGAGTAAAGTTGTGTGGGTAGAAAGAAAATGGTCCAGATGTTACGGCAGTTACAGAAGCAGGAGTCAGGCACAGGCCACCGTGACAGGGACCTGTGACCACAGGGATCTAAGGAATGAGGGAGAAGTGTCCCCTGCCCGATTCCTCGGAGGGGGCACATCCACCATCAGAAGTGAGAGGTCCCAGCACACATCTCAGTAACGAACAGAACAGGAAACACAAAGGACCCAAGAGGAAAGAGGCTCTAACATCCTCTTAACAGAACCCGAAGCAGAGAAAGCCAGGTGACCTGTCACATTTTCAGAAAGACTGGGATTGTAAACTGAAACAATGTGATTAATTCTTAAGATTCCTTACCACCAGATTTTGTTTCTGGGATCGTAAACTGAAACAATGCGATTAATTCTTAAGATGCCTTACCACCAGATTTTGTTTCTAATCTCAATAAATTAATGTATGAAAAAAATTAAAAAAATAAATAAAATAAATTAATGTATGAAAATCTATTCAGAAGACTATTTAGAAATGTTACTTATTTTGTTGCCAGGACTTGTGAACTATCAGAATGTCTGTCTGTATTGATATAGATGAGACAAAGAAACACCACTTTTTTGCTGAAGTTATAAAGCAGACCATAAGGGCACCAGTAAACACCCTTAACCCTCACAACCAAATAGTAAACACCCTTAACCCTCTCAGGCAGACAACAGACAAGCCTGCAAGGTGAACAACAGCACTCCTTAGAGCAACCGCCCAGGATCAAAGGGCAGCATTTATCCAGGGACAAGCCCAGGAGACGGGAAGAGACAGAAAGGAAGATGAAGAGAAATGGAAACACAGGGATGAGCGCGCCAATGCGGGGACTGTAGTCAATGGCCTGGTCAGAACGTGTCTGAACTGCTGAATGTAAGTCCATTTGCTCTATAAGCTTTCACCCAAGCCACAATAAAAAGTGAAGAGAGTCCTGGCAAAATTGGATTTTGCACATTTTTAGTTGAGTGGCAGGACAGAGCTGTGTTTCACAGACGCACTGTCCTAGCGCTGTGCAGCTGCAGGCCAGTTTGTGTGCAGCCCCAGTATCAATTCCGAGGGCCACGCCTGTCAGGGGCTCACAGTCACGTCCATTTAAGCTGACTCTCACTGCCCTGGCTGAACCCCCAACACTGGGTCTCTGAAGCGGTAAATAAATCCCAAAGCAGGAAAGTGCCCGTCTCTCTCCTGGAGGCACTGGGGGCTTTGAACCACCAGAGACGGTGCGGTTGCTGGGTCAGCGCCCAACTCCTTCTAGGCTAGGCTGCAGCAGAGCTCCCCCACCCCAGTGTGCTGCTAACTGAAGAGAGGCGAGAGAAAAGCCCAGCCTGACACAGAATGCGACAAGAACCACCTCCACAGTCGAAAACCACGCTGAGCCGGACAGGGTTCCAGAGCCCAAGGCTACAGGTGGTGGCTGCAGAATGCTCCCTCTTCACAGCATGACATCGAAAATCTACGCTGTCTTCTGTTTCCAACTTAAGGGGCAGGCCTCTGAGCTGCTGCTCCACCAAGGTGCCCTCGAAGATAGTAAACAAGAGAAGTTCTGCCTGCTACACATCACAATACATCTCCTGATTTCCAAAGTCTTGAGGAGTAATGATGTCAGTTTAAGGACTAAGGTGCATCTGATTCTGGCCATGGTCTTTCTGATCACTTGCTCTGCATCTGAGAGCTGGACAATGAATAGGGATGACAGAAAAATTGACGCCTTTGAGCTTGGTGTTGGAGAAGAGCACTGAATGGCCTAAAAAACCCCAAATACATCCTGGAGAGGGAGCGGCCAGAGTGCTCTTTGGAGGCAAGAATGATGAGGCTTCACCTCACATAGTGCAGGCATGCTGATAGGAGGGGCTGTTCGTTGGAGAAGGACTCGCGTGGGAAAGGGAGAGGGTCAACAAAGGAGAGAAGACCCTCAATGGGTCAACCCCAGGTGGACTGACACGTGACTGTCACAATGGGCTCTAATGTGTCAGGAGGCGTGGGGACGGCACAGGACAGGGCAGAGTTCAGATCTGTTGTTCACAGAGTTGCTATGCACTGTTCCCGACTCAACGACACCTAACAACAACACATCACAAAAGATTTTCATTCATTTTTATTTGTAATGGAAATCCGCACATCCCAAAATACCCAGACTGAAGTGTACCTTATTGTATGAGTTTGTTCTTGTCTATATGTACATTAAACTTTATTTTCTTTTTTCTTAGGGGAGAGCACAAACACAGTCCCCACTACCACAAATTACGCAGCAGAGTTTCCCACATTTTGGGAAAATGCAGGGGTCGGCACATCCGAAATGCCATGGACAAGCCTCGCCCTGGGAAAACCACCTTCACGATCATGGTATCTCCCCTGCCAGGGAAGTATTGTATATTAAACTTCACATTTTAAAAATACTGAGTGCATTGCTAAGATTCACAGCCTCACCGGGATGCACACACACTCCCCTAAAACGGCTGGAGGTGAAAGCAGAAGTCAGGTGAAGAGGCTTCGTTCCTCCCTGCAAATCTCTCAGCTCCCACAGCCATGAACCCAGCCAAGAGCCACATTCAGCAGTTTCCAACTGTTCTTCAAGGAGACCCAGCCTGACTGGCGGTGGTGGTTGTTAGGTGTCACTGAGAAGACTACAACTCACAGCACCACTATGAACGGATCTGAACCAGGCCCTGTCCTGTGCCATCCTCCTCAGCTCTAATGTACTTGCACCCACTGTTACGTGAAAATCCAACTCGTAGAGGGTCTGCCTCTTCCACTGACCCTCCACCTGGCTAAGCACGATGTCCACCTTGAGGAAAGCAAATTCCACTACTGAGACAAAAAGGTCTAAGATGAGCCTGACCTCCTGTTGGGTAGAATACAGGGCAGTGCCCGAGGGCTGCCTGGTATACAAGTGTCCAAAGGACATAGTTCAGAGGGACTTTACAGGACTCCTCCTGGCCAAGTGTGAGATTATTTGAGCATTAAAAGACATAAACTCAGAAGGCAGGAAGGGCCTTCTACCTCCCCTCTTTGAGAGCTCGGGATGACTCCCTCTCCTCTTCCTATCCTTGGCTGCCAGTTAGCTCTAGACACAGCTGACATCATGGATTTCAGAGACCTCAAGACCCTCCACGTCCCCAACCACCACTTGTCCACAAGAGCTCCATGGGGGGTACGTGCCATCACAAGCCGATGCGGTGGTGTCTGGAGCCACCGCGAGCCCATCACCTGTCGACCTGTGCCACGCTCTACGCTGGTATAAGCACATCAAGTCTCAAGAGAAGGAAAAGGTCAGAGTGCAGGAGTGGAGCCAGTCTGAGCCAAGTATGGCTTTGCTAATGTGGACGACACCACAGGAAGTGGAGCTTCAGACAGCAAAGATGACCATGACACTGACCTCCTCGGATCTAAGGAGGAGGAGGAGGAGAGTGAGGAAGTAAAGAAGAGAAGTAAGCTTCCACAGTACAAGCCAAATAAAGCAAAAACCCTGCACTTGTTGCCAAGTCTTCAATCTTACTAGACATGAAGCCTTGGGTTGATGAAACCGACACGGCAGGACTGGAAGAGTGCGTCAGAAGCCACTGCAGGTAGGATGTGGGACTAAGAAGCTTCCGTTACAGCACGTGGTTAAAGAGGATCAAGTTGGCGCAGGTATGCTGGACGACCAGATAACTGCCTTCAAAGACGGTGTGCAGTCCATGGAGGTGGCTGCTTCCAACACAATCTACAGTTATGGACCCGGAAGTTAAAACAAAAACTTTAAACCCAACCCACAAGCAGGCAGGGCCAGGGCAAAGGGAGCCTGGCAGTGAGAAGCCAGAGGACGTGGAGCTCTGCCACCGAAGGGACTGCAGGTCCTGTGACAAATTAGCGTCTGTACAAAGAGTTGAATAAAAAAACTTATCTTCTCTGTAAACTTCCACTTAAAACATAATTTAAGAAAATAATACTAAGTATTGGAATACAAAGATTTCTTTTTAAGCAGAAAGCTCATTTTAACAAAAAAAAAATTAAAACTTAGTTAAAAGAAAACCAATATAAAATTTTTTAAAATAATATAAATTAATGAAATTAAATTAATGAAACATAGGAAATACGATAAAAATGGACAAGTGCCGCTATGTAATACAGTAAAATAATTCAGACAGGATCATCAGGAAATTCTAAAACCATGAAGGGCAGGCTGTCCACACGGCCTGTGCTGATGCCAATGGTAACCTGTCCCTTTGCTCTGAGAGGACAGCTGGGACACACAGCTTTCCGATATCATAAAGTCAGAGGGACACTGATGAGGCGATCCACCACGTCACACAACCTTCCCCACTTCCCTTTGTCTTGGAAGAGGTGCCCCCCCCAGCTCTCTTCTCACCAGACATGCTCCCTTCCCCTGACTCCCCTCCTCCGGAACTTGCTTTTACTCATTCTGTTTTAAATTGGTTTGCTTATAAAGTCTGTATACACTGTGCTTCATCCAATCATTCTCATGCATTATGGTTGGTTTGTTTTTGTTTTTTGTTTTTTTTTTGGTGAGAAAAATTTCTATTTAGAATTAGCCTGCTGGACTCAGTTTAGATGATGCCAGTTTTGTTGGCAACATCCAAAGCATCACAGTCAGGAGCAAGTCGAACACAGGCCTTCTTCTCTCCATCAGAACTAATCAAAGTGTTGACCTTGGCCACATCAGTGTCATAGAGCTTCTTTACAGCTTGTTTGATTTGGTGCTTGTTGGCCTTGACATCCACAATGAACACAAGCGTGTTGTTATCCTCTATCTTCTTCATGGCTGACTCGGTGGTCAGGGGAAATTTGATGATGGCATAGTGGTCAAGCTTGTTTCTCCCGGGGGTGCTCTTCCGGGGGTATTTGGGCTGCCGTCGGAGTCTCAGCGTCTTAGGCCTCCGGAAGGTGGGTGACGTGCGGATCTTCTCCCTTTTTTTTGGCCGTGGATGCCCTCCAGGACGCCTTCTTGGCCTTTAATGCCTTTGCTTTGGCTTCAGTTTTGGCAGGGGCGGGGCTTCCTTCTTTGCTTTTGGCGCCATCTCCGTAGAAAGCACATTATGTTTTATAAAAGTGATCACCACTGGACCTTGTCCGTCACCATCCTGTCTTTTCACCTGGGTCCTTCCCATTTCATTCACCCCCTCCTTCCACCCTCCACACTGTGCAACCTGGTGGTTTCACTCCTACCTGTCCTCACCCCCCTGAGTTCCCACACGTTTTACTAGTTATCCTTCTGTTTTTACAATAATGGTCTTGGGCAGTAATTGTCCTTATGAGACTGTGCTAGTTCACTCAGCATAATGCTCTCCAGCCTCTCCCAAGTTAACGTATTTTTCAGAATTGTTGCTCCTGCGTGCTGCATAGTATTCCACTGTGTGAATGTACCACAATTTCTCAATCCATTCGGTTGTGTTTGGACATCTGGGCTATTTCCATGTTCTTGCCATTGTGAATAATGCTGCTATGAACCTGGTGTACAGATCTCCATTTGTGTCTCAGTTCTAATCTTCTTGGCATATATTCCTAGTAGTGGAATAGCTGAGTCATACGGAGTTTCTTTGTTCAACTTTTTGAGGAAACGCCAAACTGTCTTTCAGAGTGGTGGCACCATTTAATAATCCCACCAAGAGAGTATGAGAGTTCCCACATCTCCACATCCTCTCCAACATTCACTGCTTTCTGTCTTGTTAAACTCTGCCACTGCTACTGGGGTAAGATGACATCTCATTGTGGTTTTGATTTGCATCTCTCCTACTGCCATGATTCTGAGCATTTCTTCACGTGCCTGTTGGCCACCTCAATGTTTTTCTCTGCCATGTCTTTTGCCCATTTTGTAACTGGGTTATTAGTCTTTTTCTTCTGGAGGCCCAGGAGTATTCTGTAAACTTTTGTTATGAGATTTTTGTCTGAAATGGTCTTGCCAAATGTTTGTTCCCTGTCTGGAACTTTCTTTTAAATGCACAACCTCAGTCTTCTCCAGTTGGTCTCTTGTGATTACAAGGGCCACCCTGCCCTGGATCCCCAATGCCAGGAGAAACAGATGAGTGGACTGTACTGTGAGGTGGGCACAGCCCAGCCCCGACCCGCAGGTACTCAGAAGTGAGTGACCAGAGCCTCACTGCAAGGTTCCAAGTTTGAGCCCCTTCGTGCAAAGTCACAGCTCACGTGGAACTGCTGACCGGCATCTGACCCCCAGGAAAGAGAAGAGCACACACAGTGCTCTGCAGGACCAACCCCACATCAGGGGGGTCGTGACGACCAGAGACAAGACAGGGAGTGCTGATCCGGACTAGACGGACCACCTGAAGCCGCACCACAGCCAAACCGTGCACCCCAGATCAGATCCCAAAGCAAAGGGCTGGGCGCGGCGCTCTGGAGACAAGTGGGGAAACCAAAGTAAAGACAACAGTGCCAGATGATGCGACTGACGTGCCGTTTCCTAGGTGTGCCTGGGGGGCGAGGGGGTAGGAACTGTCCTCGTTCTCAGCAAATCCCACGGATGTATTCAGGGGTGAAGTGCCTCTCTTTACATGGGTTGATTCAAGGTAACAGGTTTTTGTAGATAAGGCCTTTCTAGCTCTGAACTTAAAAACTAATATGTTGGGCTGCAGCCCCCAATAATAAAACTGATCTGTTTTACATTTTGCCAAGACTGGTCAGCCTATATGCAAATAGCCACATACAACTACTCAACAGGATTTGCTTATGTAAGATGCCAGGCCAAGATCGGTTTTCGAGAGCCGTGTAGAGAGGGAGGAAAAGATGTGACACACTGGAGATGGCAGGGAGCCACCAAGGGAGGCTGCTGAGGGGCTGAGACCCACACAGGCCAGGAGCACGCAGCGTCCTCCTGAAGGGAGACTTTGCCTCCACATTTCCTCGTCACCCTGCATCACACCTCTCCGTAATATACATTGAACCCAGAGTGTGGCCTGTGTTTCTCCCACTAACCGCAAGTACAACATTCCTAGGAAACCCTTTCATAAGCCAAGTGTGAAGTGAAGCTTCCATTACCATTAATTTGTCTGAGAAAAATACCGACGCATTCGCACACTCAAAGTATAACCTACCAAATCTTATCCAATAATGATGCACAAAACCTCAAATGAGACCAGCCTCTCATGCTGAAACGCAGAGTTCAAAGCTTGGTGGCTTTGTTGCTGAGAAGCCGGGCTGAGTTCCTGAGGCAGGAGCTTGGGGTGCCCTCACCAATCAGGGCACAGGGCCCCCCTAACACTCAGTGTTAATTTCACTTTTTGGTTTTTTGGTGTTGTGGGGGTTTTTTTGCTAGTTTCACTTTTCACCTCTTTTGGTAAAAGCAAAAACTCTTAAATTCTTGTTAGCGCAAACTTGTATTAATGCAGATCTTTCAAGAACGGGAAGTGGTGTGAAGTGAACATTCAGAGAGCAGGAGGACCCCACAGGCCTGACACCCGACATGGCACTGGGACACTCCAGGGCTCCCCTGCCGTCCCCGAGCCAGGGAACCAGAGCTTTCCAAACAGATCCACGTCACAGACATTGAACGGCAAGATAAGCAGGGCCCCAAGGTAAGTTACTGACAAAAAGGGCTATTTTCAGAACACAAGCAGAGCACAGACAATAAAAATTCCAGGTTTAAAAACTCAGAAAAGGGGTTAATAACAATCTCTAACACGGAGTCCTCGCGACTCAGAGCACAAGGCTCCTCTGCACAATGTCACCCCAGTGTGTGCTTAGACGTGCAGGACCCTGGGAGGCAGCGAGGAGCCTGGTGTCAACACAGCAGCCTCGAGCACCGGGGCTGAGGACACCGCGCTAGAGAAAAGGGTCCAGAAGTACAGGCTACACCTGCCCACAGGGGAGAAGGCAAACAACGGTCGTTAGGTGCTGTCAAGGCATCAATGGCTGAGTGACCCGATGAACAACAGCCTCATCCTCACCCTGACACACCTGGGCCCACTGCCGCCGTCACTGCGTCAATCACCTCGCTGATGAGAGTCTGCCGCTCTTTTGCTAACGCTCCACCTTTCTGAGCAAGATGTCCTTCCCCAAGGACCGGCCCTCCCAACAACAGCTCCAAACATGTGGCATGAAGCTTTACCACCTTGGCCTCCAAAAAGCAAGCTGCCTGCACTCTTTCCAAGACACGTTTGTTCGCTCTGGCAGTCTGCGGGATATTTCTCTTCTCAAAACTCCACAGCTCAAAGGCAATGATTCTTCTCCTGTCATCCTTAGTCACTGCCCAAATTTAAAACGCAGATACCAAATAACTGAAAAGACTTGGCCGGAATCAGATATGCCTTAGTCTTTAAACTGAAATCACTGCTCCTTAACGCCTTGCAGAAGTCCTTGACAGTAGATTTATCCAATACAACTTCTGATTTCTTTACTGCTGGTGCCAAAGGTGTTGACGGTAAATGCAAGGCGCGTGAAATCATTGACAACAATGATTATTTCTCCATCTTGTCATGATACTGTCTACTGGCCCAGTGTTAAGGATCTGTCTTCTTGATGTCAAGAAGTAATCCATGTTGAAGGCTGTAGTAGTCTTTTATCTTCTACACCAAGTGCTTCAAATCCTCTTCACTTTCAACAAAGTTATCGCATGTTGTTGATGAGTCTTCCTCTGATCCCAAGGCCACACTCTTCTTCATAAAGTCCAGCTGCTTGATTAATTTGCTCAACATACTGAGACTCCGGAAACCCTATGAACCTGGAGAGAGGATGAAAGGCACCCAAGCGTCGAGGACTCTCCTTCACAGGGTCGCTATGAGTCGCCTGCGACTCCAAGGCACTTAACAACAACAACAAATGTTTAGTTAATCTGCTCTTTTATCATTAGTGTTTAATGCCTCAAACCTATTCATTAGACAGCCGGTCTTAAATTCCTATGCAGTAAACTCAAGGTCATGATTTTGGTTCCTGGGGACTTTTATATTTTCTTCAGCTTCAATTTGAACTTGTTGTTTTGCTATATGCCACGGCGTCAGAACTGACCCAGACCTGACCCTCCAGTGGGTTTTCAGAGGCAGTAATCGCACAGGCAAGATTGTCCACCCTCCTCCGGCAGAGCAGGTGGATCTGAACCTCATGCTTGCAGGATCGCAGAAGTCACTGACGGTCTGGGCCACGGTCGGCACCTGGCTAGTTTTAACTGCTGACAATGACCTTCTCCAACCATTTTCTTGCACAGACATAGTTCATCTGATTCCTGTGTAGTCCATCAAGTGAGTAGACACTATGTTTTTTAGTTTTTATTTTTGGGGTAGTTTTTTTATCCCATGTTCACCCCACACCTACTCATCACTGCTTTTTTAAAGAAGATATCTGTAAGAATGAAGCAGTTACTGTGTAAAAGTCAGTCACCTGACCATCGGCCTCACCGCTGTCACTGAGTCCTAATTTCCAACTCCGTATCTTTCTTTAGGGGAGTTCATGATGGTTAAGGAATTGTACTGCCAGAGGCAGGGGGTTCCAATCCACTAGACGCTCTGTGAGCCAACGATGGGCAACGCCCTCCCCTGCGATTCCCGCCTCTGAAAACCCACCGGTGGCTCGGCTCCAGTCGGTTCTGCCTTAACGAGGCGGCGCACTCCACTGTTTCCCGCGTCTGCATTTCAGTCGTCAGTGATCCTGACTGCATGCTTGGTCCGCTCCATACTGCACAAGGTGGGAAAAGTCCTCGGTTCCTGACTCTCTGGTTCTTGTTAGTGGACACATTGGAACAATGGTTTCTTCAACAGTCTTTCCTTGTAGACGTAAGAATATTCTACAGGATAACTTATTTCTAAGACTGAAAACGTTTTAATGAAGTTAAAGTTAAGGCAACTGACCTTGAGAGTTGGAACAAGGAGATATTCAAAAGACCCTTTCAGCTGCACAGGTCTAAGGGATTACGACAGCAGGCACATACATAAAGTTCAAGATCCCAGGTGCCGAAAGACAAAGCATCGATGATCCTCTGTGCACATAATTGGCCCTGGAGTCATGAGGGACAAGTCACCTGCTTTTTCAGGCTTTGTGTGCGGGAGCATGCCAGGTTTTAGACAAGCAGAGGCTCAGACCTCCATCAGATGCTGCCCTCTTCCTGTGCCCACCAGCCCAGTGATGAGGGTCCACCACTTACAAAGCAGGCCAGCCCAAGTTCTGACCCAGTAGATACACTTCAGGAGCGAGGCTCCCTAAAGTCACTCTGAGGGGACTCACTCAATTCGGGCCAGCCAAGAGTGTGTCAAGTCCTCTGTGCCAGACAGGTGAGGTCGCACACTGGAAGCTTCGGCACCGTGAGTCCTTGTGGAGTATGCGTAAGAACCTGCACCTCAAGGCCAAGGCCATCGACTCAGAGGAGGGCTCAGGAGGTCACACGCTAGGAGCTTCTGCACCACTATGAGCCCTTGTGGTACATGCATGAACCCCCACGTCTCACGGCCAAGGGCAGTGACGCAGAGGAGGCCCAGCAGGGCATAGGCAGAGCCACACACTGCCATGATAAAAGCACGGTGGGTCCAAACAAAGTACTCTTGGTCCTGAACCAGGGCCTTCTGGAGTCTGTCTGCCAGAGAAGCCCCTCTGTGCACCAGTACCCAGCTCCAGGCCCCTGTGCCAGCCAGCACATGCACACAGCTACAGACGCTGTCCAATGAGGAGCTGTGCCGGCTGACGGGCCGTGGCACTGAACTTAGCACAGTTCACCAGCCTGAGGACCAGGGAAGACATACAGCCCATGCACCAGTGGGGGCCACACAAAGCCTGGCTGGACACCAACTGTGGCTCTCATCCTAAGCCACTGCAGGTGTACAGGGCACACAGGCACTTCATTTACTCAGCTCCAACGCAAAACCTCTCACCTTCCTCAAATTTTATTCTAGAACTTTTCGGGAGAATCTCAAACCACTTCATCTTTTGGTTACTTCTGTTCCAAAAATACATTCATGCATTATCCAATTATCACTTGTTCTAACCTATATGGACAACATATTACATTCTTTTTTTTAATAAAGCAAAGATAAATTTATTAGAAAAGATATTTCGCACAGAGCGAGATGGATTCTCCTGAGTTAAGATCTGCGTATCACAGTCTTAAATCTATTCTTCAACTATTCTCTGTGAACACTAAATTCTCCAATGTCCTGAGACCAGAGATGACAATTCCAGGATTTCTACCTCATGACACATGTCTAATAATACAAACCTAGACAGTTTGAAACTCAAATTTAATATGAAATACTATTTCTGCAAATCACACTGGAGTAAGAAATCACTGTAGAACTAAATAATACTAATAATACAATGTGGAAAAACACAAGGTAAAGACTACTCATTAATGTCTAAATGCAGACAGGTGTGTGGACTATCCACCAAGAGAAGCAGGAATGCAGCACTGCGGACGCGATCACTAACTTGAATGGCAGCAATAAACTGCAACAGGGGCACCTAAGGGAAAAAAGAAGACCAGAAGTAGCTAAGACCAGAAGTGGATGACAGAACACCGGCTAATGCCGTAATACCTTTAAGCTTGGTACAGGTGTGGAGGAGCGGGTCGGCAGACACCATGCACGGCCACCAAGGGTAACCGGACACTTTAGACCACACCAAATCTCCAATGTTGTACTTCAGAAGATGGTCTCTGTCTCTGCTGATGCTTGGACAAGAGTCTTTCTTGGCTGGGATCTGAAAATTGAACAAGGGACAAATAATTAACATCCAATGACTACCACTAAGTCAGCCTCTTACGCACAGGGAAGTAAAAGGGTTTAAGACACACAGTCACAGGCGCACTCACAGAACCCTAAGAAAGGGGCACGCTCCCACCCTGCTAGTTTTAATTCCTACCCTAAGTACCACTCCACGCTTGCTGGTCTCTGCTTGTCTTCAACACAAGAGCCAGCAGGGTGCCTGGTACCCAGTGGGAGCTCACCATCATGAAGATCTCTCCTTTACTCCACTTCTCAGGCCTGTGGGGGGTCTCTAAGAGTGCTTCCCCGACCTGGTGGCAAGAAACTGTCACAGTGTCCTGAATGCACACTGGGAGCCCACACGTCTGGCTATCAGTGCTCTGCAACAGTTACCCAACAGGAAAGGACCCAGGTGTCAAGGGCACCAGGAAGAGCTTCACCTGTCCTCCAACGCATCATGTGGGCTCAGAACCTTCATTTTTCATCTTTAGAATGGGGTTGGTCATGAGAACTGAAAAGTCTGCTCTCCGCCAACAGAATTCTTTAACTGCCTCCTCCTTCCCAGAGCTTAGCCCAGACTCAAAGGCAGAGGTGAGAGAGGAGGGCTTTCTCTTTCCTTAACTGAATGAACCCAATAACCCTTCCCACTTCAGGTTTACGACAGAAAGGTCATCATCATTTAATTTAACTGGGTAACATAAAATTATATAGCATAGGGCAGCAACTAAAAGAACGTCTGGCAGACCTAAGTATGAATTTCTGATTCGATGCTTAGGCAAACTATTAAATATCTTTGAGCCTCAGTTTCCTCATCTGTAAAATGAGGAATGCTGTTGTTGTTGTTTTGTGCCACCGCCTCGGAACGGACTCACAGCCGACCCTCCAGTGAGTTTTCAGAGGCAGTAAATCAAGTAAGAGGAGACTGCTCACCGTTCTCTGGCTAAGAAGCTGTGGATGTGGGCTGCAGCACAGCTTCTTCCCGCTAGAGCTCCCTAAAGGCGGCTTCCAGGCCCCACATTTCACTAGGTTCTTATAAAGACCACACCCACAGGGCCGACTGGTCAAGGTTCAGAGTTGCTATGAGTTGTACTCAAAAGCACCTAACAAAAATATGGTGCTGGGGGTTGGAAGACTTAACGAGAGTTCAAAAACCAGGAGTCTGGAGAGGAGGGAGAAAATGTGCAACAACAGTAAAAACAAGACTGCAGTCCTCAAAATATTCCACAGCCCCCATTTGTCTATTTATAGTGTCATGTGAGCTACACACAGCTTTCTGGGACAAGCACTGCCACCTCCTTTCTGCAAATGGGAGAGCTGAAATTCAAGTAGTTAACCTGGGTTTAAACAAGCCAAATGGATAAGCTGAGCATCAAAACCAGGTCATGCATCCTGCATGAAAGCGACCATGAGGACGTCAAAAACCACACTATCAGCCCCGAGTACGCATGAGGTCTCTCAGAACTGACCACTGTCATTAAATTAGTAAGAGTTAAACAGTAAACAGCTCCCAGGCACTCAAAAAAAGGGCATTTATTTTAAGTCTTTGGTGCCTTTGGTACCACTTTAGGAATTCCAAAGAAACTTCTGCCTTCCTTGCCACCCCTCCCTCCAAAAAATAAAATGTGTCAACTCTAATTTTAAACCAAATAGTCCAACTTGGGTGATTAACACCAACTCCAAAGTGGCCCCCTTTTCCTGCTCTGGCCTGTAGAACCCCAGGGGCAGGTGGGTGCAGTGTTGTCTGGCACTAAAGGCTAAGTGCACAAGCTTAAGGGCCCCAAGACGTCCCCCCAATGCTGCACTCAAATCAAGCACATGCACACAGGCTGGGCGCCAGCACGATGGCTGATTCAAACATCCCACCCTCATCTCGCGTAAGGGCCTCAGCAACTTTTTGGGAAGAACCACAGAAGTCTGATCTCACAGAGATCACAGCCTTGGAAATCCTGAGTCAGTTTTACCTGTCCCATGAGGTCGCTACCAGTCTGAACTGACCTGGTGGCCAACATTTATTTAAGGTTCCGACAGGGTGACACCACCAGCTAGAAAGAAACAGACCTGCCCGGGGCTCTTGACTTCAGGGAGAGTTCTCCACCCTGGCCTTGGACGAATATGTCCCTGTCCCTTTATACTGTCAGTACTGGGCTCGTGCTACCAACCAACAAGAAAACCCAGGCCCAGGCCCAGCCTCAAGGGGTCAAGCCAGGCGCTGGAGCACCTGCTGAGGAGACAGGACAGGTGAGGGGGCGGACAGGGACCAGTGGGGGCAGGACAAGGACATGGGCACTTCTGTTTCCCACTTGTTCCAAGCCATGGATTTAAGAGCTGGCAATCTCCACATCCCCCATGACCACGGGGCTGAAGGGTGGGGTGGTATGGTGCTCACGGCTGGCACAGCCATCTCTAGAGAGAAGTCATCTCACCACAGACTCAACAAGTGGCATGCTGGCTCAGTGGCGTGCCACACAGTGCACAATCCACGCCACGCCGAGCCCAGCCCACAGCCCAGGCTCAGGCAGTGTCAGCCACGTGTGACAGCCTCCCTGCGGGCAGCACCGCGTCCAGTCCTACCGACTCCACGGCACCGGCTGCTGTGCCCTCAACACCTGCCTCGTCTTTATGTCCTTAACCTAATTCCAGAAGAATTCCTTCAATACCTTTTTGTCTGCTGGACTTGAGATCTTGGATACGAGAGCTGCTTCAACAAGGTCCTGCTCCAGGAAGGAGTCATATTTTATGCTTCTTTTTCTGCTCCGTCTTGCCTTGTTTTCCGATTTTTGTACATTTTCTTCTGCTTGGGACACATCAGCTGCAGTGTCACCACAAATAGAAGATTCAAAGAGAGGTTTCCCATTCATGTACGTTTTAGTGATTTTCAGCTTGATTTCTGGAGAGCCATTTTTCACAGGGGTAGTGTTAGGTGGAGTTCCAATCCCTTTCACTTCCTGGGACTCAAAGCGCAATTTGGCGTCATGAGCGCCAGGTTCGCCATTGAACACACGAGAAGTGAGGTCTTTCAACTTCTCAGCCGGGATAAAAGGAAGTGCATCGTGGCCATTAAATCTTTGCATGGCCCCCTCTTGCAGGGTGGTAGAAAGCTGGGCTTTGCTGAGGAATACAGAACATTCACGATTCACTTCACAGTTCTGAGTCTTTCCATTCGTACTGCCGACGATCTCCGGGGCCTGCTTCATCTTTATGCACTCGACAACCTTCTCAACAGAAAGAGGAGCTTTTTAATGCTTAAGTCCATTCAGCCCAGATGCATCCATCCTTAGAACACTACAGCATTGCAAAAGAGAAAAAAGAAAAGGCAACACGTTACATTTAACACCAAAATTAGGTATTCTGATACCACTATAGCTTTGCATGCATTTTTTAAGCAATTTATGATATTTTATATAATAATCTGGGTCTTAGGAGATGGCTCTAGCATCACAAAATACCACAGAATCACAAAATGATTATATTGAAAAGAAAGCAAGCCAGGAATTAAAAAAATTAGAAATTGGTCACAGGCACTGAGCTCAAATCGTGCCTCTTCCACAGCCCACGGTTCAGGTGAGTTGGCCATGGACGTCTAAGTGTTTCATCATCCTAGGACAGCAGACACCCACCTGTCAGTACATTAAAACCTTAAAAAATGCAGCGTCAATGTGGAAAAGGCAGCTAGCACAATGCCAGGCCTGTGCCAAAAGTGGGGAAAAGGTCAAGAACAAAGCCAAGAGTAACAGGAAAGGCGCATGGCCGTCTTCAGTCAGCTGGCAGCGACACCAAGGTTAAGCCAGATCTCACCAAACCTGCAGAGTGCAGGCAGTCCTCGACTCACGAAGTACCGAGCACGTTAGTAATAAGTAGCCTGGGAATACAGCAGTCACAGTGCTCAGCTAATAACCCAAAGTGGGTGGTTCAAACCCACTAGCCACCCTGTGAGATAAAGGCCTGGCAGCCCGCTCTGTAAAGGTTCGCAGCTTCGGGAACCGTCGGGGCAGTTCTACTCTGTGGATGAAGTCATCATGGAGTCCAGCACCTGGGTGCGGCTGTCGATATAGCTGATCTAGGACTTACAGTGTGGCGGGTGTCCTTAAATGTTCCCATGCACACTGAATTTATAAAGAGAATAAAACGCAGTAAAAGCAAAAAGATGCCATTTCCATCAGAGCCTACTGAGAATGGAGTCAGGTCAAGGGCAGCCAGTCGGAAGTCGGGGCTGCCTATACTAGCTCTGGGCTGGCTGAGCAGAGACAAAAGCCAACAGTTACATAGTGAAATAACATTCGGTCAGTCCTGGCTTGTGCTCGCTCGCCTAGCTGCTGTCCCCATGCCAACCTCTCCCTGCTCCACAGCAAACACTGGTGATAAGGAACACTGGAAGGCCATTCAATTTAGCTAGCTACCGCCCAGAGAGTCACTAGGTGCAAGCACCCTGCTGTGCACTGGGAGACGACAGTCCCCCTGTGGCCCCGGCAGCTGAGACCCATGCGGGCTGTGATGAGCCTGAGGAAGTCTTCTGGCTGCAGAACGCTGCTGAGCTGCCCCACTCCCCGGTCAGCACATCACTCAAATCAAGGGCAGGAACCCTAAAGGGCTGGCAGGCATGAGCCACAGGCAGGCACCCACTCAGGCGGAGACATCCAGTGAGAGCCTGCTCTTCGACAAACACAGTCCTTGGAGAAGGTAGTTATCAAAGGCTGGGGAGACAGTAACAGGAACTGCAGATGCCCACTGATGGACCATAGAGGCTCCCAACCAAGGACCATCCTGCACTCCCAATGACATCAACTCCACAGCATACGCTAACAACAGAAACGCTTCTGACTGTCACCTTGTTACATGCGTCTCGTGTATCACAGAAGATGCCAGCGCTGTGCTACAGTAGACAGTACCCAACAACAACTGTATCTAGTGGGCAGAGGTCAAGAATGCTGTTAAACATCCCACAAGATAGCCTTGGCAATGAAGTATCTTCCAGCCCAAACTGTCACCAGTGCCAATGCTGCGGAGCTCGGAAAAGGAGCAGTAAAGAGTGCTAGTGTCTGCCACAGCGAAGAAAGGGGTGTGTTTAAAACAGCTTCACGGTCTAATTTAGGTCAACGAGCCCAGATCAAGTCTAGGGAGAGAGCTCTGTTAGCCTAGTATTAAGAGGCTGTGCTGCAATCTCAAAAGCACAAAGTTCAAATCCACCAGGCTGGTGAACAGGAGAAGGATAGGTAATCTCCTCCCATATGATTTACTGCCTCTGAAAAGTGCTGGACAGTCAGCTATGGGTCAGTTCCAACTTGACGGCACCTAACAACAAGTGTGAAGTCTGTAGGGAGCTGGGCTGCTAACTCAAAGGCCACACTTCTCTGATGGTTCAAATCCGGGAAGAAAGAAGGTAAATCTCCTCCTGTGCAATTTACATCCTCCAAAACCCAACGAGGGACACCTGTAGGTGAGTTCTAACTCAACTGCAATGAGAGAGACAGGGGGCTGAGCAGTGAGAGAGAGGGAGGGAGCCACGCAGAGAGAGGTAAAACCTAACACTATGATCCACATAAGAAGGCTTAGTCTGACCCACATGCATTAAAACAAAGACAAAGCAGAGGCGCCTCCTCCCCCGAGAAGGCACAGGACTGCCTAGAAACCAGCCATCACACAGGCAGCCTCCACACACTCTGCACCAAACAGAAAACTCAACCAGCCAGAAAGCAACCACAAGGGGGAAACAGGATGGGCGCGAATGCCCGGGAGGAAGAACCCTTCTTGGCGAGTTCCTGGGGTCTGATAGCTTTGGGCCTGGGGAGAGTGAAAAAGTGGAGCAGCTGTAAAAGAGGAGAAAGCCCCCAAAATGAGAGATCTGCAGCAGGAGAGCCCCCAGTTCTGCAAATGTCTACTGTCCAAACGTCAAGCTGACACGTGTGGGACTGACTCAAGACAGTCTAACTTAAAAGTAACTGAAAAGGATTCTTGCCAGACAAGAACAAGCCGATTCTTTTCCACACACTGCTGGTGCGGAGTGCTGTGAGTCGGCACCCACCCACAGCTGACCCTCCAGTGGGGTAAGGCTGTAAATCACAGGAGAGACCGCCCATCTTTCTCCCTCGGAGTAGGTGGCGGAGTCGAACTGCGAACTTTTGTGCTGGCAGGACAATTCCTTACCACTAAGCCACCAGCGCACCCTCCACACTGTTCTTGGGGCCCTTTAAGTCAGCTCTGGCACTTACTTTTGACACTCAGCAACTTCAAATGCAACAGAAGCAAGCCCCGCCCACTGCGGCAACCCCTGTGCTGGCCCCACTCACTGAGGGTCTTCCTCTCTTTCACTGACCCTCGACTTGTTCCAAGGATGATCGCTGACTACATAAAAGCACAAACTGCTAACACCACCAACTGGGATCTTTACCTCTGCAATGACCATTTCTAAGGTTTTATTTCATTTGCTTCAATGACTTTTTATGTGAAACAACAAAGGAACCAGAGACAGGGACACTGGTCCTGTTTTACAGCAACTCTTCTAGACTCCACACCTAGGAAATGCTAGCGGCAGGGGTGAAAAGCCCTGGAAATGCATCAGACTGCCCCCCACCACTAACTCACCCTCAGTAAACACCTGGAGGTTCCAAGTACTTACACACACTCCCATTCTGCACCTCAGAGGCATGGCGACTGAGAAGACATCAAGGTGGGAAGGGACTTGCCCAAAGTCCTAAAGCTAGAGATCAGTATCCCATGCCCAGCAGTCACGCTCCAGGCGTTGCTCCTACGAGGTCTATCACAAGATGAGCAAAAAGAGAGTCATTTCTACTCGATCTCCAAGCTTCAGACCATTAACCTCTTCCTTTCCCAAGAGACAAATCTCCTCACGAATATACTCCGCTCCATCAACACATAACTGGGGAGGGAATTTTACAGTTAGGTAAATATTATCCAGTTAACTTTCCTTTACAAATTGGCAGATCAACAGATCTTTACTTCTCCACACTGCTATGCCTAAATGCAGTTCTTCAGCCTTTTCAGCTGAGATGTATTATTCATCATGCAAATATATCATTTCTATTATCCAAGTAAACATTAAGTATCATTAATAACACATGCAAGCAAAATATTGCTGAGGAGCGTCCAAAAATAGCCAGAACAGTAGAGTGAGAGGGAATTGTCACAAATTCAAGTAGGATTTAGAAGAGGAATACCATTACTGATATCAGGTGGCTTCTGGCTGAAAGCAGAGAATACCGTAAAAGTACTTTGTGCTTTATTGACTATGCAAAGGTATTTGACTGTGTGGATCAAAAGAAAATGTGGCTAACATGGAGAAGAATGGGAGTCCCAGGACGCTTAATTGTGCTCATGTGAAAGCTATGCTTTGAGACCAAGAGGCTGCTGTCGGAACAGAGGAAGGGAACACTGCATGGTTTAAAATCAGTAAAGGTGTGTGTCAAGGCTGAATCCTTTTTCCATACCTAATCAATCCTTATGCGGAGCAAATCCTTCAAGAAGCTAGACTCTAGGTATGGCATCAGGATCAGAGGAAGACTCAGAAAACAATCCACATTACGTAGATGACACAATCTCGCTTCCTTATGGGAGGAGGACTTGAGCTTACTGACGATCAGTGACTACAGTAAATGACGTATCAAGGTCAAGAAGACAAAAATTCTCACCACTAGACCAATAGGAAACATCCTAAGAGATGGAGAAAAGAATTAAACTGTCAACGATTTCATCTTACTTGGATCCATAATAAACACTGTTGGTACCAGCAGTCAGGAGATCAGGAAACATACTGCACTGGAAAGTCTGTTTGTCAGGGATCTCTCCAAATTACTGAGGAGCAAGTGTCAGTCTGAAGAAGATTTAGGTGAGTCTGATTCAGACCATGGTCTTTTCATTCACTTGCTATGCATCAGATAGGTGCACAATGAAGAAGCAGGGCAGAAGAAGCAGTGATGCTTGAGAAGTTGTGTTGGTCGGCCAGGGGACAGACTGCCAAAACTACAGTGTGTCCTTTGTACCTACTTCCTTTCTGTCTTTTTCCGGTGTCCAAGATGTCAAAGTGGGGACACAATGGGTTCTCCGGTGCAAAATTCTGGATTTCCCTGGGTCTTCTGGTAGGAGCAATGATCAACTGTGCTGACAACACTGGAGCCAAAAATCTATACACCATTTCTGTGAAGGGGACCAAGGGCAAGCTGAACAGACTCCCACTGCATGGGGATGGACATGGCCATGAAAGAGAAACGAGAGCTGAGGAAGAAGGTACATCCAGCAGTGGTAACATGACAGCCAAAGTCATCCTGGAGAAAATATGGGCTGTTTTTTTTTTTGAAGATTATCCAGAAGTCATAGTAATTAAAGCTAAGATGAAAGGTTGTGCCACCACTAGACCTGCTGCAAAGGAAGTATGCAGACTTGGGGCCCAGGATTGCACCCAACGCTGGCAGCATCACATGATTCTCCAGAGTATTTGTAAAAAAATTAAAAAGTCAGCACAATTAAAAATGTATTTGATTCAGGCCACAATCTTCTCAATTACTTGCTATGCATCAGCTGGACAATGACTAGAACTGA
>NW_006399879.1:4741156-4743798 GCF_000299155.1 Elephantulus edwardii | reverse complement strand
GGGGGGTGGAGCTGTATAACAATAAAGAATTTTACTTTTTCTTTTCAAAGAGAAAAGAGCTGGGGGGAGGGTGGGCATGGAGGAAAATGTGCAACAATGAATGGGGGGAAAATTAAAAGGGAAGAATATGCTGTAAAAAATATATGTTGCATTAAAAAAAAGTATGATGAGGATGGCACAGGACAGGACAAGGGTTCAGACCTGTCGTCTGTAACTTGCTGTGAGCTGTTCTCGCCTGCCCGGCACTCGGCATTACCCATGTAAGGAATCCTAGTGCTGTAGCACACTGACAGGCTGCTAACCGTCTGTTCAGGCCAGAGGCTGGAATCTACCAGCGGCTTCGGAGCAAGATGGGCAGTCTCATCCTGCGAGTATTTACAGCCTCAAAAACTCAATGAAAGTCACTGTGAGCTGATTCAACTCAACGGCAGTGGGGTTTGCTAGTGTTTCTGTACAGAAGCCCTTGCTGGCACAAAAAGTTAAATGCTCACCTTCTAGCAGAAACTTGAGCACGAGTCTACCAGCGGCCTGAGGGTGCATTCCTGCTGAAAGATCGCAGGCCGCTTCGGGACACTTCTACTCCCCTCACACTGAATGGCCCTAGAAGGAAACTGCCTTGTCAACAGGCAGCCAACAAACATGACCTCACCGATCCCAGAACACAGAACAGGAAGGAGGCTCCCAAGACACCATACAACACAAATACGGCCTCAAAACCAGAAGAAAAAGAGTCCCAAGGGCGAGGTGGGGGTAGAAGTAGGGGTGACTAGAGATTACGAGCAGATTAGTCAAGGGTCAAATACGATCATGGGGAAAATGATTAGCTATGTAGTGACGCTGTGGTAAAATGAGGTCTTCATGTGGCCTTTAGCCTTGGCTCTTTAGAAAGACTAGTTGGGAGATTCCTCCCCCGTCGCAAACCCTCAGGAACTACCCTTGCCCCAGTTTTCCAACCTACTTTGTCCAGGTTGAATGACGTTTCCTGGGTAAACAACCTGACAGCTTTATACTTTTCTGTGTGGCTCTGGACTGCAGTCTCCCTATGATTGGTCTATTTAACGCAGCTTATAGGAATGGGTCAATATACATATGCAGATGAAGTGACTGTGACCTACTGAGAAGGAACTGGTCAGTTCACATCAAAAGTGTGAAGCCCAAGCCTTGAAACTTACAAAGAACCTGCTTAGATGGGCAGCCAACTCCACAGAAGTGATGCAAAAAAGAAAAGGCAAGAAAAGTGAAGCACAGAGAGGGTGAGACAGCTCCCGGGCAGCCAGGAGGAAGGCCCACTGCAGAGCAGGGAAGTGAGGACAGCGAGAACCCAGCGTCAGGAACACTGCAAAGAGACAGAACAAAACCCTGCCACCAGCAGTGGCTCAGGTCCATCAGCTACCAGAACCCAGCGTGAGAAACGGGACAAAGAGACAGAGCAAAGCCCTGACACTAGCTGGGGCTGGTCAGTCAGCCAGGGACACAGGCCTAGAAGAGGCCTATCCTAAGCGGCTAAGGGAAGTCCTGTTCTACAGGCAGCTCTGGTGACTTAGTGCGAAGAAACTGTGCTGCCAATGCAAAGGTAAGCAGTCGACCAGCAGCTCTCTTTCCCTGTGATTTACAGCCTCTGAAAACCTGCTGGAGGGCCAGCTGTATGGCGACAAAAAACGGCCTGCTTCCCTGCGTAGTGGAGGAAGGCAGGATACGGAAAGGGAAAGCGGATGGTGACGTGTGCACCGTCACAGGGCCTCCTCCTACGTTAGGAGCTCCCAGTGCACTCACAGTAACCCCGTGTTGGAGAGAGAGCTCCCGACCCGCGCCTCCCGCAAGCTCACGGCCGCACTCACTGTGCATCTCCCTGGCGGAGGCTCTCCTGCGCTGAGCTTTCACGTTTCCCACCGAGCTGCACCTCCTGTGTGACTGAACTACCTCTGAAAACCTGCTGAAGGGTCAACCATGAGTAGGTTCCAACTTGATGGCAAACAACAACAGACACAGCAAAAATGTGACGGAGGAAAAACTACCAAGAAAAACAGCTGACAAAGAGGTGAAAAATATTAAAGAGAATGAAGAATAGAAATGTTAGTGTTTAATGTTCCATCCGTCAACAATGTGCCGAGTGCCGACCGTCTGCCAGGCATCACTGAAGCAGCTCAAAACCAGGACAGAAGCAGACTGTGGGGCAGACCATCAATTACTCAGATGCAAGTTCAAACTGAGGCCAAATTAAATTAAAACGAGTCCACGAGAAACAAAATATGATCTCGAATCTATCCCAACTGAGTTTCAAAATCCTCTTAAGAATAGGTTTGGGCCAAGGATGTCATTGAAGAGTATTTCAAATGCAAGAAATGAAACAAATAAAGAACTTGGCATATTAAAAAAAGAATAGGTTTGAAGTTACTCCCTAACATGGGAGGGTCTGGAGAGCATTATGCTAAGTGAACTTAAGTCTCATAAAGACAAATCCTGTGTAAGATCATTACCGAAGAGCAATGTACGAGGATGTGGGGCTTAAACATAGGTCGCACAGTTTGATGGGTGGAGAGAGGGATTGGTAAAGAGAAGGAGAAAGGTCCAGTGGGAAAAACAATGAATATGAACTTCATGAATTTTGCATGTAAACCAGCATAAATTCTTTTTAAAAAAAA
>NW_006399879.1:4731394-4740396 GCF_000299155.1 Elephantulus edwardii | reverse complement strand
ATAACCCAAGTGCCCATCAACAAATGAATAGAGAAGCTGTGGTATAGTCACACAATGGAATACTATGCTGCACTGAAAAAATAAGGAACTCATGAAGTATTATACAAAATGGGTGACCCTGGAGGACATTATGCTGAGTGAAATATCTTGGTCACAAAAGGACAAATACTGCATAGTGCCACTGCTGTAAAAAGGACTGACAATCAACGTTGGGGGGAGACTGAAAAAGATGGGACAAATTACGTATATTGCACTGAAACAGATGAGGGAGAGAACTGTTCAAAAGGGATATATATGATTAGGTATTATAGTCAAGAGTCCAGAATGAAGGCTTCATAGTGAAGTGGACTGGGGGGGAGGGACTGTATAACAATTAAGGAATTTTACTTTTCAAAGAGAAGAACAAACTGGGGGAGGGATAGGCAGGAATAAAAGTGCAACAATGAATGAATGGAAATCCAAAGTCTCTGTAAACTTTCATTAAAATAAATAATAAAAAAGGGGAAAGAAAGGAGTTACAAAGACAGGAGGAAAAAAATAAAATGGATGTCAGAAGAGACTCTGAAAACTGCACTAGAGCATGGAGTAACAAAAACAAAGACAGGCTGAAGTAAAAGAGCTGAAGAGAAGAAAGATTTCAAAGGGAAGTTCTGAGAAAACAAAGTGTTACAACTGACTCCGCAGAGCGGTGGAACCAGAGAATAAAAAGGGAAGGACTCCGCGTTTTTCAAGCCGAGGGAAATGAGTCACAATACTCAAAAGATTCTATGCACAATATATTAAATGACCCAGGAAGTATCAAAAGAAGACAGAGGAGTGAATGAAGAATAGTGTGAAAGACAATAAATACAAACTTTGTAAGCAAACCAATGTTGTTGTTGTTATGTGCCGTCGAGTCGTTTGCGACTCATAGTGACCCTACGTACAACAGCCCTAAACCCTGCTCTATCCTGTGCCAATCGCACTGCCTGACACACCCATCCCGATTACCCCAGTCACTGCATCAATCCACCTCATAGAGGGCCTTCCTCTCCTGCGCTGTCCCTCTACTCTACCCAGCATGATGTCCCTCTCCAAAGACCTGTCCCTCCTTGCAACATGTCCAAAGTATGTCAGACGAAGCCCCAGAATCCTTGCCTCCAAGGAGCAGCCTGGTTTAATCCTCTCTAGGATGAATCTGTTTGTTTTCCTAGCAGTCCATGGTACACTCAATACTCTTCTCCAGCACCACAGCTCAAAGGCATCAATTCTCCTTCTGTCCTCCTTAGTCATTGTCCAGCTCTCTGATGCATAACAAGTGATTGCAAACCAATATAAAATAAAAAATAAATAAAAATAGAGGGAATACATAGAGTCACTGGACCAAAAAGAACTGACACTGAAAAATTTGGGGAAGTACCATATAAGCAGGAGACAATGGTAATAGAAGAGGAAGTGGAAGCTACACTGAAGGCAGTGGCCACATTGAAGGCATTGGCAAAAAGTAAGGCCCCAGGAATCGATGGGTTAACTATCAACTGATTTGTTTTAGTTAACAGATGCAGCCCTGGATGCACTCACGCATCTAGGCCAGGCAATTGGGAGGACAGCTGTCTGGCCAATAAATTAGAAGAGGTCCATATTTGTTCCCATTCCCAAGAAAGGTGAGCCGAAAAATGTGGAAGCTTTCAATCATTAGTATCATATGAAAGCAAAATCCTGAAGATCATTCAAGTATGGTTAAAATAGTACATAGCTAGGGAGAAGTTCAAGCAGGATTAAGAAGACTGTGCTGTGGCACCAGGGATATCACTGTTGATGTCAGATGGAACCTGGCTGAGAGTCGAGGATACCAGAAGAAGGTCTACTTACGCTTTACTGACTATGCAAAGGTATTTGAATGTGTGGATCCTAACAAGCTATGGCTAATATTGAAAAGAATGGGAATCCCAGAGCACTTAATTGTGCGCAAGCAAAATCTGTAATAAGACAAAAAAGGCTGTTATGCAAACAGAGCAATAAACCACTACATGGTTTAAAATTAAGAAAGGAGTGCATCAGGGTTTTATTCTCTCTCCATACCTTTCAGTCTGTATGCTGGCTGAGCAAATTATTCAAGCAGCTGGATTCTATGAAGAAGAATGTGGCATCAAGATCAGAGGAAAACTCATCAATAACCTGCATTATGTAGATGACTTGCTTGCTGAAAGTGACAAGGACTTGAAGTATCTGTTACAGATGATCAATGCAGATTGCATCTCAATGTCAAGAAAACAAAAATTCTTACCACTGGACAGATAAGCAACATCATAATAGATGGAGAAAAAACTGAAACTATCAACAACTTCCTATTACTTGGACCCACAGTCAACACCTTTAGTACCAGGAGTCAGGACATCAGGAGACATACTGCACTGGGAAAGTCTGCACTTACGGACCTCCCCAAATTATTGAGGAGTGATGATATCAGTTTGAGGACTACGGGGCGTCTGATTCAGGCCACGATCTTTCCAATCACTTGCTCTGCATCTGAGAGCTGCAATGAATAAGGATGACAGAAGAGGAACTGACGCCTTCGAGCTGTGCTACTGGAGAAGAGCACTAAGCACCGCATGGACTACAAAAAGAACAAACAAGTATGCTTTGGAGAGGGTGCGTCCAGAGTGCTCTTTGGAGGCAAAGACAATGAAGCTTCAACTCATATACTTCAGGTATGCTGCTAGGAAGGGCTATTCCTTGGAGAGGGAAACGATGCTTGGAAAAGCATAGGGTTGATGAAGGAGCAGAAGACCCTCAACCAGGTGGACTGACCCAGTGATTGAAGAAATGGACTCCAGTGTGTTAGAAGTGTGAGGATGGCAAAGGCTAGGACAGGATTCAGAGGTGTTGTTCATCCAGTTGGTAGGGACTGTACTTGACTCTACAGCAACTAATAACCACAAATAAACTCTATGCAAACTACAGAACACCAGATTAAATAACAAAGCTTAAAACTTAAACAAATAGTGGGGAGGGGTGGGAAGGGAGAAATTGCGGCAATGAATGAATGGAAATCCAAAACCTCTGTAAAAAAAAATAAAATAAAAATTTAAAAACAAAAAACACCTTAAATAAATATATACAGAATGAGTTAAATCTCAAACTTTAGCAAAAAAATGGAAGTAAAGCAGTAATTGCAGACATGTTTTTAGTCACAATATGGACCGGAGATGGCAGTTTTAAAATGGTAAAGGAAACTGCCTGCCCAGTCATCTGTGGATGGAGCGCTGCTACAAGGAGCTGTGATGGCAAACGGAAGGCATCGGGTTCAAATGCAGGCGCTGTTCTGAGGGAGGAGGAGGGGCCGTCTCCTCCCACGTGATTCACACCTCTGGAAACCCACTGGAACGTCAAACACGAGCCGGTTTTGACTCCATGGTATGCCGAAGTCCTGCATTCTCTCACAGTTCAGAGGGACAGTCTGAATGGCTAAGACCAGCTCCAAGGGAAGGCTCTCTGTTCCGGCTCAGGAGAAGATCCGAGGTAGGTCTGCATCTTGGCCCTGAGAGATCGTCCTGTGGCTCGGCCCCGTCTCCCCTCTGCTCACTTGTTCAATCTCTTTCCTACCCCAAAGACCCTCTGTTGTTGTTAGGTACCGCAGAGTTGATTACAACCATAGTGACCCTGTGATCAAGAGATCTGAACCTTGTCCTATCAGTGCCATCCTCACCATCTCTGACACACTTAATCCCACTGCTACAGTCACTGTCAACCCATCACATTGAGGGTCTTCCTCTCTCTCTTTGTCCCTCTACCTTTGCAAGCATGGTTATTTTTTTCTAAGGACTAGACTCTAAATAATATGCCCAAAGTACGTGAGACAAAGTTTGTCACCAAGGAGTATTCTGGCTGCACTTTCTCCAAGACATATCTACTTGCTCTTTTGGCATTCATAAGATATTCAGTACTCATCTCTAACATCCCAGAACTCAAAGATCCCTAAACTCTTTTATATCTTGCTCAAAAGAGATTGACTCAAAATATATCTTACACTGACTGTGCCTCACTAACAAAGACAAACCACTTCCAACTAGGATTATAATCAAAGGCATGTTTTTAGCGTTTGGTACCAGCAAGCTGACTAACATCGACCTGATGAACAACAGATACTAGCACTACCCTGGCCTGTGCCATCCTCATCACCCCTCATACACCTGAGCTCACCGTCACAGTCTCTCTGCCAATCTATCTTGTTGAGAGTCGTCCACTCTTTCTCTGACCCTCCAGCTTTCCAAGTACTGTTTCCTTTTCTAAGAACAGGTCCCTGCAAACAATATGCCCAAAGTTATGTGAGGTGAAATTTCACCATTCTTAACTCTAAAAAGCATTCTGATTAACTTTCTTCAAGACATATTTGTCCTTTTGGAAGTCTATGGGACATTCAATATTCTCTAACACAACAATGCAAAGACCTTGATTCTTCTGTCAAATTGAAAATGAATTCAAGCCTCAAGTTGCAATACTGATAGATGCTGTGGAGAAAATCTTGAGTGATCCAGGAAACATCTAAAGATGGAAGGAATACACAGAGTACAAAAAAAAAAACACCTGGCTGATACAGAACCAAATGAGGAAGTAGTATATCATGAAAGTTCAATGGCAATTAAGAAGTTTAAGCTGTACTGAAGGCATTGGCAAAAAGTAAGGCCCTAGGAACTGATGAATACCAACCGGTATATTTCGACAAACAGATGCAAAAATGTGATCCAACATAGAAATTATTTAATTTTTAATACTACATGCAAGTAAAATCTTGCTAAAGATTATTCAGAAACAGCTGGAATAGTACACTGACAAGCGTGTTCTCCAAGAAAATTCAAGCTGGAATTTAGAAGAGGTCATGGCACGAGGTTTATTGTTGCTGCTGTCAAATGGGCCTTTGCTAAAAGCAGAGAATAACAAACGGATGTCTATTTGTGTTTTGTTCAGTATGTTAAAGCATTTGACCATCTGAATCATAACAAATTATAGTTAACATTAAGAGTAATGAGAATCTCAAAACATTTACTTGTGCTCATATAAGACCTATACCTAGACCAGGAACCTTAATTATCCCCACAAAGAAAGAGAATACTGCATGATTTAAATTTTGAAACAGTGTGCATCACAGCTGTATCCTTTCTCCAGATCTATTCAATCTATATACTGAGCAAATAATATGAGAAGGTGGACTTTATCAAGAAAAATGTGGTATCAGGATCAAAGAAAGACTCATCAACAACTTGCGTTGTGCAGATACAACCTTGCTTGTTCACAATAAGAACTTAAAAACATTAAAGATTATAGCCTTTAATACAGATTGCTCCTCAATATCAGGAAAATAAAATCCTCACTACTGTGCCTACAGGCAACATCATAATAAATGGAACAAAGATAAAAATTGTCAATGATTTCATCTTGATTAGATCCTCAGTCAACACCTTTGATACAAGCAGCTAAGAAATCAAAAGATGTGTTGCACAGGGAAACCTGCCATCAAGAAGACACCTCTCCTGAGTGCTAAAGAGCAACGATGTCAGTTTAAAGACCAAGTTACTGCATGATCTTTCATCAAAGGCAGGGAACTTAGGATTTACAAGACTTATTTTTGGAGGGACAACACCCACCAGGAATTTTATACCCAGCTAAATTATCATTCAAATACAAGGGGAAAATCAAGATCTGTTCAGAGAAAAGCTTAATATGCTTAACTCTGGCAGAAATGCCCAAAGATACCCTTGATTAAGAAACAACACCTAAAAGGAAAAATAGGAGGCAAACAAGGACCAGAGAAAGTAGGTAATTCAAATATAGTTTTTACATTTAAAAAAAACACAAAACAAAAAATAGACACTGCAATCCCAGAGGTATGTGGTTCAAATCCAGCAGATGCTCTGCTAGAAAAGGGGGGACAATCTCCTCCTGTACCAGTCAGATCTGATTTGATGGTACACACACACACACACACACACACACAAAATAATTTTAAAAAATTTTCTTAAAAAAAGTAGAGGTTGGAGAGTACTATGCTAAGTGAACTAACTCAGTCTCATAAGGACAAATACTGAATAGACCATTATTTTAAAAACAGAAGGATTACTAGTAAAATGTGTACTAAAGTCCAAAGGGGGAAGAGGAGGAGGCTGAGGGTGGGAAGGGGAGAAATCTCAAGATCCCAAAGTTTGGTGGGCAAAGCAAGGGAGTGAAGGCTTTAGAAAAGATCCAGTGGGGACCTGAAAAGGTGGGGTAATGGTGGGCCTGGTGAATGGTGATTAATTTTATAAAACCCAATGATAATGTGCAACACAGTGAATGGAGGAATGTAGGAAACATAATGTATATAAACTAAACACAGTATATACGACTTATAGATCCAAACTAATGTAATTTTTTAAAAAAATAACATCTCTTTATGAATATTATAATTAATGCCATAAAACAAAAATGTATAAATGGCTGAACGGAAAACTGCTTTGCTTTCCAAGTTTTCACTCAAATCAAAACAGAAAATTAAAAATAAAGCTAAATTTTAGAAAAAACAACCAATGTTAGTGAGGGTATGGCAAAATTGGAACTCTTGTCTACCGCTGGTAGAGCTGTCCGACAGCACAGTCACTGTATACTGTCGAGTCTGAACTGACTCACAGGAGACCCTCGAGCTGGTTTTCAGAGGCAGTAAATCACATGGGAGGAGGCTGTACATACTATTCCACCAGAACACCTGGTGGATTCAAACCAATTAAAACAGCACAAGTCATTGTGAACAATGACAGTCTTTAAAAATCTGTACACAGAACTCCTTCATGACCTGGCAATTCCATTCCTAGGTCTCTACCAAAAAGACTCAAAAGGAGGCTTGCACCCCATCATGCACCGCAGCAATATTCACTACAGCCAAATGCTTGAAACAAACTAAATGCTCATCAACAATTAAATGGCCAAACGAGGTATATACACAGTGGATAGCCTCAGCCGTTGTTGCTGTTAAGTGCTGTCCTATAGGAACTAACTCATGCCCCCCCCCCGCAGATTTTATACTGTATAAGCTGTACATTGCACAGGAAGAGAATGCCCATTTTTCTCCCACAAAGTGGTTGATGAATGAGAAATGAGCCCCTGTGGACTGGCAGCTTTGGTAGCCTAGTGATAACAAGTTGGACTGCTATCCTAAAGGCAGACAATTCAAATCCACGAGCTGTTCCATGGGAGAAGAATGGGCAATATCCTCCCATGCAACTTACTGCCTCTAAAAATCCACTGGACAGTCAGCTATGGGTCAGTTCCGACTCAATGGCACACAACAGGTTCTCTAGGATAAATAAATTCTTGATGCATGCTTCAGAATATAGACTGAAACGATGCTGAAGCAAATAAGCCAATCACAAAAGGGCAAATAATGCATAGTCTCACTTACACAAAAGGACAAGTAAAGGTAAATGTATGGAGACTACAAGTTTTTTAGTCATTACCGTGTCTGGGGTGGATGAAAAGGATTAACAGCGATGGGTAAATCAGACTATAATTAAGTACTATGGAACAGAATCAAATATTTTGACTGCTGTCAACAAATTGTACACCTGAAAATAACTGAAGTGGCAAAAGTCCTGTGACAAAGATTTACCACAATGGAGGACCTGGTGCCTCGACCAGAGGCGTGGGCGCAGAGTTCCACAGGACATGTCAGCTACCTGGGGATCACTGGTGCCTAGTCCAGAGGCAACTGCAATGCTAACCCCAAGCCCACAGCTCTCTGGTAACTTGAACCCACAAGCAGCTCCCACAGGAAACCCACCAGAAGGTTAGCTAGGAATTCGTTCTCTCAGAAGAGAGAATGATTTTGCATGCTTCAGTTCCTCCTCATTTGTGCCGGGGGTCTTAAAAAGCTTGCAAGCACAAAGGTTCTCTCTTTGCCTGGAGCAACCGAGGAAATAAAAGGCTCAAAAGACTCCTCTGCCTGCCAGGAAACCAGAAAGACTGTGGGAACTGTCAATCATCACAGAACATTTTGGAGCAAAAATTCCATACAAGAGTCTTGATGATCCATTAAATGAACGGATAGAGAAGCTGTGGTGTATTCACACAATGGAATACTATGCAGCACTGAAAACTAGGAACTCAAAATATTAGAACTTAGAGGACATTCTGCTAAGTGAAATTTCTCAGACACAAAAGAACAAATACTGCATAATGCCACTGTTATTAAAACAGGACTAGGGGTGAGGGTTGGGAGGGGAGAAAAGTGCAACAATGAATGAATGGAAATCCAAAGTCTCTGTAAATTTTTACTGAAATTAATAATAAATTTAAATTTTAAAAAATCAGGACTGACGCTAGGGGTTGGGAAAAACTAAGAAAAGTGGGATAAATAATGAACAGTGCATTGGAACAGATGAGGGAAAGAATTATTTAAAAGGAATATATGATTAGGCATTATTTGCATACCAGTAGTCCAGAACAAGAGATGCCTTGCAAAGACGACTTGGGGGGAAGGCAACTGTACAACAATTAATGAATATTTTTAAAGAAAAAAGTGAACGTGGGGGTGGGATAGGGAGGAAAATGTGCAACAATGAATGAGTGGAAATCCAAGTTTTCTGTAAACTTTTATTAAAATCACAAAAAAAAATTTAAAAAGGAGTCTTGATCTGATGTGTGTAAAATGACTGAATAAAAAAACAGTATGATTTATAAACGTTAACCCAAGAACAAGCAAAAAGATCTTGATCCAAAAGGGGACAATACGAAGTAGAATTTCAAATTCTCATGAACTAGATTTTCTGGAATCATGGGGGTTGGATGAAGCTTTTATACTGTTGCCCTGAGAGAATCTTTAAATCTTAAACTAAAAATACTCACTGAAGTGCTTGTGCTGTAAGTGATTCGAATGTACCAGACCCTCTAGAGGAGAAAGACAATCTCCGCCTGTGCAATTTTACTGTCCCTGAAAACCTGCTGGAGGGTCAGCTACAGACTGGGTCTGACTTAACAGTATACAACAACAAAGT
>NW_006399879.1:4730391-4730920 GCF_000299155.1 Elephantulus edwardii | reverse complement strand
AAGCTCTAAACCAAACAGGAGCAGAGTGAATCCAGCCGTGACCCGAAGGAGGAAAAGGGGCTAAAAGCAAGAGGTGCAACCCTAGGGTAGCGGTGTCACTCCCTCTGGACTACACTACCAGAGGTCCCTAACCCTGAAAAGGCGGTTAAAAATGGATACACAACTTAAAGAATGCATTCAAGAGGCAGGTGGCTCTCTGTCTCCCAGATCTGTGTAATAAAATGCATTTATGGGGGGGGAGAATACATTCAAGGTCAGGGAACTGTGCAAGTAGATAGTGCTAAATTGATATATGATTTGCTGAGTATATTTTCAACAGCAAAATATAATGTAGAAAAACATACACAACTTCATTATTAAGAGTTACCAGTTGTTTTCGAAAGGGAACAGAAATTGGGGTAGAAGAGTTAAGCATGGTATGCAAGAGGTCTGTGTTTCACTGACTATGCAAAGGCATTTGACTGTGTGGATCACAAATTGTAGCTAACCTTGAGAAAAATGGGAATCCCAGAACACTTGACTGTACTTA
>NW_006399879.1:4724602-4727455 GCF_000299155.1 Elephantulus edwardii | reverse complement strand
TGATGCTTGTGAATGGTGGTGTCAGCAAAGAACACTGCGTATCTATCTCACAGACTACCAAAAGAGCGAACAAGTGTGTTGAAGGAAGTGTACCCAAGTGACACCTCAGAGGGAAAGATGGTGAAACTCTACCTCACACACTTTGGACATATCATCAGGAGGGAACAGTTCTTGGGAAAAGACATCATACTAGGAAAGCTGGAGGGTCAGCAGAAGAGGAAGATTTTCAGCAAGATAAACTGACAGTGGCCGTAACAATGGGCTTTCACGTGTTGGAGTCTGGGGACGGCTCCTGTCTGTCGTTCATTGGGGCTCTATGAGTAGTAATTAACTCAAGGGCACATAAAAACAACAAATACACTCACATATATGTATTTACTACTTCTCTGTCAGTTTGTCACCCCGTGGCTTGTTTTGCTGTGATGCTGGAAACTACACCACCAGTATTTCAAATACCACCAGGACACCCATGTGGACAGGTTTCAGCAGAGCTTCCAGACTACGAATCTGAACTGGCCATTCACTTCTGAAATAACAGGTCCACCTGGAAACCGCTATGAATAACCGCAAAACACTGTTGGATGAGTGCAGATGACACCCCACCCCCAGCCTGGGAGGCACTCAGAATGCAACCCGGGATGAGCTGCCTCCTCCAAGTACAGCCTACCACACTGATGTGGAGTCAAGACTGCACCAGCGCAGGGCCTTCGTTTGTTGATGTGGCAAGACTAAACTGTAGACAGACGCCTGCAAACCTCCACTAATAAATGAAACCTGGACTGCACCGGGGAAACTGTGACGTTTCAAAACAAAACGAGATCAAGATCAACATCTTTAGCACTGTTGCTGTTGTGTCTCAAGTCAGAATTGCGCTAACACTGACCCTCAGCAGGTTTTCGGAGGCAGCAGAACTGCCTATCCGTTTGCCTTTTTCAGCATTACTGAGCTGATGGACTGGTCTGGCATTGTGAATTGGATAATCACATGGCGACTATGCTGAGAAGGACAAAGTAAAAGGGAATGCGGCCACATTCATTGTCTAAAAGAACATTTCAAGCTCTTCCCTGAAGTACAATGCTGTCACGGATAGGTTAAATTCTATATCCACCCAAGGAAGATATGTTAATATAACTATTGTTCAAATACACGCACAACCACTGAAACCAGAGATGAACAATATAAAGACTTTTACCAACTTTTTTTTAATTCATTTTAACAAACTTACAGAAACTTTGGACTTCCATTCATTCACTGTTGCACGACTTTTATCAACTTTTGCAGTCTGACGCTGATCAAACACTAAACCAAAATGGAACAGCAATTGGTGACTAGAATGCAAAAGCTGGGGGGAAAAGAACTGGTTGGTAGCTGAGAAATACGATCTTTGAGACAGAAATGAGTCCTGAGATCACAAGACAGAATTTTGTACAATCAATGATTTATTCGTTGCAAGTACTTTAAAAAAAAAAAAAGCAATTACACACATGGACCTTGCCTGATAAACTACACAAGTATTCAATTATACAAAATTTGTGGAAATAGTCAATGAACAAGCTTAACAAGCATAACAAGGTCAGAAACCTACCTCACAACAGACCATCAATTACTCATATCCAAGGCCAAAAGAAAGCTCAAGAAAATGAAAACAAGCCCCATGAAAGCTAAACCATGATCCTGAGTTTATTCCAACTGGATTTTAAAATCATCAAGAGGAAATCTGGTGCCTTTAACACTAATGACTGAACACTAGATGAGGTGTGGGATGACATCAAAGGCACCATCCATGAAGAAAGTAAAAAGTCATTAAAAAGCCAAGAAAAGACCAAAATAAATGTCAAAGGGCAGCTCCAGAAGATAAAACAAGGGGGTTTTTTCCCCAAAATCCATTTCTTTTTTAGTTAGTTAGTTAGTTAGTTAGTTAGTTAGTTAGTTAGTTGGGGGGGGGGTATGTGTGTAGCATCAAATCAGATCCAACTGGTACAGGAGGAGACCATCCCTCCCTCTCCAGCAGAGCATCTGGTGGATTCAAACCTCGCAACTCTGGGATTGCAGTGCAGCTTCCTGCCACCAGGCCACCAGTGCTCACCAAAAACAAGGTTTTATAACAAAACAGGCAAAAGTCTGGAATCAGAAGACGAGAAAGTATAAAAGTGTTTGACATTTCTCAAGGTGAAAGAACTGAAAAACAAATTTAACCTTCAAGTTGCACTAAAGGATTCTAGAAACAAAATACTGAACAATCTAGGAAGCATCAAAAGAAAATGAAAGAAACAAGAGGAGTCACTGTACAGAAGACCTGGTCAACACGTGCCCATTTGAGGAAGAAGTATATGATCAAGAAGCAATGGTGCTGAAACAATCCAAACTGTACTGGAAGCTCCGGCAAAAACAAAGCCAAAAAAATTACGGAGGATCAACTGAGGTGTTTCCACAAAGAGATGCAGCCCTGGACCTGCTAGTCTATGCCAAGAAATATGGAAGACAGTTACCCAGGAAACAGACTGGAAAAGATCTTCTTTACTCTCATTCCCCCATAAATCTATTTCCCAGAGATCAAAGAAGTGATCGAACAGTGTAGAAATTACCAAACAGTATCACTGGTATCATCTGCAATTAAAATCTTACTAAAGATTATTAAAAATGCCACTGCTGTAGAATGGGACTGACATCAGGGTTGGGGTAAGAATGAGGAAAGCTGGATAAATCATGTATACTGCATTGAAACGGATGAGGGAGAAAACTATAGGGGAGCTCTGGTGGCCTAGTGGCAAGGAGCTGCAACTACAATCCCAGAGGAACATGGTTCGAATCCACCAGATGCTCTGCCGGGAAAAGGAGGGACAATCTCCTCCT
>NW_006399879.1:4710216-4722987 GCF_000299155.1 Elephantulus edwardii | reverse complement strand
ACCAAACTGTGCAGCTCTGCAACTGCATCCTGGCCCATCCTCACCCTTCTGCCCCCAACCCTCACCTCCTTGTACCCCCAATATGTTTTTCCCAATAAAAGAAGAAAAAAAAACTGACTCTGAGAACCTACTGGAGGGTCAGCTATGACTCAGTTCCGACTCAATAGTAACACCAGCATATATGTATGTATGTATAGAGTGTGTCTTATGTGACCTTATATATTAAAATGGAAAACTCCTATCCCTATATTTGAAAAGATGGCACACACGAAGCATAAAACAAACTCCGGAAGAGGAGAGATGTGTTCCTGTACACTGCTGAGGGGCATACGTAAGCATGCCTCTCCATGTTCCCCATCTCTCAGCTCTGTAACATCAAAGAGCGCATCCCTCTCTTAGTGAATGGACAGAAAATTCCAGAAGAAACCTAGCCGACCTTAGGTGGTACACTCATCTCTAAGCCAAGCAGTGTGGTCAAGGCAGTACAGGCCCTGTATCTGACCAGATTTTGGTCACCCATCTTCCTCAGAGGCTGGAGAGGCTGACTGAGCCTGCAGAGAACAAGGGAGGGACAGGTCTAACAGGAAATGCAGGAAGAGTGCAGAATCAAACTAACACCAGCTAAAGTGCACAAGAAAAGAAAAACAAGCAATCACAGTACATGACTATGTGGGTTACACTTGGGAGTTATTTTAACCCACATTCCTATTTAAAAAGAATCTGGAATGGATGAAAGTAGACAAAAATATCTCATCAGTTGCAACATTAAGAGGTAGTAGCATCTGTTCTCCACCAGCCTGCTGACTGTCACCGCTGCAGTCCACAAGAGCCTGTAAGTGGTCTAGCAGGTTCTGCCTCCTCTTCTGGGAACCAGCCACCACACTGTGAGGATGTCCCAGCAGCTAGTGAAAAGGCCACACTGGACAGAGTCAAGGCCCATGGCCAACAGCCAGGAACAAGAAGCCAGAGTGTGAATGAAGCAAGCGGAAAGGCTGTACAATGGAGACGAGCCCACGCTGGCAAACTGTCCAAACTGCAAAGCCATCAACAAATATGCTGGTATTCGGCCACCGCGTTCTGGAGTCATCTGTTGTGGAAGAGTAGATGGCTGAAACACCAAGATCCCGGGCAGGAGTGAGGAGGAAAAGTTGGAAAGGATACAAGAAAGCTAAATCCCAGCTCCCACCATTAAACTTAGTACACATGTAAAGTCTTGAGAGTTCTGAAATTAGAAAAATAAGAGCTATTTTTTAATTGATAGACACAGAAGAGCTGAAAGAAGAAGGAAGTTGCCCTGGGGAATGGGATAAGGTGAAGAGAGAGAAGGAAAAGTGTTCATGTTTGTTAAGAGATTCGCAGAATCAAGTGTCTTCACCGGAAATCTTTTAGTTTATTCACAGAATCAAGTGTCTTCACTAGAAACCTTTTAGTTTGATCATGGAAAAGACAAACTGAAAACACACCAAGCATCGTGGTCAGTGAGCTTATAGCTATTTTTCCTTCACTTTTATGCTCTGTACAAATTTTTCATAAACTGTATTTTCTGCTTGTAAAACTAATACTTAAGCTTTGCACTTTGCCATAAAGATGTACCAAGAAACTGCACACCCTTGAAAATAAAACTGTTGTAGGTTTCAAGGGAGAACTCAGCACTTACCGCCACCCCACACATTCCCCATCATTCCTGTGCCAAGGAACTCCCAGCTCAAGAGAGGAGTAAGGTAGGGTCTCTGGACCAGGGGAGCTGCAAGGGATCGGATTAGAGCGCTCTGGTCACCAATAGAGAACAAGAAAAAAAGAGTCTATGGATACAAAGGAGCAACATTAGTTCCCATTAGGGGGTTGAGAGGAGAAGGGTGGATAGATAATGACCACTGCAAGGGAAGAGATGAAAGAAAGAACTATCTAAAAGGAATATATGATTAGGCATTGTATGTAGGACAACAGCCCAGATTAAGAGCTATAGCATTACAAAGAGGGCTGGTGGCAGGGGAGAGGGAAGAAGGTAATTGTATAACAATGAATGCTTAAAAAAAAGTAACGTGAACTGGGCGAGGGGGAAGAGAGAGGGGAGTAAAATGTGCAACAATGAGAGAATGAAAATCTAACTTCTCTGTAAATGTTCATTAAAATCACAGTTAAAATTTTCTTTTAAAAAAAGATAAAGCAATTCTAAATCTAGACATGTGCTTAGGAGCCAAAGCAGGAAGTCAAGGGTGGGAAGAACAAATGTCCATCATCAGAGGATGAGATAAGTAAAATGCGACATAAGCAAAAAACGGAGCCCTGGGCTCTGCTGGCCTCATGGTAATTAGTAAAAGGGCAGAAAGGCAGCAGTTTGAATCCACCAGCTGCTCTGCGGGAGAAGGATTGGACAGTCTCTTCTCTGGGATTTAAAGCCTCTGAAAACACCTGGAAGGTCAGCGAGGTATTGGCTCCCACTTGACAGAACCCAACATCAAAGAAGCGTTACTCAGCCTAAAGACAGTTACTAGGTCTAAGAGCTCTGGTTGCATGACAGACCGCATGCTGGACCGCTAACCAAAAGGACGGCAGTTCAAATCCACATCTGTTCCGAGGGAGCAAGCTGGCCATCTCAAGACGTGAAGAGGGTTGCTGACATGAGCTGGAATCACCTGGGCAGTGTGTCCGACCATGATGTGAGGATAAATGAAGGCCTGTGTGCCATAGATGGACCTGCCAACACCAGCTGAGCAGTTAGACAAGGACGCGACGCTCTCATGCACGTGCAGTAAGAAAATAAACAAGACCTAGAAGATATTGGTGAATGAGAGGAAGAGAGAAAAGGGGGCTGTTATCTGGGGGGTACAGAATTTATGTCAATGATGGGGGGATAACTTAGAAAAGGGAAGCACAAAGGTGGTACACATGAAGGCAATACAATCCAGATCAGTGACTTGTACATGGGGAAACAGAAGGGTTTTTTAAATCGGTTTCGCTGTTGAGAATATAGACAGTGAGGGAGCTCTGGTGGCCTAGTGGCAGGAAGCTGCACTGCAATCCGAGGTGTGCGGTTCAAATCCACCAGATGCTCTGCCGGAGAGGGGGACAGTCTCCTCCTGTACCAGTCAGATCCAATTTGACGGTATACATATAAAAACTATAATTTTTTTTAAAAAGCATATAGACAGTGGCACAAGGTCCACTCATTTCGTAATCTCCGCGTGTACGATCCTGTGATGCTGACGACGTTCTCTGTGCTACGCAACCCCCGTCGCCCTCCTTCTCCAAGGCGCTTCCTCCCCCTTTCCACATGGAACTTCCCCAGCAGTCTCACTCTGTAAGCGTTCTCTTGGGCGGCTCTACTCCTACAGAGGCATGGTTTGGAGAAGCCGAAGTTGTGTGCAGGAGCCCTGCTGGTGTAGTGGTTAAGCACTCCGCTGACAAGCGGAAAGTCAGTGGTTTGAACCCACATGCAGCTCCATGAGACAAAGATGTGGCAATGCGTTGCCGATTACAGCTTTGGAAATGCGCGGGGACAGCTGTAGTCTGGTGTGATGGCCTCGAATTTTATTAGCTTCTCCCTGCTTTCAGCGCCAGCTCCTGCCTTCAACCAACATTACCACGTGGAGGAAATCTCTGAGCGAGGGCCGCCAGGGCTTGGGCACCAAGTTCAGTACCACCCAGCACACTTTCTGAGACCAAAACCACATGAAGGTCTGTTAGCCACTCTCGCTTCACCTCTCCAGTTCACGCAACAGAGCTCAGGGCTGACATGCCTACTCACACCGCCTCTGTGGGCAGCGACTCATCCCACTCAAGCCTGCCCCCGCTGACCCTAACCACACACACAGCAAGGCTCTGAGGATACAGGAGGAAACCGAGGCAGGACTCTGGTCTTCATGTGAAGCAGACGAAGGAGCCCTGGTCGTGCAGCGAACGGACCACAGGACTAACGGAAATGTCACTGATTCGAAGCCCTCCAGCCACTCGGTCAGAGATGTGATCTGGAAACCCTACGTGGCGTGGCGTCCTCCTCTGCCCTAGAGGATAACTAGAGTGGAATCGACACAATGGCAGGGCAGCAGGGAGTCCTGGGGTCTCCGTGGTGTAAGCACTGACTGCTCCTCGGGGAAAGACAGTCGTTTGTAAAATTCAGAACTGATGAGGCTTTCTACAAAGTTGTCCTACGTAAAATCAACACAAAGGCAGTGATGTTTTGGGCTCAGGCAGATGATAATAAATGTAATTAAGGTGCTTGCTCAGTACAATGGAAACAGTAAGCCAGGCAAAGAGTAGGGAGTAGGTTTTTTTGCTAATAAGGACTGGAAAAGTTATTTTTGCAAAAGAAGAAGAAAAAAAAATTCACAGGTTTTTCCTTAGTTGTTTCTAAACTCCAGAAGTGAAGTAAATATGACTGTTCAAAAAGTGAATTATCTGGGTAGTGTACGCGTCCATTCATCCATTTCTGTTAGGTAAGAATTCCAAGATCGGCAGGAGGGCTGGGAGGGGAGAAAAGTGCAACAATGAATGAATGGAAACCCGGAGTCTCTGTAAATTTTCACTGAAATTAATAATAAATTTAAAAAAAATAATAATTCCAAGATCACTCCTGGCACTCTTCCCAACGTTTCCTGTGTCCTCACAGAAGTCCTGAACATGTCCTGGAGAGGGTGCAGCCGGAGTGCTATTTGGAGGCAAGAAGGATGAGGCTTCACCTCGCGTACTTTGGGCATGTTGCCAGGAGAGCCTCTTCCTTGGAGAAGGGAAGGACGGAGGGTCGGCAAAGGAGAGGAAGACCCTCAACCCGATGGATCGATGCAGTGACTGCTGCAGTGGGCTCTTGTGTGTCAGGAAGTGAGGATGGAACAGGATTGAACAGGGTTCAGAGCTTTTGTTCACAGGGTCACTACAAGTCATACTTGACTCAACAGCATCTAGCAACATCAGAAGTCTTACCGATTGGCTCCAAAATATTTCTTAGCTAAGTCTGTCTACTTATCCATCCTCAAGTCCACAATCTCAGCTACAAAGCCAATCCTGGCCTCTCACGGAGTCACATCCCAGTCTAACAGACCGCTTCGATCAGGATACTCCAGGTTCCCAGTGGAGAGGACAGCAGATTCACCAAAATGACTTGTGGGAATATGGACTTCTAGGCCTCAAGTTGAAGCTAATGACTCAGGAGATCTAAAGTGGAACCAGCGATGTGCTCTTCTAACACGTTTTCAGGTAATATTGATGATGTTGTAGTCGTTGATTGCCTTCAAGTCGAGCACGATTCATAGCAACCCTAGGAATGAAAGGCTTGAAGCCCCTCTACAATTTTCGACATTTATCAAAGTTCACAGAATTTCCAGAGGCAAGTTGTTTAGGAAGTGGATGCCACTCCTGCTCCCAAACCTGTCGTAGTATGTTACTGTTGTTATGTGCCATTAAGTCGCCCGCAATGCACAGCCGCTCTGAACCATACTGATGTCATTAGTCAAGAAACAAGCTTGGAGAAGCTGAAGTTGTGGCTTATGTACCATCGAATCAGAAGAGGCTCCTAGCTGACCCTCCTGCAGCGCGTCTCCCGGGGCAGTCAATGGCACTGGAGGAGGCTTCTCATCTTTCTTCCTCGGAGGTGGATTCAATGTGCCTCTGGCTGCCAGTGCAGCTCCTTACCACTAGGCCACCGAAGCTCCCTTGAAGTCGTTTGCCACCATCCATCTGGTGGTCATGAGCCCCAAATCACCTGCTACTTGGCCTAACTCAGAGGTATCTTTCTTGAGTAAGGGACACACCATTTCTAGGTCAGCTAAGAGGCTCTGAGCCCAGGCTGAAGGTGGTTCCGCTCTATGTTCCCAGAGTTTGCGACAGGGAAAGAGAGATGTGAGTTTCTGCGCAAAATAATTCATTTTCTGTTGACCAAAGCACATGATCACACCAAACTTAAAGGGAAAAAAGGCAATTTAATCCTACCAGGTACCAATGTCAGGACACTTGGAAAGATACAAACTCGAACAGACCAAAACCCCCCCAGAACATCCTCTTATTCTTACTCTTCCCTCTTTCTCGGCACCAATTCAATCTAGAGGATTCTAAGAAATAAGCTTTCCCAAAGTAAATTACTTTGGGGCACATCACGTAAATCTTAGCAGGAAGAGAGTGTCCATTTTCCTTTCACAGAGCTGCTGGTAGGTTTAAACCATTTGAAAAACACCCTTTTCGGTTGCCAGCACAATTTGCTGCAGACTTCACCACAGAGCACCTGACAGGAAGGGAGCTCTGGTGGCCTAGGCACAAGGTTTGGATCCACCAGATGCTCCACTAGAGAAGGAGGGGCAATCTCCTCCCGTGCCAGGGAACTTAGGGGATTCTGGCCTCATGGCTTAGTGGCAAAGAACTGCACTGTCAACTCAAAGGTCTGTGGTTTGAATACACCAGCTCCTCCGTGGGAAAAAGGTCTCCAGAACTTCATTTCTGCGCACAGTTCCCCTCCTACAACAAGATCTTTGCACTGCCTGTTCACTTAATCCTGGATATCCTGCTCCCCTCCCACCAAGTTAACACCCAAGCACGCTTCAGCTCTTTGCTCCAGGGTCAATTTCACCATGAAGGCCCTCCTGACACTCCAATCCCCAGCAGACTCTATCTCTACCAGGTGCACCTCTGATTCTCCCTTCATGCCTTGCTCATTTTGTTGTGTGATGAATGCTGAATGCAAATAAAAGCCAGAAGAGGTGGTAGAACCGCAAGCAGCCACACTACCATCATCCCAGGGCTAATCCTGTCCCAGCCACACCCGCATCTATTCCTTTGTCCGCAGAATTGCAGAACAAATCCCACATCTATCAATTCATCTACAAATAGCTGTGTGGATCTTCAAAGAGAAGAATCTTCAACATAACAATAGGACAGTCAAAGCCAAGGAAAAGAAAGATTTCTTTAAAGAAAAAAGGCCAGTGCTCAAATTTCTAACAACTGAAGGATGGCCGGGCCTCTCCACGTCCTAAGTGAGGACCAGCAGGGTTTCTATGACTAATCAGTCTGACTCAGATGCAAACAAGTTATATGTTGCAATTAGCTGACAAGCCTCCAATCTCATCATCATCCCAGGCCCCGTCTTTTTCTTTCTTTGTAGACCTGATCAGGCCATTGGTTCTGCATTTCCCTCTCTCTTCATTTTCTGTAAACTGGTCATTGAATTTATGAGCTTGATCAGATACGGATTTGGTTTAGAGGGCAAAATGGTTCCGCAGGCTCCTCACAGATGGGATCCTTTGCTTAATGTTTCCCTCTCCTTGATCCCCACAGCCAGGACGGTAAGTTCTACGAGACCAAGGGCTGAAGTTCCTGCTCATCCTGGTATACGCAGTTTATACTCTTTCATTTGTTCAATGAGTGAAGAAAGAGTGGACAGATGGATGACATCACAGGAACTAATGAAAGCTTGCCAGCCTACCCCCTTCACACAGAGCTTTAAGGCAAAGGTTCCTGGAGGGCCCCCAGGGAATGCAATCAGAGGACTGGCCCGGCAGGGCTCTAACTCCACCAGTCAAACCCTGTGACTCTGGATCAGTTAGTTAACTTCTTAGAGACTCCGTTTCCTGCTGTGAGGCTTCAATGAGATAAGGTAGAGAAACTCAGTGCTTGTTGCGGTGTAGCTCCACCCAGGCGGCATCAACTTCAAAATCATTCAGGAGTCATGACACAGAAATTTTCCATGTCTAAGGTTCAATTTCATTTAAAAACCTGAGATTCCAACTCAGAAAAGAGTAAAATAACTGCACAATTCAAACACTGTAGTCAATGTCATGACTTGGTCATGCAGAAATGCTTGAACTGGTGTATGCCCTGCTGTATGTACCCTCAACAACAAAAAAGAATCACCAAAAAAAGTTTTAATCTGATAATTCATTTTCATAAAATAAAAATCCTTAGGAAAACCATCTCCATGTGTCAAGTGACTGCCTCTCATATTCCCGGTGTCTGAAGAAGTCCTGGAGACTAAAGGGTTTGAGCCTTGAAAAACTCCCACCCAGGAGAAGGGAGAGGCAAAAGCCCATGTGATGTGCTGTCAAAAAGGCGTCTGGCCCTCAGAGTGCAGGAGAAATCGAGGCGCAAAGACAAAATGTGCAGTATGGCCTGCAGGCCCAGGGTCTGTAACCTAAGTGCAGAGGGAGAGGAGGGTGGGAAGAGGAGCTGGAGAGGAAGGAGGAGGACAGCAGGAGGGCAGCACAGAAAAGGCCCAGTGGGGAGTCCAGCTCGTCAAAAGAGCTGCAGGAAACGTGACAAGACCTCAGAGAACTCACTGACCAGCGAGGATACCGACAGACAGGCAGAAGACAGGCAAGGACTACGTACAAGGCACAACACTCCACCAGCTTTCAGACTGTCAACGCCAGACTCGACCAAGCCTCTTTCTTACTGTGTCCTCCACGCTGTCATTTGGCCCCAACTAGGCCCCATCTGGACCTCCTCACCCCAAGATCCCTACTATTAGACCCTACTCCTGGACCAGCAGCCCCGAGACCTTCCCTCCAATCTCACCCGGGGTTCCCGGCCCTTCTGCGACATAGTTCACATCTGGATCACTGTAGAGAAACTAGGGTGCTCTGGTGGCACAGTCCACAGTGAGCTGTGCTGCTAGCCCACAGGCCGAGCTTCTCTGACAGTTCAAATCCACCCCTCATTCCGTGGAAGAGAGGCGAGCCGTCTCCTCCCATTCCATTTACAGCCTTGAAAACCACAGAAGAGTCAGCTGGGAGTAGGGCCCAACTTGACAGCACTGAGGGAGGGGACAGAAAAGAGGAGCCTCTCATCAGCTAGTCACATAGCACCTGAGCATCCAGGTCCCACCAGGCCAACCTCCCAAGACAGGCCAGAGGTAAGGCCTCCCTCACTGGTGGCCGCTGCAGTAAAGGAGACAGACAAACTTCACACAAACACCAGACAATCTGTGCTACGGGAAAACAGGGAAGACAACAGACTATTTCAAAATAGTGGTCAGGGGAGGTGCTGCTAACCAAGTCTGAGCAAAGACCCTCAGGCGAGGAGCAAGTGGTCACGTATGCGAGGAGACACGGGCCAGGTAGGAAGGCCAGCCAGTCCTCCAGTAGCCCGGTCTGTGAGGACAGCAGGGGCTGGCGGCTGGAGCAGTGGGAACAGAGAGGGCTGAAGTGCAAAGAAAGAGTCACTCAGCAGGCAGAGATGTGGAAGGTCTGAGAAGATGAAGGAAGAACAAGCATGCAGGCATCACTGGGGGAGGGGAGGCGGGTCTAACGAAAACCAAGCAAAGGCCAGGGAAGAACATGGCAGCCAGAGAACGAGAGGTCAGGGGGGCTGGACAGAGGCCTGCAGAAAGCCTATGAGAGACAGGACTTTAACCCAAAGGGCAATGGAGAGCCTCCAAAGGGACTCACGTGATCCTATTTGCATTTCAGAAAGGCCAGGCGGCTTTGGGGTAGGGAGCTGAGCAGAGTCAATCAAAAGGCAGGCAGGGACCCCTCACTGGGAAACGCCTCCATGACAGAGAAGAAGCGTGCACGCTCTCACACTCACACTTTTTAATTCCTAACAAATTTGGTTGGCGTTTGCTACTCTTTCAAGGCCAAGAGACGCCTATTCAACTTTAAAAATTACTAAAAAAGTTGTTTTTCCCACATACACACTAGAGAAGCCTCCAGTTAGGGTTCTCACAGTTGTCCATCATTCAGTTCCTAATATCAGTCCTCGGAAATGGTGCTGAAATTGGCCAGCACCACAGAAATTAAGGTTCTGGGAAAACACGTCCACGGTTATTTGGTTTTAGAAAGGGGACCGTCAGCACAGTTAATAATCTGAGGTCTGCAATGACTTTGTTTTTGTCTTTACTACCAACGCAAAATTTTGTCAACTCCATCAAGTCCTAGAACTCACTGATGATTTCCTGGGCAATCAGCAGAAACCTCTCTCCCCAAAGCGCTTCTGTAAATTACCATTCCTGAAAAGAAATGACCAAATCCTCCAAGTATCCCCTAGAAGGGATGACACTAGTCCCTGAAAAAGACCAGGTCCTGCCTTGCTTTAGTCCACTGCGTGCTTTACTCTTTTCACCAGGCTCAGCGGTGGAGAAGTAGAAACTTCAGCACACTCTAATTCATTTTGTTGCCCTATTTCCAACACTTAGGTGTTTACTGGTTTCCTAGTAAATTCTTTTTTAAAAAATACACATGTGCATTCGCTATGATGAGAAAAGAAAACAGTCTTGCCTGGTTAAACAGGGTCCTGCACCCTGATAAAGCAGTCACGTGAGACCAGCCCTGCTGAAGGGTCCCTGTCTGTTCCAACCTGACTCGTAAAATGAGGCAGGCAGGCAAAGTAGGACATCAGCCTTAAATGGGTGCTGTATGCTCTCCGCTAAGCCCTTTTACACAGCCCCTGATGGAGGTTCCTGCTACACAAAGGCTGCCTATGGCAATGAGCCCACCGTCAGAAGGCAGGGTACCCCACGCTGAGAAAGGGAAGACAGGCTGTGCAAAAGTCAGGACAGGGCACCCCGGCTCTGGGGAACAGGGACACATGTACAAAGGAGGCACACACTGTCAGGAGTATCAGGGGCCTTCTCCGAAGCTGCTGCGCAGTCCCTCATGACCTGGTGAGCCTCCAGTGTCAGAACGTGCGTCGTAGGCCTCACTCCTTCCTGCAGTTCCTCACGGTCAACTAAGCCTGCCCCTGGCTACTTGTCCAGCGCAACATGAGTTTGGATCAATCACTTCAACACCGTGTCAGCACGCCCACTTCCACGTGCTCTGGTTTTGAGAGAAAGGTCCTACGGTCTCACATGGTGCACGTTTTGGGACCCTCCTACCAGCACTTGTTTAGGAGTCTCAGGGCCCTATTTTCACGTTTACACTGAACGGTTAACCCCTAAAAAGGAAGTAATTAATTAGTTTACAATCAACCCCATGAGCAAACATTTTAAAACGTGACTGTTTCTAGGAGGACAGCGCGTCCACACAGCTGGCAGGCTCCAGCCACTTGTTTCTAATCCACGGGGTCTCCGGCTTCTGACTTTGTTTGCAATTCTGACTCTTCGTTTGGTTCCTCCCTCGTGTCTGCCAAGGTTCTGGTTTAATAGCTGTCTAAAAACCAAACCTAGAACCCACGGGGCTGCCAGCCTTGTCAACCTCTGTGAGGCTCTGTTGTCTGCAGACTTCAGGCCACAGCATCTTGCACACTGCACGTGGGGTGGTGTTTACTGCCAGGCTGCTAACTCAAAGGTCAGTGTTCAAATCCACCGGTCCCACCAAGGCGGTCAGCTCTCATAAAGATGAATGGCCCAGGAAACCCAGCGCAGGGTCATGACGCTCTGCACGGACCCTGCAGCCACGGGTGTACGTCGCATGGTGAACACATGCGAATAAACCACCACTGTTCTTCGAAAGCGGTACAGTTACTGATCTGGGACTGTTAAACTGGGTGGTTAGTGGTCTTTTTGGAGGAAGGCAGTCGGTGATGATTTCTGGGCTGACCAGATGGGAATGAATTCCTCACCAACTCACAAGCCTGCGTAACTAAAAGCCCTGCTTTACCAACCACGAGACCAAGAGTGACAGAAATGGACGGAAAGGAAATGACTCAAAGCCGTCGTGCTTAAGGCATGAGCGCTGCTCGCTTCCAGAGGGCGGTTTAGATTTGAACTCTCACCACTTGTCAAGTCACACTGCGCACACACCGCGCCACCCCAGGGCCAGCCACCCCTTGTCCCCTTCCCCTGCTCTCGGCAGTGGTGCTTTTCACTGAAATAACTAGGGAGCTGGAAATATCCAGGGACACAAAAAAGTTAAAGCCCCTGATTCATGCATAACTCACTTCTGCCCACTGGGCCATCTTTATGAGTTTAAGGCCGGCCACTGGCCATGTGTGGCTACTTTAGGGACGTGAGGGTGAAAAAAGGCCTTCCACGGTCAGGGCCCTGCAAGGGGGTGTGCAGGGCGGAGAAGCCCACCCAGCCGAGTCCACCCCCCATCAGGACACCCAGGGCCCCAGGCTCCGGCCAACGATGCGGGTCAGAAGAGCAGTTCTCATGGACACTGAGCTTCAGCACCGACGTCACACGTGTGCCTGTCCCGGGAGCCGCTGCCCACTCGATGCCCTGGCCAGCACGCTGCGGACACAGGCCCAGGGTGGGTTTTAAAGAGCCGCGCAATAGAGGGGGGCAGGCCCCTTCCCACAACGGCTCCCCAGGAGGCCAGGAAGGACTGTCCCCTCCGCGGTGGTCACCAAGCGGGCCTGTCCCCTCCCCAATGGTCCTCTCCCAGCCGGTCCCCTCCTCTCTGGTCTTCACACTGGCCATTTCCCACGCCGGCCAGTCCCCTCCCCAGCCGGTCCCCAAGGCGACCAGTCCCCATGCCGGCCATTCCCCTCCCCAGCCGTCTCTACCACTGACCAGTCCTCTCCCCGGCCAGTCCCCTCCCCAGCCGGTCCCCAAGGCGACCAGTCCCCACGCCGGCCATTCCCCAAGCCGGCCAGTCCCCTCCCGCGGTCCCTACCACTGACCAGTCCTCTCCCCGGCCAGTCCCCCTCCCCGCCGGACCCCACACTGGCCATTTCCCACGCCGGCCGGCCCCCTCCCCAGCCGGTCCCCAAGGCGACCAGTCCCCACGCCGGCCGGTCCCCTACACATTCCCCGTGCCGGCCGGTCCCCACGCCCTCTGGTCCCCACGCCGGCCGGTCCCCTCCCCGCCGGTCCCACGCCGCCACCTGCCATAGGCCCGGCCCCGGGTCCCCGGCCGCCATCGGCCGCGGCCACCCCAGGGTCAGCGAGCGCCGCTCCGGACACAA
>NW_006399879.1:4701074-4709207 GCF_000299155.1 Elephantulus edwardii | reverse complement strand
GCGCGGGCCCGGGTCGCCGAGCCCCTGTCATCCGGCGGGGCCCGCGGCTCTCCGCGCACACGGCCTCCGCAGGGGTCCCGCGCCGGGCCAGTGGTCGCCACACACTCGGGAACCGTGTTAGGGGCCAGTGCGGGCCAGCGGGGTGGCCCACATGGACTGCAGGCCCGCAGATGCAGCACCCGAGCGCCAGCCTCCGGTGCAGAAGGCAGGCACGGGAGCGCAGGAAGCGCGCTGGCGCAGTGCCTGGCCAGCACCGCCCCGTATCGGGAAAGCCAGAGATCGCGCTCCGACACCCTAAGCCTAGCAGGAGAGCAATAAGAGGGCGATCCCCGTGCCCGGGAGCCGCCAGGCAGGGGAGGGTGCAGAAGGGCGCTGCCAATGGCCCCGTCATCCTTGCGTGGACCCTGGGCATCCAAAATGCCTGTGCTCCTGGGAGCAAAGAGAGCCCGCGGGAAGGGACCTAGCAGGGATACATCGGGCCAGTGGTGTGAGGGGCCTTCCTGCAGTGAAATCTGCAGCCCTGGACTCTGCCTGCCTCCCGCCTCCTGTCCGCCTGCAGCTGAGACGGCGAGGGGGGGGGCGGGGGGACCTGCTTCTAGCGAGGCCACAGGGGGCACGAGGGCACTGGCCAGGCCAGAGTCCAGCGTCTGTAGGCAGCACTAGGGGTGTGCTACAGGACCTCCCTATTCCAGGGTCCTGCTGCCCACCCCCCCTGGGCCGCCTTCTACCCAGTGTGGCTCTGCTGCAGGGAATGGCCTCACCCAAGCCACGCCCTTCCAGGAAGCCCCACATCCGGCTGCCATAGAGTTGGGTAGGAGGGCCTGGTCAGTCTAGGCGATGGTGGCCAGTCCTCCCTCAATACTGTGCCCCAGTGAGGTCCACCCAGTCCTGCTTCTGACCCCTTCCGTGCCCAGGTGTTGTCCCTAATAAACATCTGACACCTGAAACTCCAGATTGAATGAAATCACTGCTGTGGGGGCGGCTGGGACTCAGAGCCACCCTCCAGCGCGCACAGACTGACTCACTGGCTGCCTATATTCAGAAGAGCCTCAGAACGAACCCTCCAGTCGGCTTCCCGGAGGCTGTTAATCACACAGGAGAGGCCTATTCCCTCACCATCCACCCTCTAGAGCCACTGGGTGGATTCGAACCACTAGAAAGGTGCCAGCTGTGGGTTCACAGTGTCATTTCCTACAAACTAAGCCTCAGAGCTCACGTACAGATTGAATAGTTGTTGCTTTTGGGTGCTGTCAAGTCTAGGACAGCTCACTGGCACTCTATGGACAACAGATCTGACCCCTGTCCTATCTTGTGCCATCCTCACCATCTCTGACACACTTGAGCCATTGCTGCGGTCACTGAATCAGTCCATCTAGTTGAGGGTCTTCCTCTCTTTCACCCATCCTCCACCTTTCCAAGCATGATATCTCTCCCCCCCCCCAAGGGATGTTGAAGTTGTGACTGTTGTTATATACCATCTGGTCTGAACGGTACCCATAGCTGACCCTCCAAGCAGGTTTTCAGAGGCAGTGACTCGCACAGAAGGAGACTGCCCACCCATCTCCTGAGGAACAGCTGGTGGATTCCAACTGCGTGCCTTGGGGTTGGCTGTGCAGTTCTTTACCACTAGACCAGACCACTCGACAGCAGTGCTTACAACTGAAATCCCATTTGAGAATCTCTGTCCTAGCCAATGAATCAGAACCAAACATAACTAACCCTCTAGTGAGTTTCCAAGGCCATAAATCACACAGGATCACATTGTCCATTCCCCCCCCCCAAGAAGCCTCTGGTGGATTCGAACTGCCAAACTCAGCCTTTTAGTTACCAGCACAACTCTCTACAGACTACACCACCAGAAGCCCCATCATCAGTGAATATTGAAATATCACTGGTGTTTGTGAAAATGTCACGGCCAGGGCTGGGGAGTCTGACTTTTCCCAGCTTCTTGAGCTGACAAGGTAATTGCCACTGGAAGTCCGATTTCTGAGGCACAGGTCAGATAAACCCTCTGCCCTCCAACCTTTCACCAATTCTGACACTAGCTGTCTCTCCCACCACCTCTGCTTTTCTGCCAGGCTCAATAAATGGTTTTATGACCACACAGAAAGGACAATACTGGTGACTCTAAGGTTTATAGGGAAGTAACATTACAAAGAGCTCTGGTGGCACTGTAGCTAAGGTATTCCACTGCTATTCAAAAGGTTGCTGGTTCAAACTCACTAGTCGCTCTGCAAGATAAAGAAGAGACAGCTGGTTACATAAAGAGTTACCGCCTTGGACACTACGAGGCAGTCTACTCGTGTGCTACAGGCTTGCTGCGTGTTGGAGTCCACATGACAGGGCAGTGGGGTTTAACAGGTTACAACGGAGGATCAGAAACAGGTCAGGATACAGTTCTTGGCTCATGGCATCTTCTTAGCCAGGCCCAAAGGTAGGCCTCTCGGGCCAACCCGGCTTCTGCTCTGCCCAAGCGAGTGCAAGGAAGCACTTTTGCTCACCAACAGGTGCCGAGAGGCTCCCCAGTCTGCCAGCACCCCCTCTGCCTGCAGGTACGGGTGCTCAGTTCTCTTGCGCTGTGGGCCAGGAATCCCACCCCGCCACCACCTCCTGGCTGCACTGTGGTCCATCACCACGTCTCATCATTCTCATCCTCTCCGTCTCCAAGGTTACAGCTCTCTTTGACTCCTGGGCCTAAGAGGTTACCAGAACACAACCCCATTGAGTACTTCACTGTGGTGGCTGGACTGGAAGCAGGGACACCACAGAGAGGTACAAGCCAGCAGAGCGACCGTCCCTCAGGCAATGGAGGTGGATGTCCTCGATACTTGCAGCTTGAGGAGTGAAGTGGAGGGGAGGCAAAGAATGGCTTCTCACGTCCCCGAGCTTCCGGGGCCTCGCTCAGGGCTCAGACAAAGCACCCACAGTGAAGGGCATGGACGCTGGCACCTGATCACCCCGGGTGCCCAGGCCAGGCACTCAGCCGCACTGCACGTTAGCCGCCTGGACTGGGTGGGGGAAGGTGGTTGAGGGGACACACTGTACGTAAATCGTAAATGAGGCCCGTCCGGGAGCCTGGTACCCAGTGCCTGCCAGGCCACTACAAGTACATACAGCAGGCACCCACATGCCCTGATGTGGGGGGTTGGGCTGTGGCTCAGGACCTGGCCCAGCCCCAGGGTTCAACCCTGGTCAAACCTGCTCTCAAAGCCTGACAGAGGAATTGCTTTTAATGGCCTTTCTCATCAGGGCCTGTGACACCTATAAAATGAGTAGGTGGGACTATGCAAATAAGACTATTATGGTTCACCAAGGAGACTGGACAACTTGCTGTTAATGCGAATAAGGAGCATGGCACCCTTATGGGGGTGAGACCAGGCAAATCATGTGTATGGGATCCTAAGGAGGTCAGTTTTGTCATCCTACTAGGTTTAGAAAGACAGCCAATCCCATAGCAGATGGAGCTCTTAGTATCAAGAAGAGCGAGCCAGGAGTGAAGGGCATCCTTGAGGTCCTGCCCTGAGAATCTCCCGCCCCCAGGAGTCAGACAGCTGTAGTCCCTGAGGTGCTGTGAGACGACAAGGAAACAGAGAAATGTCAGCAGCAGAACCGGGAGACTGTGCAGGAGTGTCGTGAGCCTCCAATCCCCTGGACAAGGTGGTTACAGTGGGCTTGCAGACTGCGTTGCTGGGAGAACAGGGTCCTCTGGGCACTTGACTGCAAAGCCAGGCTGCCAATCCTTGGAATGTGAGAGATGAGCGCCCCAGGTTGAAACTTCTTGGAGGAGTAATGGTGGGTACCTCCGGGCACTTACCAGTGGAGCTAAAGGGCTTTGTGACACTTGTCCAGGGAGGGCAGAGGCTGAGCTGGACTGAGGAGTCAAGAGGCTAAGGGCGAAGGAGAGGCAGATAAGCAAGCCCAGCCGCTGGCCAGACCAAACCACCCTGAGTATCCTGAAATGTGCCTGACTCCAGATTGTAACCTGTTACTTTCTCAATAAACCCCATAATCCTGACTACTGACCATGAGTTCCGCATGGCCATTACGCTGACCTGTTGAAACCAGCGGAGGAATCGAGCGTGCCATGGGAGGGATGACTAGTGTCAGAACTGGATGAAAGGAGGAGGGAGTCGTATGTCTGACCTCCACCTCCAGGGATGGGCTAATGGTGATGACTCACCCCTCGTGATGCCACCATTTTTTACTGCGTGCCTTTGGGCAGGTTTCCTGGTAGAACAGGGTTCTCTGGGCACTTGACTACAGAGCCAGGCTGCCAACCCATGAAGTGAGAGAGATGAGCGCCCCAAGTTGAGACTTCTTGGAGGAGTAACGGTGGGTACCTCCGGGCACTTACCAGTGGGGCTAAAGGGCTTTGTGACACTTGTCCAGGGAGGGCAGAGGCTGAGCTGGACTGAGGAGTCAAAAGGCCTTAGCCCTTAGGCGAACGAGACGCACAAGAGGCAGATGAGCCTCCTTGGGAGAGCTCGCAGTCCAGCACTCTTTCTCTTGATCTGAAGGGAACAGGAAGAAAGGCTCCAAGGTTCAGGCAAACGGGACGGGGACTGAGGCTCCAGGCGCAGACAGGATAGCGAAGGCAGGAAGGCAGCGTGAGACCAGAAGCTTCATCTGCTTCCTCCTGGAGCAGGCCCTCCTCCGTGTCCCAGCTGGGCAGGCTCGCACAATGGTTTGCCCGTTCATCCAAAAATACATGGTGGGGTGAGCCAAGGGAGCCCCGGGGTGCAGTGGTTAAGCACTCAGCAACTGACCAAAAGGTCAATGCTTGGAACCCACCTGCTGCTCCAGCCCCGGAGAAAGACGACCCAGCCTGCTTCCACGGCCTGAGAAGCTCCACGAGGGCAGGTCTGCTCTGCCCCAGAGGGTCGCTATGGGTCAGAAGGAATCGGATGGCAATTTGGGGAGGGTGTCACTCTGGAGACTAAGGTGCCTCTGATACAGGCCATGGTCTTTGCAATCACTTGTTATGCACCAGAGAGTTGGACAATGACTAGGGAGGATAGAAGGAGAATTGATGCCTTTGAGCTGTGGTGCTGGAGAAGAGTATTGAGGGTACCATGGACTGCCAAGAAAACAAACAGATTCATCCTGGAGAGGGTTAAACCAGGCTGCTCCTTGGAGGCAAGGATTCTGGGGCTTCGTCTGACATTCTTTGGACATGTTGTAAGGAGAGACTGGTCCTTGGAGAAGGACATCATGCTTGGGAGGGTGGAGGGACGGTGCAAGAGGGGAAGACCCTCTATGATGTGGATTGATTCAGTGACTGGGGTAATCGGGATGGGTGTGTCAGAGGCAGTGTGGTTGGCACAAGACAGAGCAGGGTTTAGGGCTGTGGTACATAGGGTCGCTATGAGTCTCCAGCGACTTGACAGCACATAACAACAACAATCTTTTTCTATCCAGGGCAGCCAAGGCTGACCTGTACCCTGCACACACCCCAGGCCTCTGCCTGAGGCTATATTGATATTTCAATGAATTGCACCTCCTTCCCCCACAGGGCAGGGCGGAGGCTCCTGCTCTCCAGGCCAGAGGCCTTGGAAGAGAGGCCCTGGAGGCATTTCACCTGACAGGTGGCTTCCCTCACTGGAACTTTCTCAGCTCAGTCTGAAACTTCAGGGACACTTGGCAGTTCCCGTGCAGGACGAGCCAAGAGGCATCCTCAGAGGATGAGCTGCTGAGGGCTCATTCAAAGAGTCACCCAGAGCCCCACAGGGCCCAGAGCAGTCAGGTGACCAGGCGCAGCCACAGCTGTGGTCAGGGCACGTTCCAGTCTCCCTCCACAACGCTTCTCACTTCTCTGAACGAGAGCTCTGCATTCAAAGTGTGGAGACCACACGTCCCCAAAGTCCTCTCCAGGAGGGCCAGGCAAGGATGTTGAGATTGACCCCGGACGTGGGGCACATTCTCAGGAGGGGCCAGTCCAGAGAAGGGCATCGTGCTTGGGAAGATAAAGGGCCAGGGAACTAGAGGAAGATCTTCATGGAGATGGACTGACACAGCTAGAGCAACAGGGGCTTCTGCCCCACAGAGTGGCTCAGGATGGGACAGGAGGGGCAGGGCTTCTTTCTGCGGGGCCTCACAGTGGTCTGGAGCCGACTGGACGGCACTTCACAAGAGCCTCTGCCTGCTCTGGCATCTCTAGATGGTCTGAGGTCCAGCTGTCCTCCATCTTAACTCCCACTCAAGTGCCCACCAGGTCTCAGATCCACCCAGCACACAAGGCATGAGGGACAGGCTACCCCCAAGCGGCCAAGCAGAGCCGGAGCCCACGGCCTCGGTCCTCAGCAGTCTGTGTGGCCCTAGCTGAAGCCAGAGCGCCAGCAGCTGCCAGCTCAGACCTCCTGCCCACAGGAGCCCCTGAGCCCCAGGCTTGGCCTCCCCTGTCCCCTGCCAGGGCTGGGGTCCCCCAGGGGCCAGGCTCACTGCTGTTTCCATGGGGACGTGTGCACTCTGACCCCAGCCTTTCTCCATCCCTGGCCACATAAAAAGGACTTCCAAGTGGAAGCCGGCCCTCTCCAGCCGCCCCTCCTCCCATGCCCCAGGTGGCCCCTCGCCTCCAAAGAAGGAGGGGAGGGGAGGCCCCCCTCCCTTCAGGCAGAAGAGCAAAGTCCAGGCCAGCTTCAAATGTGGTGGGGGCCAGCTAGGGTGGGCTGGAGGGTGGGGGTGTCTCCCACTGCTGCCCCCACATCCCTTCCCCAGCCTCAGCCACTGTATTCTCCAGGCTTGTCCTGGAGCCCGAAGCTCCCCTTCTTCAAGGCCCACCTGGCTCAGTCCCCAGTTTCCTCTGGCCACTGCAGCCTGCCAGACCCCTTCAGGCCATTGTGCTTATCCTCCAGGGATCTAGGGTCCCACAGAGCAGGGCAGATAGACATGGCGACTGAAACTCAGCTGAGAAACCTCAAGACGTCCTAGCTGAGGGGGCCACCCTGGTCACCTCTGGCTGAGATCCCTGGCTCAGGACTGATCTGCTTGAGTCCAAGAGAGCTGAGAGTCCCAGTGGTCACTCCCAAAAGTGATTACTTCCTCCAGAGTCCCAGTGGTCACTTTGAACAGTAAACCACAGTCAGAGATCATGGACAACTGCAGATCCCCACCCTCCCACCCCCAGATAACCGCCTTGTAAGGAGGACCTCACTTCCAAAGGCCCCCACTTTGGTCTCTCTTCTGTTCCATCCTGCCTGAGCCTCAGCATTTTCTCTGACTTACAATCGGGAGACACTGCTCCTCACAGCTCTCCTGGCCTTAATTTTGCCCCCTCTGTTCATAACATCACAAAAGAGACCAGGCTCTGTGGTCAGGAGGAAACTGGCGGAACCCTCAGGGTCAGGACCTTCTGTTACCTTTCAAGCCTGCAACCCAGCTCCCAGCCAGCTCAGCATTTAGCGCAATGCTAGCCAGGTCCATGAGGCAACACCGCCGCTGGTGAGGTACACTCCTCACAACAACAGACAAGCCATGGGATCAAAAGGGCTGCATTTGCCCAGGGACAAAGCACAGAGGCCCGAAGGGATGGACAAGAAGGACAGATGGAGACGGGAAACCCAAGGACGAGGTGAGAGAACGCTTGTTACGCTGTGCGGATGACAATCAACAGCATGGAACAAAACGGGCACCAACTGTTGAATGGAAAGCTGATTCTTTTTTCTGTAAACTCTCACCCAAATCACACGACAAAGATTTTTTTAGAAAGAAACTCTCATGCTCTTTGTAGTCACTTGCGGTGCATCTGAGAGCTGGACAATTACAGAGGGATTGAGCAACATAACAAAACAAAACAAGTTAAAAAAAAACCAAAAGGAAACAAGGAAAGAAGAAATGAGGCCTTTGAGAAGAGCACTGAATATCCCACTGGTGGTCAAGAGAACAAACAGGTGGGTCTTGGGAAAGGTGCAGCCAGAGTGCTCCTTGGAGGCAGATGGTGAAGCATCATCTCACACACTTTGGACGTGTCTCTAGGAGAGGCTATTCCTCGGAGAAGGATGCCATGGCTGGAAAGATAGAGGTTCAAAGAAAGAGAGGACCCATGTTTATTGCAGCTTTGTTCACAATAGCAAGGAGTTGGAAACAACCTAAGTGCCCATCAACAAACGAATGGCTAGAGAAGCTGTGGTATATTCG
>NW_006399879.1:4693153-4700264 GCF_000299155.1 Elephantulus edwardii | reverse complement strand
AAAAAAGAAAGAGAGGAATATCCCCAGCAAGACGGAGCGATCTGGTGATTGCAGCAACGGGCTCAAGTGTATCAGGGAGGATGAGGCTGGCACAGGTCGGCACAAGGCTCAGAGCTGTTGTTCACAGGGTTGCTATGCGTTGTCCTTGACTTGACATCACCTCACAACAATAATCATACTTTAACTAATGCAGTTTTGCAGTGCTGATGTTGGGTGTCCTGGAGTTGGAACCAACTCACAGCTGACCCTCTAGCAGATTTTCAGAGGCAGTAAATCGCACAGGAGGAGATTGCCCATCCTTCTCCTGAGGGGCAGCTGGTGGGTTTGAACCACATGCGTTTGGGATTGCAGCACAGCTTCTTACCACTATGCCACCAGAACAAAACGAAAAAATATTTACTTGCAGTGACATAGGTAAGCATCTATGTGTACAGGAAAGTCCATGCAAGTCTACGGATCTGACTGTATACAGATATCTGTGGGCATATGTATATACACATGCTGGTGTGTGCTGTGTATATATTCATATAAATAACAAAGCACAGTGGGGCCCAGTTATGAAGACTTCCTGGTCACACCCAAACACCTCCCCAAATTGACTTAATGGGTTAAAAGCCTTAAGACCACACAGTCTCATAAGATGACTCGGTTAACTAACTGGCTGTTGTGTTGTTTGGTGCTGAATCAGCTACAACTTACAGTGACCCTGTGAAAAACAGACTGGAAGCTTTGTAAAGACGTTCTGTGTTTTACTTCGGTGACTAATGTCTGGGGCCCTCAGAGTTGCAACTCTGCTGTGGAGTCAGAACCAACCGGTAGCTGAACTGCTACCCAGCGGGTTTTCAGCAGCAGTAAACCAAATGGGAGGTGACTGTCCATCTTTCAACCGCAGAGCTGCTGGCGGATTCGAACCACATACCTTTGGGTTGGCAGCCAGCCCAGCCTAGCCCCTTACCCACTAGGCCACAAGGGTTCCCTAAAAGCTGACAAGGGACCATCTAAGATGCAACTATTAGTCTCTACTTGTCTGAAACCAAAGTCTAGAACAAACGAGTGCACAGGACTAAGAACCCGCAGGAAGGAATCACGGCCTCGTCCAGTCAGAGAGCAGAGGACCAGATGGTGCCCAGCCACGACGACAGACCATTTGGATCAGGGGCATAGAACACTGTAGAGCAGAACCCAAATTCCCCCCCTGCCCAACAGAAAGGCCAGGCTTACTAGAGCCGTAGAGACTAGAAAATCCCCAAGACTATGGTCCTTGTTGCTGTTGTTGTTATGTGCCATCGAGTCGCTTGCGACTCATAGTGACCCTACGTACAGAGCTCTAAACGCTGTCCTATCCTGTGCCAACCTCGCCCTCTCAAACACATTCATTCCCACCGCTCCACTCACAGAATCGATCCATTTCATCGAGGGTCTTCCTCTCCTGCGCCATTCCTCCACTCTCCCAAACATGATGTCCCTCTCCAAGGACCGGTCCCTCCTTGCAACATGCCCAAAGTATGTCAGACGAAGCTGCAGAATCCTTGACTCCATGGAACATTCTGGCTTCACCCTCTCCAGGACAAACCTGTTCGTTCTCCTAGCAGTCCATGGTATATTCAACACTCTTCTCCAGCACCACAGCTCAAAGGCATCAATTCTCTTTCATCATCCCTATTCACTGTCCAACTTTCCGATGCATAGCATGTAACTGCAAAGACTATAGCCTGGATCAGGCGCACCTTAGTCTCCAGCCTGACGCCGTTGCACTTCAGTACTCTTGAGAGGTCCCTCACAGCTGACTTTCCCAATGCAACTCGTCTCCTGATTTCCTGGCTGCTGTTACCAAGAGTGTTGACTGTGGAACCAAGTAAACGAAAACTATCTCAATCTCTTCACCATCCATACTGATGCTGTCAATTGGCCCAGTGGTGAGAATCTTTGTTTTCTTGATGTTGAGCTTCAATCCATATTGAAGAAGATTTAATGTGGAATTAAACCTGTATCTACGGCTCATCTCTCAGTCAAGTAATTAGTGTCTAAAACAAACATAGTCACCTGTGGGTAATGTACCCCCTAAACAATCAGTCTTAGAGACCAAACAGCAATTGCCCAAAAGCAAAGACAGAAGGCATTGGAGGGCAGGGAGAGGACAGTCAGAGCAACTGAAGCAACAGGAAGACGATAAGAGCGCCAAAACTGAAAACTCTAATGGAGGCCACCAAGGGATTCCACAAAAACTGTTACATGGAAACCTACTTTGTTCTGTAAACTTTTACCTAAAGCACAAGAAAAATATTTCAAGATATACACTATCTTTATTTCCAGCTTTCAATTCAGAATACTCCTCATGGAAACTTAGTGACTATTTTTTATGAGTTCCTGCATCATACAAATCAGAGAACAGACCACCTCCATCACCCCTGAGACTTGCCTCTTAACCCTCATGTCCATTTCCCAGATGAAAACCCAACCCAAGCCATGGCTGAGTGACCCTCCACTCACCGCACCTGTGGAGGGTAGAGCAGAATTGCTCCACCAGGCTTCCAAACATTGTGACTTTATGGAAAAGACGGCCTCATCTTTCTCTCCAAGAGTGACTGCAGTTTTGAACACCTCACCTTTATCATTTAGCAGCTTAACATTTAACCACCGCGTCAAAAAGAGCTGCTTATTACCCCGAGGGAAATGACTACCCTGATGTCTATGACAATGGCTTTTTCTCATTCTTGATCTTCATAGAGAAGAAACAATACATTACAAACTTTTTTGTCAATATTCTTTCAATTCATAAGTAGATTTGAAAACAAAATACTACTGTGTGTGGTGCTCCACAGAAATCCACTTCGAGATCCCAGGAGACAGCACCCCTAGGGCATTACAGGATCCACCCTGGGCACCCATCCCCACATCCCCACGCCAGGCTGGGGGGGGTGTCCTCTCCCCCTCTTGCTCCAGGCTCCTCCAAGACCCTGTGGGTTCCCATAGCACTGTTTATACCCCGAGGTACCACTCACCTGGAAGTGGTAAAAAGGCCTCTGGAGGTGGACTGGGGATCTGATCCTGGTTTCCTCTTACTGGAGCCTCTGGGTGGCGCAAACGTTGACCCACTCAGCTGCCAATTGAAAAGCTGGCGATTTGTGTCCCCTGAGCGATGCGGCGGAAGAAAGGCCTGGCGATATACGTGGGGAAAGTCAGGCACAGGCAGCCTGTGGAAGCCGGTTGTGCTGTGCAACCTTGAGGTTGTTGTGAGTGAATCTGAGTCAACTGGATGGCAATCTATTTCCCCTTAAGCCCTATGGCCTTGAGCCGGCTGTTGAAACTCTCCGTGTAAAAGGAAGAAAAAACAATGGTGCAGTGGCCGCTCCGTAGGAAGGGACAGTGTGGAAAGTCAGAACTGGCCTCGGCCTCGGAGGAGCATCTGTTTTCACCACTGGAGAGTGAGGCGTGGGTGCCTCGGGCTGAGCCGGCGGCCCCGAGCACGAGACTTGCAGAAACCCAGGCGGAGCCGGGACCGCGTGCGCGGGGGACGGACGCTGCCAAGGGCTGGACCAGGCAGGCCGGACCTTCCCGCGGCCACGGCGCCAACAGGGCGCAGCGGGGCTGGGGCATGCAGATCGCACTGCAAAAGGTTAGAGAGCTGGATGTGAGCTCCTGACGACAAGGACCAGGCCGCCAAGGCGGGAGAGAATAGAGACCTGCCGGGGCCGCGGCCGCCGCCCTGACCCCGCCCTCCGCAGCCCCACCACCTTAGCCCCGCCCAGATCTGGGCCCGCCCATCAGGCCCCGCCCCGCTGGCCCCGCCCCGTACGTACCTTCCGCGGCTCCTGAGCCCGCCTCTAGCGCTTGCCCCGCCCACCGCGCTGCGTGACCACGCCCCGGCCGGCCCTGGCCGGCCCCGGCGCCGCCCGCGCATGCGCTTCTTCCTCTTCCTCCCCGCACCCCGCTCCGCGGGTGGCCCTGGACCCGGCGGGTGTTTGCAGCTCCGGCCCCGCGGCGGGAAGCGAGGACCGCCTCGGACCAGGCGAAGGCGGGCGGCGAGGGCGGGCGGCCGGGCCCTTCCTCCCGCCACGCCTTCCTGCGGCTCCCACGCCCCGATCCCGCCGCGGGAGCGCCCCGATCCCGAGAGGAGACTCCTCGGGGCAGGGCCCGCGCAGCCCACTCGGGCTCAACTGACGTTAAACTAAGGGAGTTCTCACTCTGCTAAAAATGAAAATGGCAGGAAATTAAAACCAGAACATCAGAGAAGAGAAAATGAAAGTCCTCCCTAAGGCTGTGCCTGCAGCCGGGTGTAAGCGCTGGTGACAGCTTGGAGGACGTCGCTCTTGGCCCGGGGACTACTTTCTTCCCTACATTTACTTGGGGCCTGACCAGTACTTTCACCTCATCAACTATTTTATTTTTTTTTTTTTTAGTAAATAATTACATAGTAAGTAATTACATAATGAAACTGTAGCAGAAATACCGTAAGTGGGTGGCTTTGCAGACACTTAAGTTCACACAATTTAGATGGCTAATGAAAGCCTCAATTCAAGCCCTGGTTTTACAGGATTTCTCTGCCAAAGATGGAAAGTTCTAGTCGTGCTCAGCTTCTGTAGCTCCGACATTGTTGAATTTCCTCCTAACCTTCACGTGGCACCAGGTCTTACCCAATACCTGCTGCAGGACCCTTACTACGCTGGTCCTGAAAACGCATGTTTAGAAAAATAGCATGTGTTGTTGCGGTGGGTTTACAAAACAAGAAATCCTTATCCAAATAGACTGAAGCCCAGGTATGTGGTTAGGGAACTCGGATGGCTTAGTGGTAAGGACTTGCACTGCCAGGGCAAAGGAAAACAGTTTCAATCCACCAGCTGCTCTGCACAGAAGAAAGGTGGGCAGTCTCCTCCGGTGCAGTTTGCTGCCTCTGAAAACCTGCTGGAGGGTCACCTATGAGTTGGTTCTGAGCTGGCAGTGTGTTGTAAGGAGTTGTGGAGTCAGCTCTCACCCACTGACCACATGCATCCAGATCTTACTCCAGCTGTGCCTGTTGTTGCAACCATCATGTTAATCTATTTCCTTGAGTCTTCCCCTTTCAGTGAACCCCTAGATTATTGTTGGAGGGTGAGTTATGAGTTCATGGCAGTGACTTTGAGCTCTGTTGCCAAGCGTGATGTCTCTATTCAGGGACTGTTCTTGACAACACAGCTGAAGTATAGAGATGAAGTCCCGCTGTTATCACGTGTAAGGAGCTCTCTGTCTGTATTTTGTCTAAGGCAGATTTGTGACTTCTTTTGGAAGTCCATGTTCTATTCGATACTCTTTGCTGATAGCACAACTTAAAGGCATCAATTCATCCTAAGTCTTTATTATTCATTGTCCAGTTTTGCATGATTATGAGGCAACTGAAAATACCAAGGAAAAAAATCAGGCACACCTAATTCCTCAATGGGACATCCTTGCTTTTTAGCAATTTCAGGAGGTCCATTGCTGATCCTTTATCCGTTCATAAGTGTGATGACTGGATGTTCATGTTTTTCTTTTTTTTTAATTTATAATTTTGTGTGTGTGTACCATCAAATCGGATCTGACTGATAGGAGATTGCCCTCCTTCTCCAGCAAGGCATCTGGTGGATTTGAACTGTGTTCATATTTTTCTATGACATGTGCCTTCTTAACCATTGTCAGGACCTCGGCACTTTACTTGTCTGATGTGAAAGAAAAGAGGTCCTTTGGAACAGATTTACTCATTTCCATATATCCTTTGAGTTCTTGAATTCTGCTTCCATGAGCGCAGATTATGGAGCTAAGTAAAATGAAAAATGCAACAACTTCAATATTTTCTCCAGTGTCTCATGATTTGGGTATAAGAGTTAGGATTCCAGCTCATATTTTGTTGTTGTTGTTGTTGATTACTGTTGAGTCAAAAACAACTCATAGCGACCCATGAACAAAAGGCCTAAAGCCCCTCTATAACTATTGACATTTATCAAAGTTCATAGAGTTTCCAGAGGCATGCTGTTTAGGAATTTGATGCCACTTCTGCTTCAAAACCTCTTTTAAACTGGGAGCTCCACCAAACACTGTCCACCACGGGTAACCTTTATGGCATTTGACACTCCAATGACACACAGCATCACAGCAACTCCAGATTACCTCAGTATAGCATATTGACAGAAGAGTCTGTACCACTTAGAAGAATGTTCTTCCAAAAGATAACAACCATTTAGATACAAAGGCCCTCCCCAAGGTCTTGTTGACTCTAAACAAAAGGCTTAAATAAATAAAAAAAATCCCAAACAATATAGTACGTTGTTGTTGTTATGTGCCATTGAGTCGCCTGTGATGTATTGTGACCCTATCTATGTACAGCACCTCTGAGCCCTTCCCTGTCCTGAGCCAGTCTCACTAATTCCCACACCCCATTGCCCCAGATACTGTATCAATCCATCTCACCCAGGGTCTTCCTCTCCTGTGCTGTCCCTCCACCCTTCCAAGGACTGGTCTCTCCCGGCCATGTGCCCGAAGTATGTGAGACAGAGCTTCAAAATCCTAGCCTGCAAGGAGAGACTTGGTTTCACCCTCTCCAAAACAGACCAATTTGTTTTCTTGGCGGTCCATGGAATGTTCAAGACTCTTCTCCAGCACCATAACTTGAAGGCATCTATTCTTCTTCTGTCATCCTTATTCATTGTCCAGCTCTCTGAAGCATGACAAGTAATTGAGAAGACCATGGCCTGGATTAGGCACTCCTTAGTCTCAAGAGTGACATCGTTGCTCTTCAGTACTCTGAAGAGGGCCCTGACAGCCAACTTTCCCAGTGCAATTCGTCTGCTTATTTCCTGGATGCTGGTACCAAGAGTGTTGGTTGTGGAGCCAAGCAAACTAAAGCTGTTAACAATCTCAATCTCTTCACTATCCATCATGATGCTGCCAGTTGGCCTAGTGGTAATTTTGAGTTTCAATCCAAATTGAAGGCTGCAGTCTTTGACTTTCTGCAACAATGTTACTCTGTCAAGTCACCCTTTTTTTTTAATGGGAATAAATATGGATCTCTTCCACCAATTGGCCAATTTCTTGGCACAACTTGGTAAGCACATCCAGGGAAGAATCTGTTTTCTGAAATGCATCAATTAGTATTCCATCA
>NW_006399879.1:4683437-4692803 GCF_000299155.1 Elephantulus edwardii | reverse complement strand
AGCCAATTATTTTTGGTAAGATAACTGTATACATTAATGCTTCCTGAATCATTTCATATTCTGCCCATAGTATCCTTAAGCATTGCAAGTCACGGCTTGAATTTATTATTTCTTTCCACTTAAGAAATACTGAGCAAGTTTAGCCCTTTAGATTTTCTGACTCCAGCTCCTTGCACATTTCATTATAATATTTTGCTTTGTCTACCCAAGCGGCCTTTTGAAATCTTCTATTCAGCACCTTAGGTTCTTGATTTCTTCCCTTTACTTCGGCTTCTCAGCACTTTAGTGCAATATTCAGAGTCTCTCTGACATCCATTTTGGTCTTTTCTTCTTCTTTCTTTGTAATGACTTTGCATTCATCATGAATGATATTCTTGATATCTTCCCATAGCTTATCTGGTCTTTGTTTTTTAGTGTTCAAGGCCTCAAACCTACTCCTGAGTTAGTTTTTAAATTCACGTGGGATAGACTCAAGGTCAAATTTTGATTCCTGTGGGTAGGATTTAACCTCCTGTGTGTGTGTGTGTGTGTGTGTACCGTCAAATCAGATCTGACTGGTACAGGAGGAGATTTCTTTTCCCGGCAGAGCATCTGGTGGATTTGAACCTTATGCCTCTGGGATTGTAGTTGCAGCTCCTTGCCACTAGGCCACCAGAGCTCCCCCGGATTTAACCTTCCTTAGTTTTAGTTTGAACTTGCATATGAGCAGTTGGTGGTCTGTTCCACAATCCACATCTGGCCTAGTTTTCACTGCTGATACTGAACTTCTCCAACAGTTCTTTCCACAGATGTAATAGATCTGATTCCTGTACATCCCATCAGGTGAAATCCATGTGTATAGCCTGTGTTTAAGTTTCTTATAAAAGGTATTTGCTATGAATAAGTCATTGGTTGTATGGAATTTTATCATTCTATCCCTAGCCTTATTTCTTTAGGAATAATTAATTTCTAATTTCTTTAATAACTAATTTCTTTAGGAAATTATCAGTCTGCAACAATTTTTTTTCCATTTTATTATTTTGTGTGTGTGTGTGTACCGTCAAATCAGATCTGACTGGTACAGGAGGAGATTGACCCTCCCTCTCCAGCAGAGCATCTGGTGGATTCAAATTGCATATCTCTGGGATTGTGCAATAATTTTTTAATGTAGAATATGTCATATTTAGCACATGCACACACTGCACACACATTTTAAGGAAGTTGTAACGTTAATACTGAGTTCCCACATGCTGCTTACCCATGTTCACGTAACATTGTTAGGTGCCTTCCAGTCAGTTCCTGCACACAATGACCCCATGTAACAGACTGGATTTGCTCCATAGTTTCCTAGGCTGTCATCTTTATGGTGGCCTAGTGTGCAGTATGTAGATGACACAACTTTGCTTGATGAGAAAATATCAAGGACTATAGTTTTCAGTATGGATTACATCTCAACATCAAGAAAATAAAAATCCTCACCGCTGGGCCAATAAGCAACATTACGATAGATGGAGAAAAGATAGAAATTGTCAATTACTTCACTGTCGCTGCCCTGAATGTGCTGAGTAAGTTGTGCCAGGAAATCTGGAGGACAGCCAGCTGGCCAACTGACTGGAAGAGATGGATATTTGTTCCCATTCCAAAGAAAGGTGACCCAAGAGAGTGTGGAAATTATCGAACAATATCATTGATATCACATGCAAGCAAGATTCTGCTGAAAATTATCCAAAAACGTTTGGAACAATATGTCAACAGATGTGCAAGCTGGATTTAGAAGAGGTTGCAGTACTAGGGATATTATAGCTAATGTAAGATGGATCTTGGTAGAAAGCAGACAATATCAGAACAATGTCTGTCTGTGCTTCATTGACTATGCAAAGGCTTTTGACTGTGTGGATCACAACAAGCTATCGCTGACTCTGAGAAGAATGGGAATCCTAGAACATTTGATTGTGCTAATGCGAAAGCTATACTTGGACCAAGAGACAGTAGTCAGAACAGAGCAGGGAGACATTGGATGGTTCAAAATCAAGAAAGGGTTGTATTTTGTTTCTATACCTTTTCAGTCTGTATGCAGAACAGATCACCCGAGACGCTGGGCTGTACGAGGCGGAATGTGGCATCAGGATTGGTGGAAGAATCATCAACAACCTGCGTTATGCAGATGACACAACCCTGCTTGCTGAAACTGAGGAGGACCTGAAGCGCTTGCTGCAGAAGGTCAAGGACTGCAATCTTCAATATGGATTGAAGCTCAGTATCAAGAAAACAAAGATTCTCACCATTGGGCCAATTGGCAGCATCAGTATGGATGGTGAAGACATTGAAGTTAACAGTTTTCATTTACTTGGTTCCACAGTCAACACTCTTGGTAACAGCAGACAGGAAATCAGGAGATGAATTGCATTGGGAAAGTCAGCTGTGAGGGACCTCTCAAGAGTACTAAAGTGCAACGACGTCAGGCTGGAGACTAAGGTGCGCCTGATCCAGGCTATAGTCTTCGCATTTGCGTGCTATGCATCGGAAAGTTGGACAGTGAATAGGGATGATAGGAAGAAAATTGTTGCCTTTGAGTTGTGGTGCTGGAGAAGAGTGTTGAATATACCATGGACTGCTAGGAGAACAAACAGGTTTGTCCTGGAGAAGGTGAAGCCAAAATGTTCCCTGGAGTCAAGGATTCTGCAGCTTCGTCTGACATACTTTGGGCATGTTGCAAGAAGGGACTGGTCCTTGGAGAGGGACATCATGTTTGGGAGAGTGGAGGGACTGCGCAGGAGAAGAAGACCCTCGATGAGATGGATCGATTCTGTGAGTGGAGTGGTGGGAATGAATGTGTTTGAGAGGGCGAGGTTGGCACAGGATAGAAAAGCATTTAGGGCTCTTGTACAAAGGGTCGCTATGAGTCGCAAGTGACTCGATGGCACATAACAACAACAACAACAAACCTGGATCCACAATATACAACCTTGGTATCAGCAGTCAAGAAATCAAACTATTTGATTGTCAAACAACAAGTGCTGGTGAGGCTATGGAGAGAGTGGAACACTTATTCACCGCTGGTGGGGAAGTAAAATGACACAGCCACTATGGAAAGCAGTCTGATGCTTTCTGAAAGAATAGAATTACCATTTGACTTAGCAATTACACTACTGGGAATATACCCTAACAAAACCAGAGCCATGAATCATACAGATGTATACACATCCATGTTTATTTGTGCTTTATTCACAATAGCAAAGAGATGGAAGTAACCCAAGTGCCCATCAACAAACAAATGGATAGAAAAACTATGGTAAGAACATCCACGTAGTGGAATATTACACAGCATTCAAAAACAATGAACTCATAAAAATTACATAACGTGGGAAAGCCTGGAGGATATTATCCTGAGTAACATATCTCAGTCATAAAAGGGCAAATACCACATAACACTGCTATTATAAAATAGTATTGACATGGTGGGGGTTGGAGAAAGAATGGAAAAAGAGTGGATAGATAGGTAATGAACACTGCATTAGAACAGATGGAGGGAAGAACAGTCTGAAATGAATATACGGTTAGGCATTATTTGTATGACAACAATCTGGAACAAACAATGCATTGCAGTGTGGGCAGGGGAGGGAGAGGAAAGTGGGAAAAAGACAGTGTGCAACAATGCAAAAATTATAATAAATACTTTAATAACAGATGTGCTGCTCTGGGAAATTCTGTAGTCAGGACATCTCCAAATGCTGAAGAGAATGATGTCAATTTAAAAACTAAGGTGTGTTTGATTCAAGCCACGGTCTTTTTAATTACATGTCGTGCATCTGAGAGTTGGACAATGAAGACAATAGAGAGAAAGAATCAATACTTTTGAGTTGTGGTGCTGGAGAAGAGCATTAAATATCCCATGAACTGCCAAGAGAAAGAACAAATACATCTTGGAGAGTATAGCCAGGACGCTTCTTAGAGGGAAGAAGAGTGAAACTTTATCTCACAAACTTCGGGGATGTTGTGACACGTTGTGATGTAGGATAGTTCTTGGAAAAAGACATAATACTCAGAAAAGCGGAGGGTCAACCTCGGATGGAAAGACCATCAACAAGGATTGATTGACACAGTAACAGTAACAAGGGTCTCAACTGTAGCGGAGGTCATAAAGACGCACAGGACAGTATCCCGATGATTTTATGGAGTTGGGGTTCACTATGGCTTTTCTAGCATGGATGACTGAATCACGTGGAGAAGAGGGACTATGCAATGGAGTGTGTTGGCCTATCCACAAAGGGACTGGCCAGTCTCAACAATCTACAAGATTAGTCTCACCAACAAGTTGATCAGCTCTGGCTGCACAGATGGAATTCTTCCCCCACCAGAGGAGGAAAGAGACCTCCTCCAACCTTGCCAAATGTAGAACATGCTTAGAGACAACAACAGCTATGGCAGAATTGGAGACATGAAATGAGATGAGACCTTGGGAGTTCAGGGGAGAGCCAATATTGGCAGGACTGAGAATTTTGTTGGATAATTGAGGGGAAAGCTAATATTGGCAGAAATGAGAACTTAGGAACATTTAGAGCCTCAAGGCTTGAGGTTGAGATGCCTCTGTGCACATTTCGGGAGCTGTCTTGACTGCATTCTAGTTTTCTGTCTGAGTGTGGTTTTTTAACACAAATGATTCTATTCTGCGTAGGATAAACTATTCAGATAATGAACAGATTTCCAGATAGTGGTAGTGCAGGACAGGAGCAGATCAATATAGGTGATTTCTTCTTCATTCTTCTCATCAGAGAATAAAAAATATTCCAAAGACCTTGTCAAGTGCCTCCTGACTCAGAGCTCTGGTTTATTCTGTAACCAGCCGTAAACAGTAAGATCCTCTTTGTCTCGGCTACCTTTCCCATCCGCTGGGTTTGCTCTCTCAGAGCTGTGAGTTCTCTGGAGACTCTCTCTTCCACATACCCTTCTTTAGACCATCTGTCCTCATGGCTTTCCGTTAATCACTGGCCCCAGAGCTCTCTCTTCCCTACAGAATCCATGTCCATTTTCTGGAGAAAGAGCCCCCCACAAGTGTATTCTGTTATTAATCTGGATTATAACCTTTTGAGTTCCCCAAGATGCCTCTGTATGATCTGTGAGCAATCGCATTGGATTTGGGACCCAGCAAAGCAGTAAGACTGGTGTTGGGATGGGTGGAAAGAGGCGTGGGAACATGGGTCATGTCTGATCCTGTGGGATTAGTTTTGTGGTTTTGCTACTGTGAATGAGGAAGGCTCCCCTCTGTGAATTAGTAAATGTCAGATATAACACGGCCCATATTATGCTCTTTTTACAGATTTGAACTTGATTCCAAGGCACCTAGGACCAAGTGGTTAAGAAGCTGCCCTGAGAACGCAGAGACACGCGGTCCAAATTCATCAACTTCTTCTTGGGAAGAAATATGGAAAATCTTCTTCTATGGTATTTACTGCACATCTTCTGGAGGGTCAGCTGTGAGTTGGCTCCAACTGACAGCACAGAACAATAGTCCTTACGGAAGCAGACCACCTGAGCCCTCTCCTGAGGAACCTCTAACATTTTGGTCAGCTGCTAATGGTTTAGCCATTGTACCAACAGAGTGAGGAATTCAACCACCCAAATTGGGAGCTGGGGATGCAATTCAATCCTTAACACGTCAAACCTAACTTATCAATGTGAAAATGAATTTCTCTATCAATGTAAAAATGAGTTGCCTCCCTCCTGCAAACAGTGCCCCTTCCTGCAGGGTCCAGTCCTCCATGGCGACCCCTGGTGGTGGTTTCTGGTCCTCAGCCAAAAGGACATCAACCTAAGGACAGATGAGCCTGGCAAGGTTACATTTTCTTTTTCTTTGTTTTAGAGAAAATGTATACTTTATTTGGTATTAATAGGTTTGAACATATGCCCTTTTTTAAAAATACAAAAATTTTTATTTTCATTTTAACAAATGTTTACAGAAAAGTTAGATTTTCATTCATTCATTGCTGCACATTTTACCCCCTCTCCTTCCATTCCACCTCCCCAAGTTGCCAAGTTGACGGGGTTTTTTTTTCATTAGTTTATTTACAAAATTCTAATTTAAATTCGAACAAATTCTTTCAATCTCCCCTCACCCCTCCAGCCATCAAATTGTACAACCCAATGATTAATCCCCTCTTCCCCCTGCATATCCACATCCCTCTGCTTCCAGCCTCTCCCACCCCTCCTGGATCCTTATACCCATTCTACAATAACGGTCTTATACAATATTTATCCTTGTGGGACTGAGTTAGTTCACTCAGCATAATGCTCTCCAGTCCCTCCCGAGTTAGGTAATAAATTACAAAGTTATTGCTCCTGGCAGGGCTATATTTTCTGACACCCGGGGCCATCAGCTTCTGGCGGTGCAGAGATGAGTGGGGCCTTCCCTTGTCTAGTATGACCCAAAGTTTTGCCAGCAGATGCTAGAGAAGTTGGTTGTCACTGCCTCAAGGCACAGCCCTGAGTAGGGAATGAACCACTTAGCATGGTCAGGGACCAGCCGGGATTCTCCCCTCTTCTTGTCACCTTAAATTTGGGGCAGAGCCATGCGGAGCTACTAGGTCCAGGGCCCATGCCAGTCTCGGGCTCACGCTGTCTGCCGTAGGTCAGCCTCACCGGAGGAGGGCGAGGACTGGCCTGCCTTCCTCCATTTGCCTCCTGGGGTGAGTGGAAAGGGGCTGGCAGAAGCAGCGGGAATAAGTATGCCTTACCCTACGTTCCTCACGAACTGACAGATACAGATACGATACGTCTCAGAGAGAGTGCAGGCAGAGTGCTCCTTGGAGACAAGGATGATAAAGCTCTTTTTCTTATATTATGGGCATGTTGTTAGGAGACACCGTTCCTTGGCAGGCACGTCGTGTTTGAAGAGGTGGAGGGGAAAGAGAGGAAGACCCTCAAGATGGATTGACATGGTGACTGCAGCAGTGGGCTCTAGCGTGTCCGAGAGAGTGAAGTTGGTTCAGGACAGGACAGGGTTCAGTTCTATTGTCATAGGGTCACTGTGAGGTCCTGCTTTGTGGGAAGCCAAATTTCATACTAAATATTTATAATAAATCAAATACTGTGCCTGATCCGGGCTATAGTCTTCACAATTCCGTGCTGTGCATCAGAGAGTTGGACAGTGACTAGGGATGATAGAGAATTGATGCCTTTGAGTTGTGGTGCTGGAGAAGAGTGTTGAATATACCATGGACTGCTAGGAGAACAAACAGGTTTATCCTGGAGAGGGTGAAGCCAGAATGTTCCCTAGAGTCAAGGATTCTGAAGCTTCGTTGATATACTTTGGGCATGTTGCAAGGAGGGACTGGTCCTTGGAGAGGGACATCATGTTTTGCAGAGTGGAGGGGCGGCGAAGGAGAGGAAGACCTTTGATGAGATGGATCGATTCTGTGACTGGAGCGGTGGGAATAAGTGCATTTGAGATGGCTACGTTGACACAGGATAGAAGAGCGTATAGAGCTCTCGTACATAGGGTCGCTATGAGTCACAAGCGACTCGATGGCACATAACAACAACAACAACATCAGGATAAGAGGGAGGTGTGGATACAAGCTGGAATTCATCCTGCAGCACCAAGGCAGACCTTAGCATTTACCCAATTCTTGTATTGTATGTGCTGACCCCTCCCTCTTGAGTCAAACATAAGGTTTTCAATGGCAAGAGCTTAGCTTCATGTGCACAGAATTCTCTTTGTGATTTGCTCCCTGGCAATTTTCAATAAAGGCACAGGGAAGCTCGATTCAGTGATTCAGCGAGCTTCAGTTGTTTGCGTTTCCGGTCCCCTGCTTTACCTTTCTGTTTACTTATACATTCTCAGTTTTTACTCTTTACCCTAGATCAACAACACTGCTTGAATCAACGGCACCTAACAACAATGATATATAGGCTATAATGCTCACTCTCTGGGCTGAGAGCAGGTGCTTCCACCGTATTAGCTCCCTCATTTGAGGCAGGACCCCAGGTCCACCAAGAGTCACAGAGCAGGGTGAGCCTTGTTCAGAAACCCACCAGGTAGTTCTCCTGCCAGGCTGTGGTGGGTCCAGGTCTTGGTGGGGCAAGGCTGGGCTGGGGGGCCCTGAACTATGGACCCTTCTAGGAAGGTGTCCTATAACCAACTTCTGACATCAAGGTGGGGAGCCAGCTGGATTAAGGGTTCTGTAGCTTCACTCGCACACTGAAGGTGCCCAACATTGGGCTGAGTCCTAAGTCTTCACCAGTGAATAAGAAAAACGAAGGAGACAGGAGGGTGAGAAAAACCCTCCAGGCTGAGACGGGTGAGGCCAGGCTCGAGGGCAGGCTTGTGTGGGTGGGCCTGGGTCAACAACTTCCATCACCGATGGAGGGCAGAACTTCCACTCTGGAGACTCCAATATTTCTTCCAACTGTTTTCCTTGCCTCACCTGCTTGGACACCCCACCATCCATAGGAATGGTTTTCAGAGGTCATGGCTATTAGGAGGCGATGCTATGTCTTAGTGCAGGAGTGGAAAATTGCTGGCTGAGAGCTGAGAGGCAGGGGCTGTCAGAGCAGACAACAGGAGTCCTGCATGCTTAACTGGGTGGGGAGTACCCACAGGTCTCTGGATCTGGCTTTCCCGTCTGAGGGTTCATTTGGATGAAGGACTTACAACAGGATAGGAATCCTAATGCTCTCACTGTGCCTGGGGCACTGAGAGAGCCAGAGCTGAACAAAGGTGGCCTCTCCTCCACGGGCAACCACCAGGACCAAGTCCAGAAAGATGCAGAGGGTGTGTGAGATTCTGTGCCCAAATGCCACCGCCCCAGGTATGTGCTCTTTGCAAGGGTGCATCATCATGTCCTCAGAGGCAGTGATCTTTGCTGGTGGCTGGAACACCAGCTCTGAACAGTGCTGCTTAGAGCCCTGGGAAAGACTTCTCTACAGGGCTGCACCTGGTGCAGGTACAGGAGAGCAGAGAGGTGGGGCAGGAGGGAGAGAAGGTGCTTGGACAGACAGCTCAGCCTCTGGCATTGTCCCATTTTAGGTCTGGGAGTCAATCAACTAGCGGGCACCCAAGCCCCCACAGGGCTTGTCTCTGGGAGGTTCCAAAAGCTGATTACTACACATCAATGATGCAGAGTTCAGTTCAGGTCAAATTCTGCGTTCACCTACAACCAGGAGATGACAAAATAGATGAATGGGACCTAAGAATCAAATCCCTATGCACATAAAAAAAAAACCAAACCAAAAAAACTTCTCCAACAGGGTAAAAAAGAAAAAGAAAGCCACAGACTGGGAAAGAATATTTTGTAATGACATGTCTGATATAGGAGTTATATCTCCCATCAACAAACAAATGGCTAGAGAAGCTATGGTATATTCACACAATGGAATACTATGCTGCAT
>NW_006399879.1:4664947-4682627 GCF_000299155.1 Elephantulus edwardii | reverse complement strand
GCAGCAATGAAGGAATGAAAACCCAAAATCCCTGTAAATGTTCATTAAAACTAATAAAATTTAATAACAATAAAAAAAGGAGTTACATCTAGAATTTATAGAATAATCGAGCACCTCAACAAGATGAACAACCCAATCGCAAAATGGGCACAGGATATGAACAGAAATTTCACCAAAGAACATGGAAAACGAACACATGAATAAATGTTCAAAATCTCGAGCTCTAAGAGAGATGCAAATCAAAACAACTATGAGATGACATCAACCCCAGTAACAATGGCAAAGTTCAATAGAGCAGCAAACAACAAATGCTGGCGAGGTTGTGGAGAAACTGGAACCCTTATTTACTCTTGGTGGGAGTGTAAAATAGTGCAACCACTGTGGAAGGCAGTATGGTGCTTTATTGAAAAGTTAGAGATGGGGGGCTCTGGTGGCCTAGTGGCCAGAAGCTGCACTGCCATCCCAGCAGGGCACGGTTCGAATCCACCTCTGCCGGGGAAGGAGGGACAATCTCCTCCTGTACCAGTCAGATCTGATTTGACGGTACACCCATACACAAATAATAATTTAAAAAAAGCAACACAACCCACCTTAAAAAAAGAAAGTTGGAGATAGAAATACCATTTGACCCAGCAATTTCACTACTGGGAATATACTCTAAAGAAACCACCCAAGCAGATCTATGCACACCTATGTTTATTGCTTTGTTCACAATAGGAAAGAAATTGAAACAACACAAGTGCCCATAAACAAATGAATAGAGAAGCTGTGGTATATTCACACAATGGAATTCTATGGAGAACTGAAAAACAAAAATTCATGAAATATTACACAAAATGAGTGATCCTGGAGGACATTAAGTTGAGTGAAATGTCTCAATCACAAAAGAACAAATACTGCATAGTACCACTGTTATAGAACAGGACTGACATCGGAGTTGGGGGAAAACTAAGGAAAAAAGGAATAAATAATGTATGCTGCATTGAAACAGATGAGGGAAAAGAACTGCTTAGAAGGAGTATATTAATAAGTATTTGCATGACAACAGTCCAGAATAAGAGCTATATAATAAAATGGGCTGGGGATTGTACAACGATGAAAGAATTTTTTTTTTCCCCCAGGAGAAAAGCGAACTGGGGGAGGTGGGCCTGGAGGAAAATGTACAACAGTGAATGAATGGAAATCCAAGTTCTCTACAAACTTTGATTAAAATCTCAATTAAAAAAAAAGAAAAAAATCGATATAATTTGGCAGTTATGTAAAGATCTAAGCTTAAAAAAAAATTCTGATTTCACTGCTGCTGCGGCTGCAGCCGAAATGAGAAAGGTCAGCCACTGTTTAAGAATGGGCTGGTCATTGTGCAGAGAACTACAAGAATGAAAACGCAGCGGGCCGAGACTGTCGCCCAAGTGCACACTGGGAATTGTAGTCCGAAGACGGGAACTCGAGCCAACAGCCCGGTGCACGTCGGGAGCTGTAGTCTGAGAGAGGCGCAAGGCCCGGGATCTCGCCGCCCGATGCACACTGGGAGCGGTAGTCTGTGGGAGGGCCCGGAGGCCAAGTGCACGCCGGGAGATGTAGTCCACGGGCCCGGGCCCGCCCCTCACCTGGCCGGCGCCCGGCGCCCGAGGCGCCCAATGGGAGCGGCGACCGGCTGCCCCTCCCCGCGCCTGCCAGACGTCTGGATCGGGTCATGGCTGCCTCCGGTGCCGGGTCCTTGAATCAAGTGTCGGCCGCTGGGAGCTAACCGCCACCGCCTACGTCCACGTGGGCCCAGGCCCGCCCGCCCGCCGGCACAACAAGGAGCTGCGCCTGCACCGAGGAGGCCGCAGGCCGGCAGCGTCCACCGCGCCCGGGCACATGGCGTCCATCTTACTGAGGAGCTGCCGCGGCCGGGCCCCCGCCCGCCTCCCGCCGGCCTGCGCCGCCGCGCCCAGGGGTAAGCGGCTCGGCGACCGAGGGTCTGGGCGGGTGGGCCTCGGCCGCTCCGGCCGGGAACGGCCCCCGGGGCGGGGCTGGCGCTCGGCCCGTGTCCGGGCTCGAAAAGAGGCCCCGCGGGCTCCCCTCCCTCGGAGTCACGGCGGGAAAGGGACCTCGGATGACCCTGTGGCGGCCGAACGGAGCAAGTGGCCCCCGACTCCGCAGCGCCCCGATGGGGCCGGCCTGATGCCGAGAGGCCGGGGCGATCCCGAGTGGCCTTGGTGATCGCGAGAGGCCGGGGCGATCCCGAATGGCCAGGGTGATCGCGAGCAGCCACGGTGACACCGAATGGCCGGGGTGATCGCGAGCGGCCGTGGGGATCGCAAGTGGCCGGGATGATCGCTGGTGGCCAGGGTGATCGCGGGTGGCCGGGGCGATCCCGAATGGCCGTAGGGATCGCAAGTGGCCGGGATGATCGCGAGTGTCCAGGGCGATCGCGCGTGGCCGGGGGCGATCGCGAGTGGCCACGGTGACACTGAGTGGCCGTGGTGATCGTGAGTGGCCGGGGTGACACTGAGTGACCACGGTGATCACGGGTGCCTGGGGTGACACAGAGTGGCCAGGGCAGTTTTGAGGGTCTCTGGCGATGCCGGGGGTGGGGTGGGGGTGGGGTGGGGGGTAGGGAGGTGCCAGGCCCCTGAGCTGGGGGCTGCAGCAGGGTTGATGCCGGGCATGGTGGCCCTGGGCAGCCTGGTTCAGGTAGTGCTGCTTGGCAGGAATGGCATAGCTGTCACTCTCCGCACTCTAAGGCTGTGACCTTAACAGCTCAGGTCACTGCCAGTTCGATGTAGGAGGACTTAGGAAAGTTTTGGAAACAGTGTGGTAACTACCATTGCTTGCCTGGCAGGCTGGCTCCCTTCTCAGGAACAAGTCCCCGCAGCCACCACTCATGTGCTTTGTTCACACAAGGGGATCCTGAGGTGAAGCTGAGCTGGTGACATGGCCACAAAAATCTGGGAGAATCACTGTTACAGATGAGGGAAAGAACAGTTTAAAAGTGATATGTGGTTGGGTATTACGGTTATGACAGGAGTCCAGAATGAAGGCTGCATAGTGGAGTGTACTGGGGGTGGGGGTGGGGTGGGTGTATTATATACCAATGAAGGAATTTTACTTTTCAAAGAGAAGACCGAACTGGGGGAGAGGGCTGGGCAGTGAGAAAAATGCAACAATGCATGAAAGAAAATCCAAAATCTCTGTAAATGTTCATTAAAATTAATAAAATAAATCTGGGGGATCAGATAAGATCGGTGGTGACCCCTGTGGGCATACTGGGCTCCCAGTTGCATGGAACCAGGAACTGCAGACCCTGCTCATTTAACTAGTTGGCATGTGGAAGGTGCTGGAATGCTGAGCATATGGAGATTTGTGTGACTGGAAGCTGCTAGAATGCTGAGCAGGTGCTCGGGAGCTAGTGTTAACTGCTGAAGCTTTGGGCATGCTGCTGCCTTCCACAGCAGACCATGTAGTAGGAGCTGGGAATATCAGAAGTGATGCTGCTTCAGGGGCAGTAGGATGATGGGAGCCGGACCTGCTGGGCGCAGGTGTGTTTGGCAGCAAAGTGTGCAGGGGGTCCCCAGCAGAGGGAGCTCAGGTCCCTCATGGTGAGACCTCCGGCAGGTCCTGGACCGTTCTGTGCTTTTGAGGGTAACCATTCCAGGCTCCTGGTAAATGCTTGAGTTTTTTACTGCTTTTTTTTTCCCCCCTAAGAATCAGCACAAAGTTTATCCCCAAGTCGCGGTGTATTGTCAAGCAGGAACTGACTCGTAGCTGACTCTCCAGCAGGTTTCCAGAAGCCCGGGAAGAGGGTGCCCATTTCCCCCCGCACAGCAGCTAGTGGATTTGAACCACTTACCTTTGCATTGGTATACAGTTCCTTAGCACTAAGACACCAGAACCCCTTAGTCCAATGAGATGGAAGTTAAAGATGTCCCTCCTTTTCAAACTGCTAAGCTTCTCTGTCATCTCCAGCATCAACCCCTGCCCGCCCTCACACTCCTGTCCCTGGGTTCTGTGCCTTGATGCTTCATCTCACAGAACAGAGAGTCCATAGTCCTGATCCACTGTCAGCTTGGTGGCCTTTTCTGCTCTTGATCTTAGCCAAAAGGCCGAGAAGTGATAGGAAGCCTTTCCCTGAGTCAGGTGGTTGCAGGATGGACGAACACAGGTTATGCTGCAGGCTCATTGGCTACAGAAGTTGGTGCATCTGGCTGGGGACAGGCTGCTGGCCTGAGAACCACAGGTCAGAGTGTGGCAAGCCAGATGCAGGATCCACAACAAGAGAGGGCACGTTGCCAGTGTGATCAGGTATGTTGGAGGCAGAGCGTGCCCTCAGGGAGCGCCCCTTCCAAGAGCACAGTGGTGTGTGGAGGGTGGGGACTTAGTCATACTCGCTAATAAAGCAGTGAGTCAGGATACAGCCACCCAAACCCTGCCTCGTTAACGTAACGGACAACTATCAAATCGGAGGGTAACCACAGGCACAGAGGCACGTCAGGAAATGAGGTATAATTACAGCATTGTACAACCACCAAACAGAGATACTGACCAGCCAGTGCAGATCACGGGGCCCGCATGTTGGCACATCTGAGCCTGTCGCAGGTTCCACACATTTTATTTGCAATAACTGTGAGCTTCCAGTCTCCCTGGCAGACCTGCTGTTGTTGGTCCGGGCCATGGAGTTGGGTATGACTCATAGTGACTCTGTGAATGACGGATCTGCACCCTGTCCTGTCTTGTCCCATTGTCATCGTCTCCAGCACATCTGAGCCCGTTCGTCTCGTTGAGGATCCCCTCTCCTTCACTGACCCTCCACCTTTCCCAGCAGATGTCAGTTTCCAAGGAGTAGCCTCTCCTAACAACGTGTCTAAAGTATGAGAGACAGAGCTTCACCAGTCTTGCGCCAAGGAGCTCTCTGGTTGAACTTTCTCCAGAAGACACCTGTTTGTTCTCTCGGCAGTTCGTGGGACGTTCAGTAATCTTCTGCAACACCAAAACTCAAATGCATCATTCTTCTCCTGTCACCCTTATTTATAGCTCTCAGATGCATAGCAGATGGTTGGAAGGGCTGTGGCTTGAATCAGGTGCATCTTCTTGTTGTTTTAGTGTACTGTGGAGTCGGAACTGACCCGTAGCTGGTTTTCAGAGGCAGTTAATTGCACAGGAGAAGATTTGCCCATCCTTCTCCCACAGAGCGGCTGATGGCCTCGAACTGCGTGCCTTCGGGATTGCAATGCAGCCACCAGAGTTCCCTAAGCACCAAGGTGCCTCCTAGTCCCCCCCCCCCCGCCCCATCTTGTTTGTTTGTGTTTTTTTAAAAATTTATTTTATTTCATTATTTTTTGTGTGTACCATCAAATCAGATCTGACTGGTACAGGAGGAGATTGTTCCTCCTTCTCCAGCAGAGCGTCTGGTGGATTTGAACCGTGCACCTCTGAGACTGTAGTTGCAGCTTCTTGCCACTAGGCCGCCAGAGCTTGCCCTCATCTTGGTTTTTAAATTGACCCTTTGCTCTTTAGGACTTTGGAAAGATCCCTGGTAGCAGACTTTCCCAATGCTGTAAGTCTCTTGGTCTCCAAATATTGGTACCAAGGATGTTAATTGTGGATCCAAGCAAAATGAAATCATTGACAACTTCCATCTTTTCTCCATCTATCCTGATTTCGTGATGCTGCCTGTTGGCCCAGTTGTGAAGATTTTTGTTTTCTGGGTGTTGAGCTATAGTGCATATTGAGGGCTGCAGTCTGTGATCTTCTACAGTTCCGTCTATTGCACGTCCTCCTCCATGTCAGCAAGCAGGGTTGTGTCATCTGCATAACACAGGCTGCTGCTGAGCCTTCCTCTGACCCTGATGTCACCTCCTTCCTAAAGTCCAGACTCAGATGATGTACTCAGTGTAGTGATTGAATAGGTATGGAGAGAGGTGGACCTCACACACCTTGTTTGCATGTGCCACCCACTTATTATGTGGGTGTTCGACTGAGGCTAGGAAAGTCAGGTAATTCACAGGCGCTTTAATCACCTAACCTTCTGGATTTGTTTTCTGGGAAGACTGGGGTAAGGAGAATACTTGTCCAATAAATTGAGAGACAAATAACATAATGTTCAATGGGGGCTTTATGGTTTTCAGAAGCCCCACAAGAAACTCGATTCTGTCTTTAACAGGAGTGGCAGGTGGGGCCTCGGGAGCTGTGGGCAGGGACAGGCTAGGTGGATAGTCTGGCTTTATGTCTAGGTCTGCTTTTTATCTTTGTTCTTGAAGAGTTTCCTTTTGTCCGCACGTTACAGGTTAAGAATAATCCAAGTTGTATGAGCATGAGTGCGGTTTTACCGTTTGTTTGGCTTTTTTACCTTTTTCTTGTGGTTTGGGTGAAAGTTTACAGAGGAGATTTTTTCCCGTTGAACTATTCATACTCATACTCATTTTCTTCTGGGACACTGGTTGAAGTTCCCACAGTGTCACAGCGCTCTTTTCTCCTCGTCCTTGTTTTTCTCACTCCTGTCCTTCCGTCTTTCCTGCCCCTTCTTGCCTTCTGAGCTTTGACCCTGGGCAAGTGCTGCCCGTGTGCCCATGTGTGGTTGATAACACAGAGGAGTGTGCCACGTGTTAATGATCTCCTTAGATGCCAGGGCAACCGGCTGCAGGTTGACTTACGGGAGGGAGCCCACTTCCAGGCGCGTAAGGTGCCTGTGAGACCAGTGTTACTGTTCTTTCTTACAGAGACGCTGAGTGACTGACTTTGGACTATACAGTGGTTTGCTGAAACATCCAATGGAATTCAGCACTTTGACCAAGTTCCTAGGACCTTTGGGTTGAGAAGATCCCTGAGGCCTTAGAAATGGACACTCTAAGAATTGAGAGTAAGGGCAGCATGAGTCTGACATCTCCTAACTTCACAAAGGAGAATTATCCCCAGTAACAGCATCTGCAACACAAACCAATTCCCCTGAGGTCAGATATGCCACCAGCTCCTGCACCCCACTGAGACTACTGCACTGCTGGGTGCAAAATTGATTGCAATAGCTGCATAGACCTCTAGACTTTACAGAAATATTTGCAAGATTATGGAGTTAGTTGGGGAAGTTAGAATGTTGCAACTCTGGGGGAAGGATTGTATAACAATGAAAGAATTTTACTTTTCAAAGAGAAGAGTGAACTGAGGGGAGGGGTGGACAGAGAGAAAAAGGAAACAATGAATGAATGGAAATCCAAAGTCTCTGTAAACAGTTCATTAAAATTAATAAAAAGAAAGAAGAAGCATGTTGCTACTCAGGTTGGCAACAGGATCCAACCCTCAGTTGGGACAGCTTCTAAAGCATGCCTGCAGGCCATTCAGCAGTCAGTCTTGTGACTTTAGGCCAGTGTTACAAAGCTCTCCTTGTCCTGCCAATTCTAGTGTCTTCCCTAGTTCTCCAGCAAGCTTGGATGAGGGGTCCCAGCCCTGGGGCTTCATGGGGCAGCATTCCTGGGTCACCTCTGTCTTAAGTCAGGCCTCTAGTTCCCTGCTGTGGCCACTGTTGCTCCCCAGTCAGGCCCGGTCTGGCTGGCACAAGAATCTCTGGTCTTGAAGGAAGCACACCGTGTTCTCAGCTGCTGCTTTGTTGATAGTGGGTTCCCCAAAGTTCTGCCGCTGAACCTGCTCAATTTAAACCTGGTGTGGTGGTGAAAGTAGTCAATCCTGCCCCGCCATGTGGCAAGGTCAAGGACAATGGCCTCGGAAAGCTATTCTGAACATTAGACTCACAACACCACAGACACCCACCCTTGTCAAGGTCAGCGCTCCCAGGTCCTTCTCTGGAACAAGGGGCCAGAGTGGTCATCAGAGTCCCAAAGGCTCAAAGACTTCCTTGGCCATGCTTGGTCCTTAATTCAGTCATCACAGACCGAGCCAACACTTGCCCTTCCTGTGGGTTGCCGTCCAGGCTTGTGCTGACCCTGAATGAGGGAGACCGTGGTCCATCTCACTAGTGGCTGGTGTTTGGAAGTAGATCAGCAGGCCTGCTTTCCTGCTTGCCAGAGCCCTGCTGAAACCCACGGGGGACCCTAGGGACACTCGAGCCTAGCACAGGAAGTTACTTCAGAGCCCTCGCCACCATGATGAGTGGTCCCAGAGACACATGCCACTTGGTAGGGCAGGGAGGCCCGTGCGCCCATGTGGCTGCCCACCTCCCTACTACATGGTTCAGGCTGGAAGCTGTCCCTTGCTGAATCATGTCCTTGTGAAGCAGGGACAGTGACTGGCAGTTGCTGGGTGAAGGGTGATGAATTGGCTCATGGAACGTGCTGAGGGTGGAGCCTGGATCATGTTTTCTTAGAAGAAACTTGAGGTTTACAGAGGAAACCAGGCTGGTAGGAGGAGAGTCAGTATATGCTCACGCCTACCCTGTTACGCTATAAATGCACGGAAACGATGTCAGTCATAGAATAGAGTTCAAGTCTCTTGTGCAAAGCTTACTCTCAGTCGTATTTGACTTGATGACACTTAACCACTGCTAAATGAAAATAGTGCTGTTATATCTGGAGGAACATTCTTTCACTTTCCACATCACTCTGTCAACGTGCTGTATGAAGTAACCTGGATTTGCTGTGATGCTGAACCTTGTGCCGTTGGGGTATCAAATACCATGATGGTTTCCCAGGGTGGACAGTGTTTGGTGGAGCTCCCAGTTGTAAAACAGGTTTGGAAGGAGGAGTGGCATCCACTTCCTAAAACACGTGCCTCTGGGAACTCTATGAACTTGGAGAAATGATAACAGGTATAGAAAGGCATTAGGTTTTTTGTTCATAGAGTTGCTGTGAGTAGTGCTCAACTCGATGGCAATCAACAACAACAACAACAACAGCTCTGTTACAACATCCTGGGTTAACGACGTGTCACGTTGGCAAGCAGCCATTGACACACTGAGGAGTGGACGTCCACGGTGCCTGTGGATTTCTTTCATGGCTCTCTTCTGTCCCTTTTCCATGCTAGGACCCCATGTATCCCTCAGTTGTCCAATCTCCCTTGATCCCCTGGGGCTGGGACAATTTCTCTGACTTTCCTTTTCTGGCCAGGGCCTCATGGCCTGACGGTCAGACCTGGGAGGGGTCATGCTGTCACCACAGCTCGTCACTGCGGAGGTGAACCTTGCTCACCTGCCGCTCTGTCCTGCACCTTTGGAGGGTCATCGCTGGTGTGGTCCACACTCAGGGGACCTGCTGGAGGGTGTTGAGAAGCTGAGGAGACTTGCCAAGTCGGGGGGAAGGGGGGTGACTCCAGGACGTCAGGCTGGAGTGTGGGGGTGGCGGTGCCCTCTGTCACCAGAGGAAGAGTCAGGAGGAGCAGGTGGGGCCTGGGAGCATTCCTAGCACCTGTAAGGCCTCCAAGTGGAGGTGTGGCTTCCGGAAGGGGTGTCCCTGTGGTTGGGGGAGGCCCAGGGCTGGCCAGCTCAGCCGAGGGCCTCCCGGGAAGTGGTTTTGTGGAGAGTGTGGTGACAGTGGGTGGTCGAGGGGCTTCAGCTCAGGGGACGGTCCACTTGGCGCAGGGATGGCGGTCATCTCTCCCGTTAGCAGGTGGGGACCTTTTTGCCTGTCTGCCCACTGGAGGAGCCACCTCCCGGGTGTCGTGGGAGGTTGGGGCATGTGGTCCCTTGGTGTCGCTGGGACCCCATCACACCACTTTTGTTTGAAGAGGGGAAGGTGTGAATGTCCACTCTGACTCCGCTGGCCATGTCTGTCTGGGCCTTCAGTCCTGATGCCCCAGTGCAGGCAGGCCTCGGACACCAGCTGTGCTGTGCGCAGGTCTCCTGCGCTATATGGAGGGCGTGGGGTCGGGAAGCCTCGGACGCGGCATGAAGCCCTGAAGCAGTGTGTCCTCGTTGCTGTCTCTTGTTTATCCAGAGACGGCGCTGTCCTTGTGTTTGCCTGCTCGTCCTCATGGACCCTGAGTCGCTTCACTGGGGGGGCGCAGTGGCCATCCCTGTCCACTGGAGCCAGCCCTCAGGAATGGTGTCCACCCGAGGTTTGCCCTCAAGGAACCTCTGTGTAGAGCCAGGGGCTGCCTCAGTGCTCCCTGCCCTGGGACCACCCCGAGACCGTTTACTTTCTGGTTAGGACAGATCTCTCACGTCGCTGCATTCTGGAGCCTTCTACGCTCCAGCCTCCGGAAACCTACATGGAGAGGGGTCTGGGAAGGTGGGTTGGTGGCCCCGTGAGGAGCTGTCACTGACCTTTTTTTCGTTTCTGCCGTAGGCCGTCAGGGGGACCGCGCCTGTCTCACTTGTACCGCCACCTCAGGACTGCTGAGCCGAGTGTAAGTAAACCATGGCTGCCTTCTGTGTGTCCGTCTGAACACGGGGCTTCCCTTTGATTTGGAGGGGGACGACGCCTCCCTACCCGTCCTCCCTTTCCTCTCAGTCTCTGGACGATGACTGTTGCTGGTCTGGTACACTGTACACCTCTGTCACACCGTGGTGCCTTGAATGCTGGTCTTGTTCTACGAGGGTGTTTGTGGTTAACACCCACCCTGTGGGCCGTGCCAGCAGACAGCCTTTGAGGGTCCTTGTGTCCACGTGTGGTTGTGGTCATCTCCTGTGGTGTTTCTGTACTTACACACAGCTGCCATTTTCAGTGGCCACAACACCTGGGCGTGTGGGGCAGTGTCCTCGGTGCGCAGGACAGGCCGGCCGCTCTGGGGCATCCTCCTTGATCCTCCCATGGTGTGTTCGTCACGTGGTGACCATATGATGCACGCCGCGTCTGGTTTGTAACAGTGAGCTCAGCAGACCACTGGCTTTTCTAGGCTACTCAGGGGACAGGTGAGGACGTTGGGGTGTAGGGAGTTGTGAGGGGCTCTCGGTGCTGCTGTAGGTCTTGAGGGCCTTTTGGGAGGCCGTCACGGTGGGCTCGTGATGGGGGGATGGTACGGGATAGGGGAAGGTTAGATCACAGGTTTGCTGTGAGTCGACTGGACGGCACCTAATGAGGGCCTGGAGCATGGACACCTGTGTGTCCCTTCCTCCACCCTCCACACTGGGCCCAAGTCCCTTCCCCTCTCCTCCGTGTCAGCCTGGGCACCAGGTCTGTGGCCAGCTCCCCAGACTTGGTTTCGAACACCGGGAGCCCACCTCTCTCCTCTGAGCTCCCCAGTGTCCTCAGGGTGGATGGGGAAAGCACCAGCCCCTGGTTTTTGCTTCATTGAGGCTGTTGATTTCCTGTCTAATTGGTCTCTCCAACTATCTGCAGGGTGCTTCCCAGGATAGATTCAAACCCCTAAGTTGTTGGGGTTTTTTTTTAATTCTTGCAGAAATACTGCAATCCCAGAGGTACACAGTTTGAATCCACCAGATACTTTGCTGGTGAAGGAGGGGCAGTCTCCTCCTGTACCAATCAGATCCGATTTGATGGTACGCACACAAAAAAATAATAAAAAAAAAATTCTTGTGCTCGCTTTGGCAGCACATATACTAAAATTGGAACGATTCAGAGAAGATTAGCATGGCCCCTGCGCAAGGATGACATGCCAAATTCGTGAAGCGTTCCATATTTTTGACCCTGAAATTAACCAGTCTGTAACGAAGGCTAACTCCTTTCACCTACAAATTTCGTCTTTGGATACAAAGCTAAGTGGATAGTCCTTACGGAGGGACTGTTTAAAAAGAGGCAGGGAAAAGAAAAGAAAAAAAAATTCTTAGCGAGCTTTGTTGGCCTAGTGGCAAGAAGCTGCACTGCAGTCTCAGAGGTGCACGGTTCAAATCCACCAGATGCTCTGCTGGAGAAGGAGGAAGAATCTCCTCCTGTATCAGTCAGTTCTGATTTGACAGTACACACAAAAAATAATGAAATTAAATAAAATTAAAAAAAATTTCTTGGAAAAGTAACATGACAGTATCGTAGCTCGCTAACCTCACAGAAGGGAGGAGGGAGTGTCCCCTGCATCAGTCTAGCGCTGATTGCTGCAGGCTGAGGGTGGACTTGTCCCCTCTGCTCCTCGAGCCAGTGCTCACACCACCATCCCCCTCCTGCTCTCTTTGACTCTGTGGCCTCAGGAATTCGTTTCAGTGGCCACACCACTCAAAATAGTCAAGGTTATGGGTCCGTTGGGGAAGGAACAGGTAACAGGTTATTGTTGTGTTGTTCCGTACCATCTAGTTGGTACGGACTCACAGCTGACACTCCAGAGGGTTTGTTGTTGTTGATTGCCTTTGAGTCGAGCACAACTCCTAGCAACCCTATAAACAAAAGACTGAAGCCTCTCTGTAAATACCATCATTTATCTAAGTTCATAGAGTATCCAGAGACATGTTGTTTAGGAAGTGGATGCCACTCCAGAGGCTATAAATCAAGGGGAGGAAATTACCCATCATTCTCCCTTGGAGGGGCTAGTAGATTCAAACTGCCTGCCTTTGGGTTGGCAGCACACTTCCTTTCCTCTAGGCCATCAGAGCTCCCTATCAGGTTACTAGACAGGGAACAGATTCAGGATACAGTTCTCTTATCTAATCAGTGTCCCCTTGGCTGTTGCCGCAGGGTCCAGTGCTCTGGCCTGGTCTCTGTACTGCCTGGACAGGTCTTACAAACACTTAGCTCAGCCGGCAGGCACCAGTGGCCCCCATGCTGTCAGCAGACGTCTGGCCTCAAGGCAGTCAGCGCTCTTGCTCCGCGGGCTGGAAGGCCACCACGCCACTGTAGGTCCCCTGTCTCGCAAGCCTTCATTATCTCTGGCGTCACAGCCCTCTCTGTCTTCTGGCTCTGCCTGGCTTAGTTATCTGTCTCCTGGGTCTCTGGGGTTACAGCCCACCCGCTATCTCCTGGGTCTAGGAGCTTCTCGGCACAGCTGCGCTCAGCCCCCAGTTCTTTTCCCTTTTTTTTTTCTCTTTTTTAAATTTTATTATTTTTTATTATATTTTAATGAAAGTTTACAGAAAACTTGGATTTCCATTCATTCATTTTTGCTCATTTTCCTTCCTCTCCTTGGCCCCCAGTCCACTTTTCTGTGCACCTCTTATTCTGAACTATTGTTATGCAAATATTACCTAATCATATATTTCTTTTAGATAGTTCTTTCCCTCATCTATTTCAATGAAATGTTCATTCATTATCCCCTCTTTTTTTAATTTCTCCTCAACTCCAATATCAGTACTATTTTATAATAGGGATACTATGCAGTATTTGCCCTTAAGTGACTGAGATATTTCACTCAGGCTCACCCATTTTGTATAATATTTCATGAGTTCCTTGTTTTTCAATGCAGCGTAGTATTCCATTATTTGAGTATACCACAGCTTCTCTATCCATTCATTTGTTGGTGGGCACTTGGGTTGTTTCCATCTCTTTGCTATTGTGAACAAAGCAGCAGTAAGCATGGATGTGCGTATATGTGGTTGGGTGGCAGTTCTGGTCTCTTCAGGGTATATTCCCAGTAGTGGAATTGCTGGGTCAAATGGTATTTCTATTTCCAACTTTTTGAGAAAGTGCCATACTGCCTTCCACAGTGGTTGCACCATTTTACACTCCCATCAACAGCGAATAAGGGTTCCAGTTTCTCCACAACCTTGCCAACATTTGTTGTTTGCTGCTCTGTTGAACTTTGCTGTTGTTACTGAGGTGAGATGATGTCTCATAGTTGTTTTGATTTACATCTCTCTAGAGCTAGGGATTTTGAACATTTCTTCATGTGTTTGTTCGTCATCTTCTTTGGTGAAGTGTCTGTTCATATCCTGTGCCCATTTTTCAGTTGGGTTTTTTATCTTGTTGTGGTGCTCGAGTAATTTATAAATTCTAGATATAAGTCCCTTATCAGACATGTCATTACCAAATATTTTTTACCAGTCTGTGGCTTCCCTATTTACCCTGCTCGAGAAGTTTTTGGATGTGCATTGGGACTTGATTCTTAGAAGGTCCCATTCATCTGTTTTATCCTCTTCTGGTTGTAGATTTTTCAGGATGCTTCAAAGACTGTTTATATTGTGGATTAGGACTTCTAGTGTTGTTCCTAGCTTTTCTGTAATGAATTTTATAGTCCTTGATTTTAGTCCTACGGCTTGATCCACTTTGAGTAGGTTTTTGTGTATGGTGTGAGATGTGAATCTTGCTTGAGTTTTCTAAAGATAGTTTTTCAATTTTGCCAGCACCATTTGTTAAAAAGGCTGTTGTTTCCCCACTTAATTGATTTCATCTCCTTGTCAAAAATCCATTGACCATAGGTAGATGGGCTGATTCCCCCCATTCTTCTTTTTTTTTTTTTTACATGCATGGTGAGCGTTTTATTTTTCAAAGAGGAGTTCTAAAACATCACACTAAATCAGGTCAAAAGGTAAAGTTTAAAATAGACTGTTTTATAAGGATAAATGATAATATATGTAATGACTGTTCACTCTGCAAAATCTTGATCTTAGGGTGTATGATACACCTAGTTGGCAGTAGCCCCAGGTTTTCCAAATTAGCTAGGCTTCATTTTTCTCTGGTCTGCAAAGACTTCTCACTAGCTGCCTTCTGCTTTTGTTGCATGATCTCGGAATCCCTCTGCTTTCTCTGAGAGGCAGTCAAACTGTCCTTTTTTGTTTTTCCCTTGATAATCTCCTGGGTTTTCTTCATGTTTTTCTGGCGGCCAAGTTCTCTCTGATTTCCACGGGCCATCCCGACCACCGAACCGAGGCTGGAAGAGAGGGACTGGGAAAATCAATGATTCCCTGGTGCCCCCCCCCCTTCTTCTTGATACTAGGGAAGTCCCTTCTCAGTTTCTGGATTGACTTCTTTTAACTCTGCGAGATGACAGAGCTACCCGTCCCATCCCTCATTGGGGTTCCATGCACCGGATTTTCATGGTTGCCTATGGTGGAGTGCCATGTGCTCTATTTGCCTTATTAGCAGGCTGTCCAGACACTGTTTGCATAGTCTCACCTGATTGTATGAGAGTCGCAAAGACCCGGGCTGGAAGGTCCAAGGGAAGGGACTCGCTTCCCCAGTGAGTTCATGTCATACAGGACTATAGCGCTGGCTGGGACTTCCTGGCTTTTGTGAGGTGCTGTGTCCCCCTCCCTGATTGGAGCCGTCCCCTGCTGGCCTAGCTGCTGGCTCTTTGACGCTGATGTCACTGGGTCCTTCAGCACGCACCTGTTCCCTGTTCCAGTGTAGGCATTCACGTGGAAATGTAGCCCACCTCATCGCATCCTAAGGACCCCCTTCATCTGGGTGGCCTTGTGGGGGCCCAGCCTGGTGAGCAGAGGGTGCTGGTCCATGCAAAGCTGCAGCCAGTGACTTCCATGATGACGGGGTGTCTTGGGAAACGAGAAGGCTGACTTCGTGCCCCTGCCGAGCCCTCCTGAACCCCAGGTGTGCTGTGAGGCATGGGTTGCGTGGACCCCCTTTCTCCAAGGTCCCCACTGAGTTCCTGCTTTTTCCTGATGAGTTCTCGGAAGTGCTAGAGTGTCTGGGACGCAGCTCTCACATGCTCTTGTTCAGATCTTTCTCTGATCTGTGGTCTGTTAGTTCTTGTTCGATGGTCTCTCTTCTGAAATAATCTTTGTGCGGTGTAACTGCTGTGTCCTTTAACCTGTAAAATGGTTTGAGACCTGCAGCTCATGGTGACCAGGTGTACCTGTGCTCTGCAGGGTCCAGGGCCAATTACCTGGAAATAGGTCACCAAGGCTTTCTTTTGAGTCACCTCTGGATGGACTTGAACTCCCCAGCTCTTGGTAGCAGTCAACATGTTCCATTTGCCCTCCAGTTGTTGTTGTTGTTATGTGCCGTGGAGTCGTTTGTGACTCATAGCGACCCTCTGCCCTCCAGGGCCTCCCATTATTGCTGGTGTGGAAGGTACTCATTTGCTGTGTCTGCACATGGTGCTTATTTATGTATTTTGTTGTTGTGTGCGTTGAGTCAGAACTGACTCATAGTGGACGCTCTAGCGGGTTTTTAGAAACAGTAGATTGCACGGGAGGAGATTGCCCATCCTCCCACAGAGCAGCTGGTGGATTAGAACCGCCTGCCTTTGGGTTGGCAGCACACCTCCTTACCACTAGGCCACAGTCTCTGACTATTGGCCATTGATTTTCTAGGGATGCAGAGGTAGCCATTGTCCCTCGCCTCCTGGTGCTTTTGACTCTCCTGCTGCCTCAGGTGTGGCCTCGGGTTTGTCATCACAGCAGCTGTGGTGGTCACTTCACCACGTCAGGACACTGGAAGACGTGGTGGACAGAGGAGCTAGTGTTGGAGGCTGTGTTACCGCGTGCCATCGAGTTGGAGCAGACCCATAGCTGACCCTCCGCAGGTTTTCCGAGGCAGTAAATGACACAGCGAGACGGCCCATCCCACCTTTCTCCCCTGGAGCAGCTGGTGAATTGGAGCCACGTGCCTTTGGGATTGCAGTGCACATTCTTACCACGAGGCCCCAGAGCAGAGCTCCACTCTTAATTTTAGTACAGCAAAATACGTGTTGCAGTGTGGACCCCCACATGTCCAGGCGGTGGCTGTAGTTACAGACGCCGTCACCAGACCCGGCACCACGGCCCTGCACACTGTAGCCACTCCCCCGCTCCCTCTCCTCGGCCCTGCGCCCACTCGTCAGCTTTGCTCTCCACGCTCTCCGTCCACAAGTCATGCAACTGAGAGAGCTCAGGTGGCCTCGTGGCAAGAAGCTGCACTGCAATCCCAGAGGCACGCGGTTCAAATCCACCAGATGCTCTGCTGGAGAAGGAGGGACAGTCTCCTCCTGTACCAGTCAGATCTGATTTGACGGTACACACACAAAATAATAAAAGAAATTAAACTAAATGAATGCATGAATGGGATCCTGGTGCTGGTCCTTTCGTGTCTGACCTGTCTGACTCAGTATCGTGATTTCAGAGTTTGTCCACCTAGTGGACGCAAGACCTCACTTGTCTTCATGGCTGCGTGCATTCCTGTGCCGCCTGTGTACCCTCATCCATCGGCGGACGCCGGCCTGGTTTCCACCTGTGGGTGCCATGAATGCTGCTGCGGGGAGCATTGGTGTGAAGTATTGTTAACGGTCTGGGGTCTGTACATGGGAGAAAGCTCTGGTGGCCTAGTGAGTAAAGAACTGACTTGCCTACCCAAAGGTATGTGGTTCGAATCCACCAGCTGCTGTGGGGGAGAAAGCCGAGAAGTCTCCTCCTGTGTGATTTACAGTCTCTGAAAACCTGCTAGAGGGTCAGCTATGAGTCGAGTCTAACTCGATGATACATAGAAATAACGACAGTAATTTCAGCCCTGGCAGTGTGATGTGTGATATGACAGGCTGCCAACCCCAGAAACACTGGCCCTTTGAGCTCACTCACTGGCTGCTCTTTGGGCAAAAGATGATTAATCTCCCCTGTCAAGACTGACAGCCTCCAAAACCCGAAGGGAATCCCACCGTGGGTCGGAACCAGCTCTGTGGCTGATGGTAACTGGCTGTGTAACTTTCTAAGGACCCACCTGTTCCCCACAGCAGCCTTGCCATTCACAAAGAACGCTAGCAAGGAATGAGCGTTCCAGAGGCCCTGCACCTGTTTGGTCTTGATGTTTTTGATAATTGCCAGGGATGTGTCCTACCTCCATACCTTGTCAATCTGTATGCAGAACAGATCATCCAGGAGGCTGGGCTCTAAGAGGAGAAGTGTGGCCTCAGGATTGGAGGAAGATTCATCAACAATCTGCGTTATGCAGATGACACAACCCTGCTTGCTGAAACTGAGGAGGACCTGAAGCGCTTGCTGCAG
>NW_006399879.1:4656142-4661562 GCF_000299155.1 Elephantulus edwardii | reverse complement strand
CGTCAAATCAGATCTGACTGGTACAGGAGGAGATTGTCCCTCCTTTCCCGGCAGAGCATCTGGTGGATTTGAACCGTGCACCTCTGGGATTCCAGTACAGCTTCTTGCCTCTAGGCCACCAGAGTTCCCCTTTTAATTGAGATTTTAATGAAAGTTTATAGGGAACTTGAATTTCCATTCATTCATTGCTGCACATTTTTCTCCTTGCCCCCCCCCCAATTCTCTTTTCTCTTTGAAAAAAAAATTCTCTCATTGTTGTACAATCTCTCCCTCCCCCAAGTCCACTTTACTATGCAGCTCTTATTCTGGACTGTTATCATACGAATAATACCTAATTTTATATTCCTTTTAAGCAGTTCTTCCCCTCTATTTCCATGCAGTGTACATTATTTATCCCCTCTTTTCTTAGTTACCCTCCAACTCCGACGTCAGTCCTGTTTTAGAACAGTGGCACTGTGCAGTATTCATCCTTTTGTGACAGATATTTCACTCAGCATAATGTCCTTCAGGGTCACCCATTTTGTATATTTCATGAGTTCCGTGTATTTCAGTGCTGCATAGTATTCCATGTGTGAATATACCACAGCTTCTCTATCCATTCATTTGTTGATGGGCACTTGGGTTGTTTCCATCCCTTTGCTATTGTGAACAAAGCAGCAATAAACACGAGTGTGCATATATGTGGTTGGATGGCGGTTCTGGTTTCTTTAGAGTGTATTCCCAGTAGTGAAATTGCTGGGTTAAATGATATTTCTATTTGCATCTTTTTGAGAAAGCACCATACTGCCTTCCAGAGTGCTTGCTCTGTTTTACACTCCCACCAACAATGAATAAAGGTTCTTGTTTCTCCACAACTTTACCAGTATTTGTTGTTTGCTGCTCTGTTGAACTTTGCTATTATTACTGGGGTGAGATGTTTTGATTTGGTTCTCTTTTAGAGCTAGGGATTTTGAACATTTCTTCATGTGTTTGTTCGTCATCTGAATGTCGTCTTTGATGAAGTGTCTGTTCATATCCTGTGCCCACTTTGCAATTGGGTTGTTTATCTGGTTGAGGTGCTGGAGTATTCCATAAATTATAGATAGAAGTTGCTTATCAGACATGTTATTATCAAATATTTTTTCTGTGGCTTTTCTTTTTACCCTGTTGCATAGTTTTTGGAGGTGCATAGGGATTTGATTCTTAGAAAGTCCTATTTGTTTTATTCTTTCCTGGTTGTAGGTTTCTCAGGATGCTTGGGAAACTATTCATGTTGTGGATTAGGGCTTCTAATTCTTCCAAGTTTTTCTCTGATGAAGTTTATAGTCCTTGGTTTTAGTCCTAGGTCCTTGATCCACTTTGAGTTGGTGTTTTGGTATGGTGTGAGATGTGGGTCTTGCTTGAGTTTTCTGCAGATAGTTTTCCAATTTTGCCAACACCATTTGTTAAAGAGGCTTTCATTTCCCTACTTAACTGATTTCATCTCCTTGTCAAAAATCAGTTGACCATACGTAGATGGGCTGATTTCTGGGTTCTCAATTTTAATCCATTGATATGTGTGTTTGTCATTGTACCAGTACCACACTTATCTTGACCACCATGGCAGTGTAGTAGGATTTGAAATCAGGGAGTGAGATGCCTCCTACCTTGTTTCTCTTTTTAAGGAGTGCTTTGCTTATTTGAGGTCTCTTTCCATTCCAAATGAAATTGGAGATTGCCTTTTCCATCTTGTTGAAGAATGGAATTGGTACTTGTATTGGGATTGCATTGAATGTGTAAGTTGCCTTTGGTGGTATTACCATTTTCATAATATTGAGTGTTCCTATCCATGAGCAAGGGATATTTTTCCACTTCTCCAGGTCTCTTTTTGTTTCTTTTAATAATGTTCTGTAATTTTCTTTGAATCGATCCTTTTTGTTTCTAGATAAATTTACTCCCAAATATTTAATCTTGTGATTTGCTATTGTGATGAGTATTGGGGTTTTTTAACTCCGGTTCTGTATTTTCTTTGTCACTGTAGAAAAATCCAATTGATTTTTTTTATCATTTTTAATTAATTTTAATGAAAGTTTACAGAGACTTTGTATTTCCATTCATTCACTGTTGCACTTTTCTCTCTGCTCCCCCCTCTTTGAAAAGTAAAAGAAAAGTTCCCCCATTGTTTTACAATACCTACCCCCAGGTCTACTCCACTATGCAGCCTTCATTCTGGACTTCTGTCATGACAGTAATACCTAATCACATATCCCTTTTAAACAGTTTTCATCTTTCTCAGTCTCCCCCCAACCCTGATGTCAGTCCTGTTTTACAATAGTGGCACCATGTAGTATTTGTCCCATTGTGACTGAGATACTTCACTCAGCATAATGTCCTTCGGGGTCACCCATTTTGTATAATAATTCATGAGTTCCTTGGTTTTCAATGCAGCATAGTATTCCAATGTGTGAATATACCACAGTTTATCCATTCGTTTGTTGATGGACTCTTAAGTTGTTTCCAAGTCCATGCTACTGTGAATAAAACAGCACAGAACATGGGTGTGCATATACCTGCTTGGGTGGCGGTTATGGTTTTCTTAGGGTATATTCCTAGTAGTGGAATTGCTGGGTCAAATGGTATCTCTATTTGAGAAAGCGCCAGACCACCTTTCACAGTGCTTGCACCATTTTACACTCCCACCAACAGTGAATAAGGGTTCTCATTTCTCCACAACCTCGCCAGCATTTGTTGCTTGCTGTTCTGTCAAATTTTGCTCTTCTTACCGGGGTGAGATGATATCTCATAGTTGTTTTCCAATTGGTTTTTATATGTTGGTCGACCTTGTATCCTGCCAGTTTGCTGAATTGGTCAACTATGTCCAGTTGTTTTCTTGCTGAGTCTTTAGGGTTTTCTAAGTATGCTGTCATATCATCTGCATATAGTAGCAGAACTTTTTTATCAATACGCCAGTTTTAATATTTCCTCAGAAAGTTAATCAATGAGAGATTTGATGCTGTTTTTATGAACTGCAGCCCTTCAAGTCTGGAGTCCCAGATGAGTGTTGAATGAAGCCAAGTATCAGGCTCACCAAAGCAAGTTTTAATTTGTAGTTTGGTCACATATCCCGAGTCACACAGGCATGTGGATGCAAGTGGAAACGGAAAGAATTTTTAACAGTGTCCCTCAACCTCTAATTGAAAGAGGAAAAATATAGCTGTATCAAGTGCTTTCGTCCTGGATTGTCATTTCCCGGTTTTGGCCAGTGATTCATGCCATGCCCAAGTCCACTGATCTCCCCTTCTCAGTCCTTAGCTCAGATGACACTGGGAGCCTCACAGAGCTAGGGGAGGCTGCCCCCCACTCCTCCTGCCATGGACAAAGAATTGGCCCTTGTTTTGTGGAGGAGGCCGCCTGCTGGTTTCAGTGTCCAGGCCCTTCGCACCCCCACCGCAGTGTGTTCCTCTGGGGGCGGGTCCTTCCTGAGGGCTTTGCCCGAGGCTCCTTGAGGGGCGCTTTTCCTCCTGGTCCTGAGCAGACACGCTCTTCTGCGGCTCAGTTTTCAGGAAGGCCGGTCTGGACTCCCCAGCGTCTGGACTCCCCAGCGTCGGCATCACTTGGCACTCACCGTGGATCTGAGTGGGGGGTGCTCCGGCACCTCGAGAAAACTGGCACCCTCAGACGTTTTCAGGACCACCCTTGGGACCGCAGGTCTCTATGGAGAGTCTGATAGGAGAGAGGAGCTCTCAGCCCAAGCAACAGAGTGTCCCCCCCTCACTGAACATACCAGAGCCACGTAGCAAACTTCTTCAGAGCCTGGGGACCTCACTGGGGCAGGGGCAGGGGTTTTAACATCACTGGAGTTTTCAGACATCAGAAATGCTCGGGGAGTCTGCCTTCTGTGGGCTTGGCTGAGGCGAGGCGCACTTGGTGGCGCGCGGCAGGGGAGTCCCAGGTGAGGTGGGGGGGAGGCAGGCGAGGCGGGGGATCCCCAGGCGAGGCGGGGGACCCTTGCTCCTCGACCAGCACGGCTGTACTCGGCCTCCCGCTCACCTCCCTTCAGTCTGAAGGACAGAAGACACGGAGGGAACCAGCCCCGAGCCAGGAGGCCTGTCTTGAGCCAGCACCGTGCCAGGTGCAGACTGCCTGTGCTGCTGGTCGCAGGCTGACCTGAGGGACGTCGGCGTCAGGGGACAGGGAGAACAAGGCCGTTTTCTCCCTAGCATTGTCATTTCCAATAGAGCTGTTCTCTGTCTCCTCTCAGGAAACCTTGTCTTAGGTCTCCTTGGGAGTGCCCATTCTGTTCTCTGACAGTAACGAGCAGTTAATGGACAAGGTGGGGCCAGTGGAGGGGAACTGTCCCCCTCCCACAGTATGGCCTGCGTCAGATGTGCTTGCACTGGCCAGGGTACGGGGCCAGGGCTCAGGGCTCATACCTGCTCACTCGGGTTCCTCTGGTGTTGGTGGCTGGTGGGTGCCGGGTGGGCCCCGCTCGGTCCTGTGTATGAGCTGGTTGGAGGCAGGGTGCACAGCTGCAGCCGGTGGGCGCTGAGTGACCGACTGTCCTGGCCAGGATCTGTGGGGGCGTACTCAGCCGGCCCCTTGCTGCTCCCGGGGTACGCCCAGGAGCTGGGTTCTAATTCAGAGGAGACTGACTGGAGACTTGCGGGAAGGGGTGACTCCAGCTGCAGGGTGTGAGATGTATGGTGGGGTCCCCGCGTGGGATGCTGGGGCCCCTTGCTGCTCCCAGTGGCCCGCCGCCCACGAACTGGGTTCTAATTTAGAGGACACCAGTTGGAGACATCTGAGCTGAGACTGGTGAGACTGGTGGGAAGGGGTGACTGGCTGCAGGACGAGAGATCTCGCATGGTGGGGTCCCGTGTGGGGTGCTGGGGCCTGGTTGGGGTTCGGGCCTGGCTCTGTCTGCTGTAGTTTTGCTGCAGAGGAACTGCCGGCTCTCACTCCTCTCCCCTGGCCTCTTTCTCAAAGGCGTGTCAAGTGCGGATGCTGTCCTGCCCACCCGATCTACGTCGCCCTCGGAAGTGACCGGTTCAGCTGTTGGACCCTCAGGCCGGAGCACACGCGAGCAGGGCTGAGGGCGCCATGGACCTCCGTCTCCACCAGCCTGGTTTTCTCAGGCCCCAGGTCCCTCCCTGTGCGCTGCTGGCACTCGTCCCCTCCACTGTGGGACGACTCCATCGTGGAGAAGTCCCTCAAGTCCCTGAAGGACAAGAACAAGAAGCTGGAGGAGGGCGGCCCCGTGTACAGCCCCCCGGTGCAGGTGGCCGTGAAGAAGTCCCTGGGGCAGCGGGTGCTGGACGAGCTGAAGCACTACTACCACGGCTTCCGCCTACTCTGGATCGACACCAAGATCGCCGCGCGCATGCTCTGGCGCATCCTGCACGGCCACACGCTGACGCGCAGGGAGCGCAGGCAGGTGAGGGGGCGCAGGCAGGTGAGGGGGC
>NW_006399879.1:4654482-4655842 GCF_000299155.1 Elephantulus edwardii | reverse complement strand
CATGCTTGGGAGGGTGAAGGGACAGTACAGGAGAGGAAGACTCTCTATGAGATGGATTGATTCACTAACTGGCGTAATGGGTGTAGGTGTGTTGGAGACAGACTGGCACAGGATAGAGCAGGGTTTAGGGCTCTTGTACATAGGGTCACTTTGAGTCACAGGTGACTCGACAGCACATAACAACAACAACAGAGGCTACAAAAGGATCCGTTTGTGGCTCCTTTTGGGAACAGTCTGTGCAGGCTCTTTCCTCGGTGCTTAACTAGGTTTCTTGTCTTAACTTTTGTTTTTAAGCATGGAAAGACTCGGTGGAGAAGCTCAATATCAGCAGTTAAAACCAGGCCGGGTGCTGATTGTGGGACGGACTACTCATATGCAAGTTCAAGCTGAAGTTGAGGAAAATTAAATCAAGTCCACGGGAACCAAAATTTGATCTTAAGTCTGTCCCACTCGAATTTCAAAACCATTTCAGGAACAGATTTGAGGCCTTGAGCACCAATGAGCGTAGACCAAATGAGCTCTGGGAGGATATCAAGAAAATCATCCATGAAGAATGCAAAAGATCATTACAAAGGCTGAAAAAGAAGAAAAGATCAAGATGGATGTCAGATGAGACTCTGAGTATTGCATTAGAACACTGAGAAGCCAAAGCTAAGGGGAGAAATCAAGAATCAAAGAGCTGAATAGAAAATTTCAAAAGGCAGCCCGGGACGACAAAAGAAAATACTATAATGAAATGTGCAGAGAGCTAGAGTCAGAAAATCAAAAGGGAAGGACTCGCTCAGCATTTCTTAAGCTGAAGGAACTGAAAAACAAATTCAAGCCATGGGTGGCAATACTTAAGGATACTATGGGTAGAATGTTGAATGATCCAGGCGGTATCAAGAGAAGATGGAAGGAGTACACAGAGTCACTGTATCAGAAGGAATTGGCTGACACAGAGGAATTTCATGAAATAACATGTGAGCAAGAGCCTATGGTGATGAAGGAGGAAATTCCAATTGCTCTGAAGGAATTGGAAAAAGAACAAGGCTGCAGGAGTTGACGGCATACCAATTGACATATTTCAACAAACAGACGCTGCTCTGGATGTGCTCACTAAGTTGTGCCAAGAAATCTGGAGGACAGCCAGCTGGCCCACTGACTGGAAAAGATTGATATTTTTTCCCATTCCAAAGAAAGGTGACCCAACAGAGTGTGGAAATTATCAAACAATATCATTGATATCACATGCAAGCATGATTCTGCTGAAAATTATACAAAAACGTTTGGAACAGTATGTCAATAGAGAGCTGCCAGATGTGCAGGCTGGATTTAGAAGAGGTCGTGGTACTAGGGATATTATAGCTAATGTTAGATG
>NW_006399879.1:4646615-4649578 GCF_000299155.1 Elephantulus edwardii | reverse complement strand
AGGTGAGAGGGCGCAGGCAGGTAAGGGGATGCAGGCAGGTGAGGCGCCACCAGCAGGTGAGGGGGTACAGGCAGGTGAGGGGCCGCCTGCAGGTGAGGGGGCTCAGGCAGGTGAGGGGGTGCAGGCAGGTGAGGGGCCACCCACAGGTGAGGGGGCGCAGGCAGGTGAGGAGCCGCCCACAGGTGAGGGGGTGCAGGCAGGTGAGGGGGTGCAGGCAGGTGAGGGGCCGCCCACAGGTGAGGGGGTGCAGACAGGTGAGGGGGTGCAGGCAGGTAAGGGGCCGCCCGCAGGTGAGGGGCTGCCTGCAGGTGAGGGGGTGCAGGCAGGTGAGGGGGCGCCGACAGGTAAGGGATGCATGCACACACATGTCCTTGTCACAGAGCCTCAGGGCCACACACTGACACGCAGGGAGTGCAGGCAGGTGAGGGGCTGCTGGCAGGTGAGGGGGCACTGGCAGGTGAAGGGTCACCAACAGGTAAGGGGCTGCAGGCAGGTGAGGGGGCGCCGACAGGTAAGGGATGCATGCACACACGTGTCCCTGTCACAGAGCCTCAGGGCCACACTCTGACACGCAGGGAGGGGCCCGGAGGCAGGTAAGGGATGCATGCACTCTCTGTGTCCCTGTCATAGAGCCTCACAGCCACACGTTAACCACCTGTGAGTGCAGGCAGGTGAGGAGCGCACTCACTCACCGCGTCCCTGTCATAGAGCCTCACAGCCATACTTTGACACCCAGGATGTGCAGGCAGGTAAGGGGCACGTTCACTTGCCGTGTCCCTGTCACAATGCCCGGGACTGTGGCTTCCCCATGGTGACCGAGAGCATCTCATCCACTTGTGTTGCTTTTGGAGGTAAAATGTGTTTTCCGACCAGTGGCTTCTCAGACCTCTGTCTTTAGGGGTGTAGGAACTTGTTTTCAGGAATCCTGGTTGATCAGGCTGCAAGAAGGTCTGCAGTTCAAAGCCACCAGCCACCCAGAGGGAGGAAGAATGCTCTCTTTACCATCTTGAGCTCCGTGGGGCAGTGCTGTGTCCTGGGGGTGACCGGGAGGGATCCTTGGGGTGGCCAGATCCGACCGGCACAGGAAGAGGTTTCCCCTCCTTCAGCAGAGCGTCTAGTGGATTTGAACTGTATGCCTTTGGGATTGCAGCGCAGATTCTTGCCACTAGGCTACCAGAACTCCGAGGCTTTGTCCTCTTGATGCTGAGATTTTGCATCCGTCGTCAGCTGCAGAACTGCATCAGCTGCCGGCTCCAGAACGTGATTGTCCTCGAGCTGGAGCCCACGGTCGGCCTGCATCGCGGCTCCTGGGACGTGGTCAGCTGCTGGGACGTGGTCAGCGGCTGGCACTGGCTGTTTGCCACCCACTGGAGCCCCTGTTATCCTGTGGTGCCAGTGGGGCAGGGACGGCAGGGTGACCACATCTGTGCGGGTCAGAGGGTCTCGCGTGATTTCTTACCACGTGGTTCACACAGAAGTGGGGTTTGTAATTCTGGCTTGTGTTTTTAAAGTTATGTGAATATCCACAGCGGAGCATCATCCGTTTTCTGTCAATGAGCTCTGTGTGAAGGTTTCTATGACATCAGGCCCCAGAAGCAAAAAGTCCCTTTCCTGACTCTTATCCTGAGTTCCTGCTGATAATACCTGCTATTTTTAGATGTATACATTGTCTGCTTTTAGACATTGTGGTTTGTGTGGCAATGCACGGAGCAAGTCCGTTTGTTCCCTGAGTAAGGTCACCCATCCCATCCCCCAGGCTGGGTGCCCCCACTCTGTGTGAGGTCACCCATCGCCTGTGCTTGGCCCTCCCTCCCCTTCCTGACCTCTGAACTCTGCCCTTGGGCAGAGGCTGCTCCTCTGACCTGGAGGGGTTGGCCACCCTAAGGAGCACTGTGTCTCCAGTGTTCTGCTGCCCCGGTCAACCAGTCTATAGCTTGGCTGAATGTCGAGCCACGGTGTCGGGTCCAGTTCCAGGCTTGAATGGTTGCTAAGCCTGGGGTTTTTATAATTTTGAGTTTTGTTCCACATTTTTTCCACTACCTGTTGTTATTTAGTGCCATTGAGTTCAGTGTGACTCATAGCAATGACAGACCTGCCTGTCCTATCCTGTACCATGTCTAGCATCTCTCACACTGAGCCCGTTGCTGTGGTCACTGTCTACCTCACTGAGGCTCTTCTCTCTTCCGCCCACCCTCCACCTTTCCAAGCCTTATGTCCCTCTCCAAGAAAAGAGCCTCTCCTCGTGACATGCCCAGAGAGTGTGAGACGAAGCTTTATCATCCTCGCCTCCAAGGAGCACTCTGGCTGCACCTTCTCTAAGACATATCTGTTTGTTGTTTTGGTAGTTCATGGGGTATTCAGTACTCTTCCCTAGCACCGTAGTTCAAAGGTATCAGTTCTTCTTTTATCTGTGTTTATTGTCCAGCTCTCAGCTACGTAACAAATAATTGCAAAGACCATAACTTGAACCAGGCACACCTTAGTCCTCAAAATGACTCCATTGCTCCTCTTAATTTAGAGAGGTCCCTGACTGCACACTTTCCCTGTGCACTGTATTCCCACTATCTAGGACCTTATGTTGTGACCCCTTTCCAAGTGGTCAGCAGTGGTGGCCAGGCACAATCAAGTTCCTCTGGTTTGGGCTGATGCAGTGGCTGCACAGGAGATTTTGAGGTTGGCTGTACTCTGCTGTCACAGGGTCACTGTGAGGCAGAGCCAGTGGCCTCACAACAGCAGCAGGGTCACGCAACTGGAGTTCACGGCTCGGGGCCCCGCTGTTTCCACGCCTCCTTGGTTCTCTTCATTCTTGGCTCCGGGCCAGAGAGACCAATAGCTGCACATGCTTGTTTGCTTGTGTCATATATACGGACTCACATAACGTTCTTTTTTTCGGGGGGACTGACGCTACTGTATGCAGGACGTTTTCAAGGCTCAATTCTCTTTGTGCCTGGGTAGTCATCACC
>NW_006399879.1:4641688-4645949 GCF_000299155.1 Elephantulus edwardii | reverse complement strand
CCTCACCTGCACCCCACAGCCCCCAACAGTTAACAAGTGTTCCTGCTTCTCTACAGCCTCACCTGCACCCCACACCCCCAACAGTTAACAAGTGTTCCTGCTTCTCTACAGCCTCACCTGCACCACTTGTATTCACTCACTGTCATTCTAATGGGGTGAGGTTTCTTGTTCCCTTTTTATTTGCATCTGCCTAATGAAGTTCTGATGGTTGGTTGCTGTGAGTCTGAACCAGTTCCTGGGGAATGGGTGGGTTTAGTGAAGGCCCTGGAAGGTGGGTGGTTCGAAGACACCCTGAGAGGCCCCAGGGAACGCAATCCGACGTCCTGGAGCCGTTCTGGTCTACAGCATGGGGCTGCCGTGAGCCTCTAACTGCAGCAGCAGCCTGAGTCATGGAGTGTCTGCGCATGTGCAGGGTGACCAGCTGAACAACTTCGTTACGGTAGTGTCTACTCACGTCTTTGCCCGTTTTTTTAACTGATGTCTTTGCCTTTCTTTTCCTAAACTATAGCGATTTAAAGATGTTTTCTGCATTAGAGTTGACTGCAGATATAGTGCTTGACATTTTTTCCTCCATCTCTAGGTTTCTTTTTAATTTGTGGGTTAAGGCCTTTGATGAACAGAAGTGTTAACTTTTATGAAGGCTCAGTTATCTGGTTTCTCTTTCTTGACTCCTGATCTTGTGGTCCTCTTTGATAAACCATCTTTACAAACTAGAGCCCAGAGCCACCCCTACAATTCTTCCTGGATTCTGGCAATCTTCGTTTCCCGTGTGGGCCACTTGTCCATCTTGAGTTTGTTTTTCTGTGTAGCATGAAGCTTGGGTACTGATCCATCCCTGGCGTGTAGAAATGGGATTTTTCCAACATCATTTACTATTGAATGTACTTGGCAGCACTCTTAGCATTCAGTTGGCTGTAGAGATAATTTATTCCTGGAATCTCAGTTTTATCCCATTATCTGTGTATTTATAATGCCAGCCCCAAACCCACTGGTACAGAGTTCTGATCCGCCATTGGGGTTCTGAGACTTTACAAGAGAAGATTGCTTCATTGTTCTCCCGAGAAACACCTCATGGGTTTGAGCTACCAGACTCTCAGTTAGCAGCCTGATGCCTCAGATGCTACCCCACTTACAAGTGTGTAAGGACCTCCTTGCCACGGTTAGCAAATAAAATTCAGACCCCCTGTTTAAATTGCAAGGGTAGATAAGCAGAGATGGTGAGGCTCAGGCTTGCTTATTTTGGACACATCGTTAGGAAAGACATCATGCGGAAAAAAAGGTCATCATCATTGAAAATTTCACCCAGATCACAACTTTAAAAACCCCAAAAAAGATGTTAGGATGTTGCCTGTTGACCCGGTGGTGGGGATTTTTGTTTTCTTAGTGTGGAAGGGTTGGAAGCAGGGCTGGCTTCCATTTCCTAGATAACATGCCTCCAGAAACCCTGTGAACTTTGATAAATGTCGACAGCTGTAGAGGGGCTGCCAGCCTTTTGTTCATAAGGTCGCCATGAGTCGTGCTGGACTCGAAGGCAGTCAACAACAGTGTGGAAGGGTTGTCCGTCTTGAAGGTTGTAGCCTTTGATCTTCCTCCGTAACTGTTTCAAGTCTTCTTCCTTTTCTGTAGGCAAGGTTTTGTTATCTGCAGAGCACAGGTTGTTGATAAGTCTTCCTCCAATCATGAGGCCAGTCTCTTTTTTGTTTAGACCAGCTTCTTAAATAATTTGCTCAGCATATAGATTGAATGTTTGCTGTTGTTAGGTGTCATCGAGTCATTTGAGCTCATAGTGACCCCTGTGCACAAAAGCTCTGAACCACGTCCTATCCTGAGCCAGGCTCACTGTTGCTGACACACCTGCCCTCATTACCCTAGTTGTTATGTCAGTCGATCTCATCCAGGGTCATCCTTTCCTGCACTGTCCCTCTGCCCTTCCAAGCATGATGTCCTTCTCCAAGGACTCGTCCCTCTTGGCAAGATGCCCAAAGTATGTGAGTTTGAGCTTCAAAATCCTAGCCTCCAGAGGAACAACTTGGTTTCACTCTTTCCAGGACAGACCTGTTTGTTCTCTTGGCAGTCTGTGGTATGTTCAGTATTTGCAGCACCACAGCTCAAAGCCATCATTTCTTTTGTCGTCCTCAGCCAATGTCCAGCTCTCTGATGCATAGCAACTAATTGCGAAGCCCATGGCCTGGATCAGGTGCACCTTAGTCTCTAGACTAACATCTTTGCTCTTTGGCTCTCTGGAGAGGTCCCTGACAGCAGAATTTCCTAATCCTATTGAGCATAATTAAGTATTCTGGGATTCCCATTTTCTATTAGTTGTTGTTGTTATGTGCTGTCGAGTCACCTGCGACTCATTGACCCTATGTACAACACCTCTGAACCCTGCCCTGTCCTGAGCCAGTCTCACTGACTCTGACACACCTACCGCCATTGCCCCGGTTACTGTATCAATCATCTCATAGAAGGTCTTCTCCTGCACAGTCCCTCCACTCTTCCAAGCATGACGTCCTTCTCCAAGGACTGGTGCCTCCTGGCCACGTGTCAGGATGTGCGACAGAGCTTCAAAATCCTAGCCACCAAGGAGAAACTTGGTTTCAACCTCCCTTTGTTTTTTTGGCAGTGCAAGACTTTTCTCCAGCACCACAACTTAAAGGCATCGATTCTTCTTCTGTCATTCTGAATTTTTTTTTTAAAAATTAATTAATTTTTTATTTTCTTGGCAGTGCAAGACTTTTCTCCAGCACCACAACTTAAAGGCATCGATTCTTCTTCTGTCATTCTGAATTTTTAAATTAAAAATTAATTAATTTTTTTAAAAGAAGGGAAAAAAGCTTTCAAAACAAAAATTTCAATATCAAAGACAAAACCAATATTATAATGGTAATGAGAAAATCAAAACAGATAAGGAGACAAAAAGAAAATCAGAATACAAAAGCATAATATACAAAGGAAACAGGGTAAGGGAATGCTATGGAGAAGGTGAAATATTTTTAAAAAATAATAAACAAAAAATAGGAAAGAAAAAAAATTATGGACCTTGATGGTGGGGTGGGTCTGGGCACTTGAGTTGTACTCTTGCCACTGCTGTGATGAAGGTGTGGTTAGAATGTAAAGTCAAAGTGTTTATTCTGGGACAGTGTGTCTGCCAGTCCAGCAAAAATTTAGGGTGATAGTTCCCAGTCAAGATATCAAGGGGATGATTTCCAAAAGAGCACCAGGAGCCTCTTTGAGTAGGAACTAGTCTGATTCTGATACAATATTCTGATAGAACACTTCTACAGAAAAAGATACAGACATTGGACAAGAGCAAGTGAAAGAAATGGGAGTTTATTAGACATTCATAACAGACCATGAATCGGTCAAGACAGACAGAACCTATCCTGATCTTATATATGAGTATATACATGTTTTTCAGTAGGGGTTGAGATTGCACAGCTTCTGATGGATTAATGGGGGCCCTTGGCATCTGTTCTTCCGCTATCCTCTTTCTTAGATGAGTCTGTTTCCTTTGTGTTGTTTTGCTGCCATTTCATACCATTGTCTAAAACAGTTTCTAATGTATTTACTTTGTTAGTATTTCCTTTGCTATTTCCTGCCAAGGACAGAATTTCTGCTTGTCTAACAGTTGACTGAGAGCCCAAGATGTGTGCTGGGCCTCTTCTGGTCTAGAGGGCACCGCGGATTAGGGATCCCAGCCTTGGATAGAGCTTCTCCTGCACTTACAGGTGACTAGGATAGTCCATCTGGCCAGGGATGTAATCTTTGCCAATCCAGTGAATAGCTGCTAGTCATCAGAGATGGCCTGCTCTGGCAGTGTGAAGAGATGTCACTAATTGCCAACTAAAGATGCTTAAGAGTACCATCCTCCACAGAGGGTGCACTGCTCCAACTGAGAGTATAGTAAGTGTTGGTGGTGGTGTTTTGTGTGGTCGAGTCGCTTGTGACTCAGCGACCCTGTGTACAAGAGCACCACACACTGCTCTATCCTGTGCCAACCTTGTCCACACACACACACACACACACATACACATGGATACATAGTGCACACGTGTATATATACACATATGTGTATACACGCTCACACATATGTTGTTGTTTTTGTTGTCTTCAAGTTGAGCACAACTCATAGCAACCCTATGAACAAAAGGCCTGAAGCCCCTCTAAAACTATCGACTTTTATCAAAGTTCATAGTTTCCAGAAGCATGTTATTTACAAAGTGGATGTCATTCCTGCTACCAAATCTGTTTTTATATATAT
>NW_006399879.1:4608446-4641588 GCF_000299155.1 Elephantulus edwardii | reverse complement strand
TGTGTGTGTGTGTGTGTGTGTGTTGTGTGTGTGTGTGTGTGTGTGTGTGTGTGAGGTAGGGACTGTGTGAGGGTTCTCTTGAGGGTGTCTGTGAAGGGGGATCACTGACAGACACACCAGGTGACAGTGGTCAGAACGCTGGAACCGCTGCGTTAGAGTCAGACAGGGAGGGTGTAAGGTCGAGACTCTGGGCCAGGAGGGAGGAGGCCCCGTGGAGAACAGGGTGTCTCTGAGATCTCAGGTCCCTGAGAACAGACAGCAGTCCCGAACCTCCGTGCATCTCAGCAGGGCGCTGGCAGACAGGGGTTTGAGAGGAGGGTCCACACAGGTCCAGTGGGACACCCAGGAATCAAGTCCAGGGCCGGACCAGCAGTGATGGGATGCTGTGGCGCTTTCCGTGTGAAGAGGGTGTTCAGAAATGGGGTTTTAGCGCATGAGAGTTGACTTGGAACCCCTGATAAGGCATGTAAGTTCCACCTCAGGACTGCTGCCAGGGTGTCATGGGAAACCCAGCAGCCCACCCACGGGGCCTCCTGGGCAGATTGGGACCCTGTGCAGGGAGTGACGGCCCCACAGGCCTCGCAGACCCGCGCTCGGACACACTGACGGTGTAGCAGCCCTGCCTCGGGCAAGCCTACCCATGCCGTTTGCAGCAGCGTGTGCACCCTTCGTGCTGTGCTGTATGTGTTCTGGGACCTCGCACAGTACTGCAGACCTTCCCATCATGCTCCTGGACTTGCGATAGACGGCTCCACAGCCAGGCCCGCGGCAGTGAGGCCCTCCGCCTCCTCCTGTCCACAGCCAGGCCCACAGCAGTGAGGCCATCCGCCTCGTGTCCGCAGCAGTGAGGCCCTCCGCCTCGTGTCCACAGCAGTGAGGCCCTCCACCTCCTGTCCACAGCAGTGAGACCCTCCGCCTCCTCGTGTCCGCAGCCAGGCCCGCGGCAGTGAGGCCCTCCGCCTCCTCGTGTCCACAGCAGTGAGGACCTCCTCCTCCTTGTGTCCACAGCCAGGCCCGCAGCAGTGAGGCCATCCGCCTCGGGGCCTCGGGCGTACAAGACTGCAAGTCTTCTGTCTCCTGTGGAGCAGCCGGGTCATTTGAACTGCTGACCTTTCAGTTAGCAGCCTGGTACATTATGCCCTGTACCAGCACGGCTCCTTTAAGAGACTAGGACATAGTGCAAACATGACCTTTAATATACAGACCGTTCATGTGAATTGCTTTACTGCGATCCTTGCTTTATGGTGGGGCCCGGAACTGAGTCCACAGTCGCTGTCATGAATTAGAAATGATTTACAAACGGGGAAATCCTGGGTCCACGGTGACTAGAGAAAGAAATGTCTGAGGAAGCAGGGTTCTTCTCTCAGACAGCAGGAAGAACACTGTTTGGGACCATCCACCAGTCTTTACTGGTCTGGATAGAAAGCTCCATGCAAACGAAATCTAGGGCAGAAAGTACAGTCAGAAGAAGGAAACGTGCATAGGCTTCAAGTTGAGGCCGTGGTGGCTTAGCGTGAGGGTAGCCTGGCCAGCTCACTGAACGGTGGTCTGGCCAGTGCACTGAAGGGCAGTGTGATCAGAGCACTGAAGGGCGATGTGGCCAGCGCACTGAAGGGTGGTGAGAGCAGTGCACTGAAAGGAGACCTGGCTAGCTCCCTGCAGGGCAGCCTGACCAGTGCGCTGAGGGGCAGTGTGTCCAGTGCGCTGAAGGGCAGCTGCCATTGCCTATCATTTGGGGTTTGTGTGGCTCTGTGATCCTGAGACAAGGAAGAAAGTCCTGGGGGTCCACCTCTGAAACATCAGCCTGTGGGACCATTTGGATCACCATGGTCCGATGTCCCCGCACTGAGGACCCCCAGAAGCCAGGGCCAGCTCAGCTGCAGACAGAAGGCACGCAGGTCCCTGAGAGCCGGGAGGTTTGCGGTGTAAGCATGGTGCTCGGTTATTGATTAAAGAAGGCACAGGATACCTCCAGGTCTGCGGGCCCGCGAACTTGTCACTGTCCTCGGAGAAGGCATTGCCTGTTTGTGTAGGAGCATCCAAGGATCGGTGTCAGGATTCTAGGCTCTGGTTTAAAGACTTAAATCTGCCCTCCACGGAGTGATGGGGGTTGCATGGTCAGCGCTCTCCCCCAGGCTGACGATGGGTGCCCGGCTGGGCAAGCAGGTTCCCGTGCCGTCAGCTGCCAGGCTTTGACCTGCAACTGTCTCAAGTTAGCGTCACTGAAAGGCCCCCAAAGTTCCTTCCGGGTGAGTGACTCCTGAGCTAGGTCACAGAAAAGTGCCACCCCATGGACAGGCCACCTGTCCCGCAGCCCTTTTGCATGCTGCTTAGGAAAGGCGCCAGATCTGGAGCGCCTATTCTCTGGAGGCTGTGGCCGAACCTGTGAACTTACAGAAGCGCCAGCCGCAGCCTGCAACTGCCCTATCACCAGGCCGGCTCCACTCTCTGCCAGTGGTTTTCACACCGTAGCCTGTGGTGGAACCAGTGAACTGACAGCAGCTGCCCGGTCATGACCTGTCCCTCGCAATAACGCTTCTCGCCCCTCTGCCCTCCGCAGTTCCTCCGGATCTGTGCCGACCTCTTCCGACTGGTCCCGTTCCTCGTCTTTGTGATAGTGCCCTTCATGGAGTTCCTGCTGCCTGTGGCCGTGAAGCTGTTCCCCAGCATGCTGCCGTCCACCTTTGAGACCCAGTCCGTCAAGGTGACAGAACATGCTTGCTGGCGGCCCCCGCCTTGTGTGGTGGCCCTTCTGGGGCCTCTGCCGGACGGGGATCATTGCAGAGGCCCATGCTCCCTGTCTGCCCCTCCTCCAGTGGGTTTTCAGTGTGGTCGCTCCAGGCCCCTGTATTCAACCATAGACTGAGACCAGGAGGGGGTGTGTAGCTGGCCCCCCGCCACCTTGTCTGTCATCTTCGGGGGGACGTGGCCATGTCTTTTCCTGCACAGCCGCTGAGTTAAGGAGCCGTGGGGAACTCTGGTCCTTTACGAAATGCTCGCCAGCTGAACCTTTCCACACGTACAGCTCTGTGACGCTGATTACGCACCGCGAGTTGTGGGCTGTTCTCAGGCCCCTTTCCTCGGCTGTCCTTTCCCCATTAACGCAGAGTCGCCGTCCCCTCGTGTTCCTGTCCATTCTGTCCAGAGGCCGCGGTCAGTGTGAACCCATGTAGGTAGTTCTTAAAAGAGCAGGACGCTCAAGGCCGACCTTGTTACTAGTTAAGTGCACTGGTGTTCGGTTTGCGGAAGACTTCGGGGACATTTCTGATCTAAGGTTTGAGGATTATCTCTGGATAGTAGTTAGAGCCTCCACGGTGCAGCAGGTGGAGTCTGTGGGGATTTGAGATCCTGTTCTTTCTCCCCTTTTGCTCAGATCTCTTTTATAGTCTTTGATCAGAATGTTCTGTAATAGTCGCCAGGCATCGTTTAGTTACTCGTGGTAAAGGAGGAGGCAGGTGTGACAGCCATTTTTTTAAGACAATAAGAGAAAATTTGAGAATACGGTGCTCCAGATGGGAGAGCGAGTGTGGCCCTGTGTCCTGACGTGTGCGCACACTTGTGTGTGTAAGTGTGTGTTGAGTGTGGGCCTGTGCTGTGCTTGTCTCCCCGAAGTGTGTGTGTGTGTGTGTGTGTGTGTTTGTGTGTTGAGTGTGGCCCTGTGCTGTGCACATCTCCCCGAAGTGCGTGTGTAAGTGTGTGTGGAGTGTGGCCCTGTGCTGTGCACGTCTCCCCGAAGTGCGTGTGTAAGTGGGTGCTGAGTTGAGATGGAAAGCATGCTTGTTATTGCGGGTTTAGGGGAAATGATTGAAGCCCGGCCCTGACATGTGCCCCACTGAGGACTGAGAACTCAGCGCTGTGGCTCCGGTGGCCCGAGGGGTGACATGGCACCAGGGACAGTGGGGGTGCTGGAGCGAAGAGGCCCCCTGGTGGTGGACGAGGGCCTGGATTCCGGGAGCACAGTACTCAGTCTCTGACCCTGCAGGAGGAGAAAATGAAGAAGGAACTACGGGTCAAGCTCGAGCTGGCCAAGTTTCTCCAGGACACCATTGAGGAGATGGCCTTGAAAAACAAGGCGGCCAAAGGCAGTGCCACCAAGGACTTCTCGGCGTTCTTCCAGAAGGTGCCTGCCCTGCTTCTGCCTGTGGAGGGTGGGGAGGGCGCGAGGGGGAAGGGGGCCTGGAGGGGAGGGGAAAGGGTGTAAGGGGAGGGCGGCCTGTGAGGAGGGCTGGCCGGAGCCTCTGGAGCTGGGACACTTGGGGAACACGGCTTTCCCTCCTCCCCTGTGTGGACAGGCGTCCGTCCAGCCCTGAGTACTGAGCCTGTGGGGTGGTCACTCAGGTCTGGCCCTGCTGAACGGTGTCATGCCCACCTGAGCCATGTCAGTGTTCAGTGTGGCTCTGGCTTTGCCCACCGTCCTGAGGGACGGGGTGAAGCAGCTGAGTGACCTGAGACACTGGACCGGGGCTTGCTAGGTGGTCAGAGCTGGTCCTTCTGCCAGGAAGGTCCCCGTGGTCCTCACCAGCCCCACACGGCTCGTTCTCCAGGCCTGGGTGAGGGACAGTGAGGCCTGGACTGAGGCAGGCCAGGTGGGGACCCAGAGGAGACAGCCCTCCAGCTCTGTGGGTGGGCAGAGTGAGTAGGCAAGGCCCCGAGGAAGTCCATGAGCAGAGGAGGAGGAGTTTATAGAACTTTCTAGAACTGGTTAGAAGTTGTGTCTGGAGTTACTGAACATAGGGTTGGCAGACTGCTCCTGGGGCATATGTGTCCGACCCTGGTGACCCGAGTGTTGTGGTACTGCAGGGTCAGGGGTCCGGGGGGGTACCACCAGGCCCTTCAAGGACAGTGTGCCGCCTGCTCTGACTAGACCCTGCCCACCAGGGGCAGCAGCATTTCAGGAGCACGTAGGGCCACGCTGTGGGGAGGTCACCAGAGGTCAGATGCGAGAGCTGGGCTTCCTGGTCCCGTGGGGGTGAATTGGGCAGTGAAGTGAGGGCAGAGGGGAGACTGTGCACTGAGGATAGGACTGAAGGTGGACCCAGTGCACTGGGGGGGCTGTGGAGGAGACAGCTGGGGGCCTGGGCGGAAGGCCCACGTAGGTGCCCTTCTGGTTCCACTCCTGGACGCTCAGGTCGGGGTGATAAGGGGCTTTGTCCCCAGGCAGCCATACTCCCTGGCACAGGGCTCCTGCGTGCTCCTCCATTACCACGTCCAGGTAGGGAGGGGGTGGTGGAGCCTGTGCCTAGCAGGGGTTCCCCTCTGAGAGGCAGCCCCGCTGACCTGGGCACAGGCTTAGTGTCAGAGTTTGCTGGGATCCCTGGAAAAAACCAGATGAAGGGGCAGATCTTAGACCACGCTGGGCTGGAGTGGTTCTGGATGAGGCTGTCCTGAATCCGATGGCAAGAGGACTGGCTGTGCCAGCGTGGTCCACAGGGTGCTGGGCGTTTGCGTGTGCGCACACATTTGTGTACATGTACGCACACACACACACACACACACACACACACACACACTCTCACTCACACGTGTGCAGGTGCGCACCGTCCAGTGGGGAACTCCGGGATTGCTTTGCAGATCCGAGAGACGGGAGAGAGACCAAGCAACGAGGAAATCTTGCGTTTCTCCAAGCTGTTTGAAGACGAGCTGACCCTGGACAACCTCACGCGGCCGCAGCTGGTGGCGCTGTGCAAGCTGCTGGAGCTGCAGTCCATCGGCACCAACAACTTCCTGCGTTTCCAGCTGACCATGCGCCTGCGCTCCATCAAAGCCGACGACAAGGTGGGTGCGGCCCGAGGGCGTCCTCTGGCCGGGAGAGCCCCACGAGGGCCGAGTCCGGAGGCCGGGCTGCGGGCAGTGTGCGCGTCGGCCCTCTGCTCCGCCAGCCTGGTGAGGGGTGTGTGTGCCTGTGCTTGTCTTAACCACATTCCCTGAGCTCCTTACTTGAAATGAGATCTCTCACGTCAGTAATAATCATGGGAAACATGAGGTAGAGAGCCCTGCTGGCCTGTCCCGGAGAGAACTGTGCTCTGACCCAGCGGCCGCGTGGCCCCAGCATCTCTGTGGGAGAAGGACGGGGAGTCTCCTCCCGGGCGAGGTACAGCCTGGGCATCCCTGACCAAGGAGGAGCAGCGAGCTGGAGCGGGCATCGCCCGAGGCGGCCGCGTGCTTTCTTCAGCCGTGAGTGCTCCACAGGGCTGCTGTGATTATCTTTTAATGTCAGTTCTTAGCCCAGCTCTGTGATCATTTCCTTAAAAATGGGGGAAAGAGGAGAAGTCGACAAGGTCTCGACACGCCTGGGGACCTGGTCCCAGCTGTCCGCCTGGCCTGGAGGGGTGACCACTCAGCGTGCTGTCTGAACACAAACCCTGGATGACTGGAGCTGTTGGGAGAAATGGGCACAAAGAGAGTGCCCACAGCAGAAAGTTCCCTCTGGCCGCTCAGAGGCCACGGGCAGACAGGTACTCGGGGGACTAAACCTTCTCGTGCCTTCCAGCTTGTGGTAGCCCCAGGCTTTCCTTGGTTTATAGGCGCTCCAGCCTCTGCCACCACGTGGCTGTCTTCACTCTGTGTCTGTCGTAAAGAGACTGGGGCCCACCCTCTTCTAGTGTGACCTCGTTATAACTATGTCTGCAGAAACCCTATTTCCAAATAGGACTCGGGGGTGGGGGGTGGAGACTCTTAACAGCTGGGAGTCTGTGTGCTTTTCTCAGAGGAATTAAGACAGGTTAGACGTGCATTCTAGAAGCATGTTAGAGCTGTGTGTTGGGCCTGGGGTCCTTTTTCTGTTTCTGGATCCCAGTGGCGGTAACATTTTTTATTAGCTGCCTCTTCAGTTTCGTTACCACCTTGTGTTTTTGTTTCCTCTCTCTCGTGAGTTGGGTAAAGGTTTGCAGACACGTCAGCTTTCCCCAGCAGCTCACACCCTTGGTGATCTGTGAGGCTGTGCCCGTTCCCACCAGGCAGCAGTACCATCCTCTTCCTCCCTGCGCCACCCCTGCCCAGTCCCTGCCTCTGACCTTTGCCCTGGGGTAGACACTGCCCTTTGGACTGGAGTGGTTGGTTGTTCCATGAAAACTTCCTTAATGGTGCTACCGACCTATTTTCTGATGACACGGTTTGAAACGGAGCGCCTGGGAAGAATACTAGCTGCTTCCCGGTCACATAGCTCCCGGGGAGGGCCTGCAGCAGGTGCCAGGACCACAGGTTGCCTCCTGGGGTGGGGTTTGGCCACACTGTGACCCTGCTGGAGGAAAGGCAGGCCGTTAGACCTGTCCGCTGTCACCTCGGAATCTGACGAGCACGCCCCACTCGGGCCCTGGACCCCACCGATCTCAAGGGCCTTTCTTTCTGTCATGTCAGGTCCGGGGGCCCGTCAGCAACCCCCTCCTCGAGGCCTCACACGCTCGCCCTGCAGGGGAAGTGTGCAGGTTGTCACAGTGCATGCTGTCAGCATGTTGCCTGCTGGATGTGCCCCCTGTGACCCCCGAGCCTTGGTGCCCGTTCAGGAACTGCTCCTTTCAGGAAGGAATGTCACAGATCGATAGTGTTGGCAAAGGAGAAACAGCTGGGCATCCTGGTGGTTCAGCACAAGACGGGCATGGCGACTAGGGCCTCCTGCGCTGGGGAAAGAGAGGGAGGCTGAGGGGGAGAAGGAGACTGGGCGGCACGTGAGACCCCTGGCAGATGCTGTGGGGAGCCGGCTTCTCTGCTGACCGAGCTGACCACCTGATACCACCTTCCGGAAGCCTCAGGGACATCAGTGGCACCGTGGCGTCACCTCCCAGCACAGGGTAACCACATGTGTGTCAGGGCAGAGCGGTGTCCACAGGCCTCTCGGCGGCGCAGGCTTGGATCCTGGGTAGATGCAGCCTGCCAGCTTCTGTTGGCAGCCACGCACGTGGGCAGCTTGTACCACTCGGGAACGTGACCTGTGGCACAGTGGTGTTGAATACCTTCGAGTGACAGCTGGTCCACGGCTGACCCTCCAGAGGTTTTCAGAGGCAGTAAGTCGTACAGAAGGGGAGTGCCCATTCCTCTCCCACGGAGCGACTGCTGGAGTCGAACCACGTGCCTTCGGGATGAAAGCTTCTTACCACTAGGCCGCCAGAGCTCCCTCTCTGGCACAGATTTTGATTAATTTTCTCTGCTCTCCCAGCGACAGAGTTGAAAGTGATGACAGTTAAGGTAGTTGCCCAGGTTCACATTGCTGGACACAGTTGGTCAAGCCCCCAGTGACCCCTCAGGCTTCCCCATACCGTCTCCTCCCATGCACTGTGACATTCAGCCAAATCCAAAAGATGGCAGGTTGGTTCAAGGCCACCAGCCCCTCTGGAAGTCAGATTAGGTGGTCTCCTTCTGTGAAGATTGTCAGCCATGGATACCCCCTGGGGGTCCCTCTGTGTGGTAGGGGTGCTGGCAGGCGGTAGCACAAGCTTTACTTTGGGGTTTGCCTTCCCACGAGATTATGCTTGAGTATCCAGAGTGAAGGGACCCTTCTGTCTGCCCCTTCTCTTTCTGCTGTCTGTGCCCAGTGGATTTATGTCTTATCTGTGAAGGGCTTTATCTTGGGTCTTTAGCTCCTATTGCAGAAGTCTACTGAGAATGACTTAACAGACAGAAGGTTATTCTTGCCCAGTTTAGGATGTTAGTCGTCCAGATTGAGAGTACCCTGAGCCCTGGGAGAAGGTCCTCGTGCCCTTTCGCATCTGTGGTCCCTTGGAGAGCTCAGCAGCAGTCTCTCTCGGGGTCCACACGTCTGAGGGCTGGACAGTGAATAAGGATGAGAGAAGAATTGATGCCTTCGAGCTGTAGTGCTGGAGAAGGGCACGGGACATCCCATGATGGCCAAGAGATCAGAGAGATAAGCCTTGGAGAAAGTGTACCTTGAGTGCTGCCTAGGGGCTGACTGCAGGCTGGGAAGGTGGAGAGTCAGCACAGGAGAGGAGGACTCTGAGTGTGTCAGGGATGAGGATGGCACAGGACAGGGCGGCTGGTCATCGGGCCGCTCTGGCTCGTCCTGGACTTGATGCACCTAACTTCAGCGGGGCTCCCAGTGCAGAGACCCTGGGTGTGAAGGCGTCCGCCGCTCCTGGAGCCTCTTGCTGGTACCGGCCGCCTCTGAGCTCGGCCTTTGTATCCAGTCTCTGAGGTCTCAAAGGATCCTGCCTAATACTGCCCTCTACCCTGGTCCTGCCTGGCTCGCTACCACCAGAGAGCCTGGGACTTAGCACTCTGATGCTGAGAATATCAGACCGCCCAGCGTTATGCGGGTAAACTCGTGAACATGTAACCCCAGTGGGCACTGACCCCCAGGGGATGCACAGCTGAGGTGTGGCCCCTCTGCTGTTGCAGTGGGCTGAGCCTGTGGCCGCCCCGTCTCCCCTTGCTCTTAGCTCAGTTTCCCTGATTTCTCTGGTGCCCCACCCCTCTCCCGGCTCCCCTACCCATCTCAGCTCACCCACCTCTCTCCTGGCACTACCCCCCCCATGTCCCCACCTCTCTCAGCTCACCCACCCCTCTCCTAGCGCCCCCACCCCTCTCCTGGTACCCCCACCCTCTCTGAGCTCAGCCATCCCTCTCCTGGTACCCCTACCCTGCCCCGGTGCTCCCACCCCTTGGGATGCCCTCTTATTCCTGGCACCCCCACCCTGCCCAAGGCAGCCATGAGGGTAGGCTTCCTAGAGCTGAGTCCTGGGCCACCACCTCGCCCACGTTGCCTAATGGTCAGTACCCCAGGATCTCATCTCTAACGTGGGGATCCCAGACAGACTTCTGCTGTTGGGAGAATGGTGTCGAGGTGCTGTCCCTGCTTCTCCTGGGAAATGTGGCTGGAAATCTCTGACATTGTCAGGCAGACCCCAGGAGTCTGAGATGAGGAGTGGAAGAGGGAGGCTGGCTGGAGACCCGAGCACTGAGGCACCACGGTGGAGACCTTCTCGAGTTTTCTTTTGGTCTCAAGGCTCTCTTACTTGGAGCTGAAGAAGTTAGCACCCAGAAATGCCAATTAGTGTGAGCAGAACACCCCAAGAAAGCCCCCTCTGTCCACCCAGGGCCAGGCCAGGGCCGCCCACCAGAGCAGGTAGCCTTCCAGTTCCCATGGTGGCTGCCCGGCGCTGCAGCAAAGGCCTCCATGTGCCCAGCCTGGACCCTGACCAGTACCACGGAGGAGGGAGCTGGGGCGTCCTTCTGTTCCACAGAGTCAGCTCTCCACACACAGTGTCCGAGGGGACCATGTAGGTACCTGACAGGGACTGGACACTCAGAGTCATGTCCCTGCCCCACCCTCACCCCCTAGTGTCAGTGAGAGCCATGTGGGGGGAAGCCAGGAGGGGACTGGGGGAATCAGAAGGACAGCCATGCCCCCCAGGATTGACAGAAGGCCTCCTTGAAATCTTGGGGTCTGAGCCAACAGGACAGCCCCAAGAAATCTGCACAGGGGCACGTGGCTGGCACCTTTGGAACGTTGAAGACGAAGAGACACCTCTGAGAACAGGGGAGACTCGAGGGGAGCTGCCTGTGACCTGGGGGTCCTGGGGGCTGAGAATGTGGCCCAGAGAGCTGTCAGTGAGGTCGCCCTGCCCTTCAGGAAGGAGGCCATCGAAGCGGTCATAGAGGGGGACCCAGGATGTTTCCCAGACCTGCCTCCAAAGGAGTGGGACTGTGGCCGACATTAGTCTAAACCTAAAGGAACCAAGACTAGAAGACCCTTGACCCTCGGATGGAGGGGACCGAGCGGCTGGCACAGGTACAGGGCACTGCAGGCTGCCGCCTCCCTCGGGAGCGGGATGCTGGCAGCAAGGATGACAATGCCAGCTAATGTGCTTCCCGGGCTCAGTGGAGGAAAATCGTGAGCGCGCGGTAGACAGATGGCACCCCAAAGGGAACCCTGCCCGCAGGCCAATGCCCACTCATTGACCCTGCCGGACAGGGAGGTTGTTGCTGCTGTTGTTGTGTGCCGTCGAGTCGGAACCGAACCACAGCTGACCCTCGGCAGATGTCTGGATGGAGATTGCCCATCTGTCTCCTGCAGGGCAGCTGGTGGATTCGAACCACGTGCCTTTGAGATTGTAGTGCAGCTTCTTGCCACCAGGCCACCAGCGTGACCTGGAAGTCTACTGTAGGTTTCTTGTAAATACATCTGTCACACTACTGTCACCAGCTCTGTGCAAGTTTACACGTGTTGACAGCACTGATGCTAATTAGCAGCCCCCAGAAGGGAAAGATTGTCAGGGTCTTTCCGAGGCCCCTCCGGGTGGCTTTGAACCTGCAGTCTTTCGGTTAACAGAGAGCTGCACCACTCTGGCTCCACACCATTGATGCACACTGGGTGAGTCTTCAGAGAATCATGTTGAATTAAATAAGCCAGGCCCAGAAAGTTACACACTGCAGGACTCCATTTAGAGTGGTTTTAAATCACGGAGAAATGTTGAACAGGGCCAAGTGGGGTGGGGGTGGGGGTGTCTGTAAGGGACATTGTGTGGACCTCTGGCAATGAGGACGAACTCTGTCTTGGCTCCGTCGATGTCTGTCCTGCCTGTCATCTTGACTTAGGGTTCCTTGGGGAACAAGGTGGGGTGTGATTTCTGGTTTCCTACAACTTGGAGTAAATTTCTGTGACATCAAAAACCAAAAGCTTACTTTAACAAGCTGCTGACCGCCCACCTGCCTCCTGAGGTTACGTAGCACTGAACCCCAGTGGCCCCAGGGGGTGATGTCTGTCTCCTTGGCCTTCGCCTCCTCCTGGCCGTCCCCTCTGCTCCACCTGCTCTGTCTGCGGGTCTGCTGTCCTCACTTACACGGGGTCCTTGGGCTGACGAGGTGGCCGCCCTTTGCCCTCCCTCCTTTGTCCGCCTTCTCTTGTGAACACAGAGCTGTATTTCCAGGAATGGGAGCAGAGTGGGGGGCCTGGGGCTGTTTTGATGGGGAGGACGTGCTGTGAGCTGGTCCAGGCAGTGGCTCTGACGTGTCCGTGTGTCCCTGTAACCCTTTCCCCGCCCTCAGACGGTCCCAGACCCAGCACTTTCTGTTTTCTTTGCTTCAGAGTGTGTTCTGGGAAAGCAGTTTCTAGTAGACTCTTGTTCCCTGGCTGTTACTATGAGCCCCCTGACCTTTAATGACCTCCCTGACACATCGAGGGGCCTTTGTCTTACAGCTGATTGCTGAGGAGGGGGTGAACAGCCTCACTGTCAAAGAGCTGCAGTCGGCATGCCGGGCCAGGGGCATGCGGGCGCTGGGCGTCACCGAGGAACGGCTCAAGGAACAGCTGAAGCAGGTACGTGGCCCAAGATGCTGCCGGGCACCCAGGAGAGGCCGCGGGCAGGGTGGCTCCTAAGTCTTGGCTGGGGATTGTCCCGAGCGCTGGTTTCCGGTTCTGCGCGCTGTCACCGTGGTTGTACCGCGCGCTCGCGTGCATTTAGCCACGTCTCACCCTGCATCCTCTTCTGGTTCTTCTGACGGTCACCGGAGGACTTGGGTTACTGTTGCTCAGGGCTCCTGGTGTTTAACTGAGGCCAGGGAAGGAGCCCTGGTGTCAGCGTGGGTTAAGGATGGGCTCCTGACTGGAAGGTCGGTGGTTTGAGTCCACCAGCCACGCTCGGAGAGATGAGCCAGTCGGTCTTGATGAAGACAGCTTGGCCTTGACACGCCACGGGCAGCCCCCTCTGTGCTGCGTGGTGGCTGAGAGTTGTCACGGTGGTGGATGTCCACTCTGCAGAGTCCGGTGCCCTCTATCTCCCACCGCCCACCTCCCCTTCCATCCCCTGCCCCCGGCCCAGCCAGAACAGTGTGAGAAGGTCTAAAGAAGTTAAGAGGCCTCGCAGTTGGTGCTAGGCTCTGGGGGCTAGCAGGGGCCAGACACGGTGGTCCGTCATGAGTGTGTCCTCAACTTAAACCACAGTGGCTGGACCTGCACCTGAACCAGGAGATCCCCACCTCGCTGCTGATCTTGTCGCGGGCTATGTACCTCCCGGACACCCTGTCCCCCGCTGACCAGCTCAAGTCCACTTTGCAGACCCTGCCAGAGATCGTGGTATGTGGCCCGTGGAAACACCCTTCTCTCTCGGGGGGTGGGGTGCTGATATGCCTGCCTCCCTCCCTCCCTCCCAGGGCTTCACCCCCCACCTCGCATGGCCTGGCTCGGCGAGCTCAGGCTGAGGTGTCCAGTGGCCCCTGTGCCGCCTGTCCTCTGTGCATGCAGACTCCTGTTCCTCGTGCAGAGCCTGGGGGGCCGCTGAGGCCAGGGGTGTGGGGTGAGCATGTATGTGTGCTTAAGCGTGGTGACCCCTCGCAGGCGAAGGAGGCTCAGATGAAGGTGGCCGAGGTGGAGGGTGAGCAGGTGGACAACAAGGCGAAGCTGGAGGCCACGCTGCAGGAGGAGGCGGCCATCCAGCGGGAGCATAAGGAGATGGAGCTGCAGAAGCTCACGGAGGCCGCGGTGAGGACACGGGGCTGAGGCACACTGGCTGCGGGGATGGGGGAGAGCGACCTTGTGCACTGGGTGTGGGGAGGGGAGAGTGCCCTTACGCACTGGGTGTGGAGGAGAGGTGAGAGTGCCCTTACACACTGGGTGTGGAGGAGAGGTGAGAGTGCCCTTACACACTGGGTGTGGAGGAGAGGTGAGAGTGCCCTTACACACTGGCTGCGGGAGGGGAGAGCGGCCTTGTGCACTGGGTGCGGGGAGGGGAGAGCGGCCTTGTGCACTGGGTGTGGAGGACGGGGAAGGGGGGAACGTCCTTATACACTGGCTGTGGGGGGGAGCGCCTTTACACACTGGGTGGGGGGAGGGAAGGGAGGGCCCTTGCACACTGGTAGGGTGTTAGAGGGGAGGTGTGATGAGGCCAGGTGGATATGTGCTACTCTATTGGGGGGCTGCTGTCAGAGGACATCTGCCCAGAGAAGAACACCGTGGGCCCTCTCAAGGCACAGGGCTTGGTGGTCTCTCCCTTGGTGCTAGTACCTGTCAGAGAGAGGGGCCCCTCCCACAGAGGGAGGTCACAGTGTCACCCCTCCTCTCCTCCTGGGGGCCACAGACTGGGCAGACACCCACTTCTAGGGTTCCTGCACATCTGAGTCTGTTGGCTCTTTCCATACGGACGGATGTACACACCATGCACTCATGTGCAAGTGACACAGGTCTGCGTCCACCTCGCACAGATGGGGGTACACGCATCCATGCCCTGGGCTCCCTTCTGGGGCAAGGAGGCCGCTGTGCTGCATATTTGGGCGGAGGGTGCTGAGCAATGTGCTGGGCTCTGGGGTGCGAGGAGGGGTAGACTGTGCCGCGTGGGGTAGGGGTGCTGACTGGGTTCTGGGGTGCGAGGAGGGGGTAGACTGTGCCGCGTGGGGTAGGGGTGCTGAGCTGGGTTCTGGGGTGCGGGGAGGGGTAGACTGTGCCGCGTGGGGTAGGGGTGCTGAGCTGGGTTCTGGGGTGCGGGGAGGGGTAGACTGTGCCGCGTGGGGTAGGGGTGCTGACTGGGTTCTGGGGTGCGAGGAGGGGGTAGCTGTGCCGCATGGGGTAGGGGTGCTGAGCTGGGTTCTGGGGTGCAGGCAGGGGTAGACTGTGCCGCGTGGGGTAGGGGTGCTGAGCGCTGTGTTGGATCCTGGGCGTTGGTTGGCTGCATCATGCGGGGGGTGGTGAACTTGTGCACTGCTTTGCAGAAAGACGTGGAGGCGGAGGTGGTGGCAGGTGTGCCCCCTGGTCAGGCCGTGGTGGAGCCGCAGCCCGCAGAGCCTGACATGATCTTACCAGAGGAGGTGCTGAAGGACACTGCCCCCGTGCTAGAAGGCACCAAGGTAAGGTGACCGTGTGTCACACGGGAAGAGGCTGGCGAGGACTGGTGGGGCAGGCTGGGCAGCTCCTGGGCGTTGGGCGCCATCATGGGCTTTGCATAACGGAGGGCATGGTCTGAGCAGGGACAGGTCACTGGGGCAGCGTGTCGTCGAGTGGTAGCTTGGGCCAGGCAGTCCCAGAAGAGGTAAGAAGGGACGTGCCGTGTGTTCTTCGAAGTGAGGCCAGCAGGATTTCCTGTGAGGTGGGATGTCCCGAGGGTCCAGGGTTTGGGCTTGAGAGATTGAAAGGAGAGGCTGCTGGAAGCAGGAGGGCCTGTCGGCCCAGAACCCTGAAGGCCTGCCGGCTGGAGCCACTCCTAGTACCTCCTTGCCCTGCCTCACCTGCCGTGTCGTGCTCTGGACACTGACGTGCTTGTTGGCTGGGCAGGAGCAGGAGCACGGAGCAGAGAAGAGGCAGGATGCAGCCTCCAGAAAGCAGCTTGCGATGTGGGGCTGTGAATCCTAGAGGCTCAGGGCATCGGGCTGAAGGCAGGAGACGTGGTGTAGTGACGGCGTGAAGAGCCAGGGCTGGAGCGTTCCTCTCGGAGACTGATGTCCTGGGGACAGGGTGGGGTCCCTGGTGCTGCTTACCTGGTGGAGGTCACACGCACAGTTGTTAACCCACTGGTGGCCCTGCAGCTCTCAGGCTGAGGTGACTTCGGAAGCTGGACACCGGGAGACAGACCTTACACAGGCTTGAGGCATTGTTATTGCCACAGCTGAGATGAAAGGTCAAGGTGTGTTGGTTAGGAGGACAGGACAGCAGGTGCCCAGGCACCCCTACGATCACACAGTGTCGGCTGGCCTGTCAGCTCTCCGGGACTGCGAGAAGTCCTGGGCGGTGTGGGGCTGGAGCCCCAGTGCAGCCTGACCTGGGGCCCCGTACAGCCTGACCTGGGGCCCCCGTGCAGCCTGACCTGGGGCCCCCGTGCAGCCTGGCCTGGGGCCCCCGTGCAACCTGGCCTGCGGCCCCCGTGCAGCCTGGCCTGCGGCCCCCGTGCAGCCTGGCCTGGGTGATGGTCACAGTGAGTGTGCTCTTGGCCACTCGAAGGTAGGGCCCCCAATTGGCAGCACTGGAATGGGGCTGCCTCTGGACAGTGTGGATCAAAACCTTCAATGTATAAAGCGAAAACTTTAAAACTCTCCAGAGCACAGAGCAGAATACCTTCTGAACTAAGATTCCAAAGGTCTCTTCTTCACCAAGCACAGACCTTAAGAAAATGGCAAGTAAGATTTTGGGGTCCTCAAACAGGAGGACACGAGAGGAACCTTGTCCTCCTCACCGAGGCAGCGCTGTCAGTGCTGACTTTCTCTGTGGTGGTGGGGTGTGTCTGTGAGGAGGGCCAGCACCGAGGCAGCAAATGTGGGTGCAGGCCTCCTACAGACAACTCAGGCCCCACATGACCCTAAATGAGCTCAGAGAGACCAAAGTGGGGAGGCCGGGGACACGGCCTGCAGGGTGACACGCCAGCCAGGACGTGACTGTGCTTTAAGAGGGGGGAGCTCTGGTGGCCTAGTGGCAAGAAGCTTTACTGCAATCCCAAAGGCTCATGGTTCGAATCCACCAGATGCTCTTCTGGAGAAGGAGGGCAGTCTCCTCCTGTGCCAATCACCCCTCATGCAATGATACACAATAACAACAGTGAGAGAGACAGCCCCTCGATCAGTGGGTTGACACAGTGACTGTGGCAGTGGGCTGGAGCCCTTGGGACATGGTGCAGGGCTCACGTCTTGTTCAGGGAGTCGGTGTGAAGGCTCCAGACTGGTGATGATTTCACAGTGTGTATGTGCCACTCACCAAGTGGGCATGTTAGAGCATGAGAACATGGTCTAACCCTGTGGGCCATGTGCGTCCCCTGTGCCCAGACCAGCAGTGTGTGACCCCTCAAGTGGTGGCCTGAGGCTCCGCTTTGACCGAGCGGGAGACGGGCCACCTCGCGCCTCTCACAGACCACTGTGTGCCCATCCCCAGGGGGAAGAGATCACCAAGGAGGAGATCGACGTCCTCAGCGATGCCTGCTCCAAGCTGACGGAGCAGAAGAAGTCCCTGGTCAAGGAGAAAGAGGAGCTGGAGCTGCTCAAGGAAGACGTCCAGGATTACAGCCAGGTGAGGGCCGGCCGGGGGCTTGGGGCCCCTCGAGTGCTGGCGCCCCAGCAGGGCAGGCTGGCTGAGACACTATCGAGTGCTGGCACCCTACCAGCACGTGTGGGCAGGCTGAGAGACCCTTGATTACTGGCACACAAGTAGGGCAGGTGGGCTGAGAGCATCAAGTGCTGGTGCCCCAGCAGGGTAGGGCATGTGGGCAGGCCGAGAGACCCTTGAGTGCTGGCACCCCAGTGGGGAGCAGGCTGAGAGGCCGTCAGATGGTGAACTGTGTTGATGGGGTTTCCTGTGGCTATCAGTGACTGGAATAATCGGGATGGGAGTGTCAGAGACAGTGCAATTGGCACAGGACAGAGCAGAGTTTAGGGCTGTTGTACATAGGGTCGTATGAGTCGCAAGCGACTTGACAGCACAGAACAACAAACAACATCCCATCCGGTCACCAGTGCCCCCTGAGTCAGTCTGTGTGTGGACCGCAGGCCTCACGCTCATGTCTGACTCATGAGTTAAACAGCAGCTCAGTTCTCGTCCAGAGAACGTCCTCCTAGCAGTGCCTCAGGACAAAGGCCTGGCGATCCACTCAGAGGGTCAGCCCCTGAGCGCCCTGCAGAGCCGCACCGCGCAGACTCACGCCGGGCACCGCGATGGCAGCTGGACTGCCCCCGGTCTCCTCACTGTCCGGTGAGCTCCGGCCGCTTCATGGAGCGGACCCTGTCCTCACTCCAATTTCCCCCTGAGACATCCTAACTCAGTTCTCTTTCAGTTGCTAGAAAAGAAAAACATTTTTCTCAGGTTTATAAATACTGCTCCAAGATTGATTGAAAAAATGTGACTTTTGCACTCTGTTGGGAAAAGGTTACCAATTTAGAGTTTGGAGATTAGTAAGAATTCCATGTCTTTGTCCTGGTTCCCTGAGCTGGTGCCGTGTCCACCCTGGTGTTTGCTGGTGTGATGGACTTGGAATTTAAGAAGGTGCTTGACTTGTGGATTCTTTGAGCGACTGACTTACTCTTTTCTTGTTGTTAATACACATTCAAGCACAGATACACTAATGTGACAGTCCTCCCTCTACTGTTCATTCAGTGACGTTGGTGACATCCTTCACAGCCCCTCACCGTCCTCAGTTGTTGCCCCAGGACTGACAAACCTTGACTAGAGCAAGGGCCACACGGGGACGGCCATGTGTGACCTTTACCAGAGGGCAGTTCCCATGAGGTCAGACTCCATGCTCCAGTACCGCTTTCCACTCCTCTCAACGCCAGTCTTTTTTTTTTTTTAATTTTTTAATTTTTATTTTTATTATTTGTATGTGTGCGTGTACCGTCAAATCAGATCTGACTGGTACAGGAGGAGATTGTCCCTCCTTCCCCGGCAGAGCATCTGGTGGATTTGAACCCTGCACCTCTGGGATTGCAGTGCACCTTCTTGCCACTAGGCCACCAGAACTCCCCTTCAATGCCAGTCTTGCTGCTTCAGTGGGTCCAAAATCCAGTCCAGTAGCCCACAGACCACACAGAGCCGTATTGAGGAAGGCAAAGGCTATAATCAAGGCTAGCAGCAGAATGCAGTCGGGACAGCTTCTGAAACGTGCTCACGGGCGCCGTGGGTCTTGTCTTCCCACGGTGGCCGCTGTGGCTCCTGTAAATCCTGCTCTGGCAGCCACAGGAGTCTGGCTCTGAAGGACATGCTGCCTTCTCTGCCGGATCCGCTCGATGTCATGGCGAGACTTGTCCCCTTGTGGATAGGTAACATGCCCCTTTCACATATTCCCGCCATCCACGTGGCAAAGTCAAGTTCCATGTCCAGGAAGGTTGTTTTGACCACCAAGCTCTCACCCCACACTCTGCCCCAAGCTTCTGTCTCGTCTTCTGAGTTGCTCTGTGGTCAGTGTGATCGCACCTTGATGGATCTTTGCTTGATTTGGTTTCTTTTACAAAGATAGTTCTTAAGAGGGGAACGCTCCTCTTAGTACCTATTTATTCTTTAACAAATAGGAATAAAATTGAGCAATGTTGGAGCTGGCCCAGTCAGATCAAATCTGTGTGATAAATACAGTTAGACTTGGCGGCGTTCCCTGGCTGGGCTGATGGGTTCCTGTTTACAGCCCATCCTCGAACTTCCGTCCGTAACGCTCGTTTGAATGGATTGAATCCATTCTATGAAAAACTTTAAGGCTCAGTTTTGTCTTTTTGCTTGCTTTTCTTTCTTTTTTTTTTTTTAAATAAGACAGCCTATTTAAAACAAAAATATCTTTTGCCAGGATTTGCAAGAGATCAAGAAAGAGCTCTCCAAGACTGGCGCAGACAAGTTAGTGGAGGAGTCTAAAGCCAGCCGAAGGCTGACCAAGAGGGTTCAGCAGATGATCGGGCAGATCGATGAGATGATCACCCAGCTGGAGACAGGGCAGGAGACCGGCAAGCTGAGCCCTGGCCAGGGTGCGCCCGCAGGGTGAGTGCGGCCCTGGAGGCCAAGGCGGGGAGCAGGGGGAGGATGCCCCTCAGAAGGGTGCATCTCGGGAACTCGGGCTCTGAGCACTGGGGCCCAGGCCCTTCTGACTCCAGCAGTCACAACTTAACCAGGCTGTCCAGTGGAACCCTGGTCACCTCTGAGTGTACCATCCACACCCAGTGGCCCCCTTATCAAGAGCTGCCCAGACTTCCTCTTCCTTGCGTCCTCTGCAGCCCCTGCTGCCACCAGCTCTTGTGAAGGGGAGCACTGCTCTGTGGCCTGTTGGGTGTCCCCACTCCTACCCTCAGCCCCACTGGTCAGGGGAGCACTGCTGTGGTTTCTGTGGTCTCCCTACACCCACTCTTATCTAACTCCTTTCCACGCTGCCGCCACAGAGTGAGTGAGTGAGTGTATGTATGTGAGAGAGAGAGATCATGACTGCCCGTCAGCCCCAAAGGCTCTGCCACTCTGCCCCTCTGCTCCAGCTTCGGCCACACTGGGCACCCTGTCCCTTCCCCTTGCATGAAGCTCACTCCCTCAGGAACGGCACCCCTCAGACCCCCTGGAGAATAGCTACTGGCCAATCGACTGGAAGAGTCCTGTATTTATTCCAATTCCACAAAAAAGGTAATCCAGCAGAATGTGGAAATTACTGAACAATATCATTAATGTCACATGCAAGCAAATCTTGCTAAATATTATCCAAAAACAGCTACAACAGTATATCAACAGAATGGCCAGAAATAAAAGACAGATTTAGAAGAGGTCATGACACTAAAGATATTCTTGCCAATGTCAGGTGGATTTTGGCTGAAAGCAGAGAATGCCAAAAGGGTTTCTGTCTGTGTTTTATCAACTATCCAAAGGCATTTGACTGTGGATCACAACAAACTGTGGCTGGCGTTGAGAATGGGAATCCCAGGACACCTGATTGTGTTCATGCACTGAAACCAAGAAACTGCTGTCTGGACAGAGCGAAGGGACAAAATCAGGAAGGGAGTGTGTCAGGGCTGTGTGCTTTCTCCATATCTTTTCAGTCTTTATGCTATGCAGATCATTTGAGAGGCTGGACTTTATGAGGAATATGTTATAGTACTGGTCAGTCCATTTGCCGTACAGAGGTAACTCGTGGTTGCTGTGAAGCTGAACGCTGTGACACTGATGTGTCACATGCGAGAATGGTTACCCATGGTGGACAGTGTTTGGTGAAGCTCCCCAATTAATTCAAGCTCAGAAGCAGGAGTGGCATCCACTTCTATCATACCTTGCCTCCGGAAACCCTATGAACTTGGAGAAATGATACCAGTGTTCAGGTCTTTCGTTCATAGGGTCGCTATGAGTCGTCTATGACTCGATGGCACTTAACAACAAACAATACGACATCAGGAATGGAGGAAGTCTTAGTAACAGCCCGCATTATGCAGATGACAACCTTGCTCGTCCAAAGTAAAGACCTGAAGCTCTTGCTGCAGAGGACGCAGCCCTCAGTATGGATTACGTCTCAGCATCAGGAGAACGCAGATCCTCAGTACTGGGCGGGCAGCAGCGTCATGATGGATGAAGGACGGAGGCTGTTAAAGACTTCATCTTGCTCGGATCCACAGCAAACACTCCTGGCACCAGCAGTCAGGAAATCAGAAGACGAGTTGACTGGGAAAATCTGCTGTCAGGGACCTTTCCAGAGCGCTCAGGAACAGTGATGCCAGTCTAGAGACTAAGGCACACCTCTTCCAGGCCTTGGTCTTCTCAGCTGCTTACTGTGTTTCTGGAAGTTGGACAGTGACGAAGGATGACAAAAAGAATCAACGTCTTTGAGTTGTGCCGGAAAGAATATTGAACATCCCATTAACTGCCAAGAGAACAAAACCAGTCTGTCCTGGAAAACGTGGCCCCAGAGTGCTCCCTGGAGGCGAGGATGGTGAAGCCCCATCTCACACTCCGGGCATGTTGTCAGGAGGGGAGGATTTGGGGAAGAACATTATGTTCGGAAGGATCAAGAGAAGAAAGGAAGACCTTGGACGAGATGGACTGACATGGTGACTGTGGCGATAAGGTCAGATCTGTTAGAGATGGTGAGGTTGGCTCAGTCAGGATAGAGCACGTGTTCAGAGCCGTTGTTTAGAGCTGTGAATCATTGTTGACTGGACAGACTAGAACAGCAGGGCTGTGTGTCCTCTCAGTCACCCCTCATGATAGCACCTCAGGGGCTGTGTGTCCTCTGTCTGAAGGTCACCCCTCGTGTCCTCTGGTCTGAAGGTCACCCGTCGTGATAGCACCTAGGGCTGTGTGTCCTCTTGTCCCCGAAGGTCAGGCTGTGTGTCCTCTTGTCCCTGAAGGCCACGCCTCATGATAGCACCTCAGGGGCTGTGTGTCTGTTCTGCTACCAGTTTATCCCAAACACCTTCAGGAGCACCCCCAGTGGTCTGTGGGGAGACACCTATGCTCAGAGCACACTTTCTGTGCTGCCCACTGGCCCAGGCCCTCTCCCTTCTGACCTCACACAGCTTCCCACCCCTGAGACGAGTGTGGGCAGGCCACCACAGCACCCCTGCTGGCCCCTGCTCACGGATTCCTTGCTCAACCCACACACGAGGCCAGTGTGGTGCTGCCCATCTCCTGCCCGTCCCTCCAGTCAACCTGGCACGCTGTCGTGGGTTCATCCCTTCAACCCCATGCAGCCTCAGGCAGGGTGTGCTCTGTAGGAGCTGGTCAGGTAGAGCTTTGCCCAGCTGCCCAGAAGGACAGGCCTGAGAGCTGCCAGGGGCTGGGAGACCCACCCAGTATGGCCACAGCTGCCTGTGCTCCCCCCACCAGGGTCCACCCATTGTGCCCACAGCAGCCTGTGTTTCCGCCCTTCTCCAGGGAGAACGTCATCAGTGTCAGCGAGCTCATCAGTGCCATGAAGCAGATTAAGAACATTCCAGAAAGCAAGCTGCTGAGCTTGGCCTCAGCGCTGGATGAGAACAAGGATGGCAGGATTGACATCAAGGACCTGGCCAAGGTGGGCTGCACTGCGCTGGGATCCTGCAGGTGGTGTGGTTGGGGTGTCAGGATCCTAGGCCCCCATCTTCCAGAGGGTTTTACGTGCATGAAGTGGTGCTCGGAGGGCAGACAGCGGTGAGGAGCATGGGCATGGCATACCAGGTGCTGACAGACAGCGGTGGGGAAGATGCGCATGGCATACCAGGCTGTGCTGGGTTCTGTGTGGCCGCCTGCGTGTGCTCACGGTGCAGATGTCCCATGAATGGTGCCCCAATGTTTGCACTGCCCACTTGCCTACTTGCCTGGCCCAGTCAGGACACAGGTGGCAACCGAAGCCTCAGTTGGGCAGGTAACCCCATTCCCAAGGCTCTCGGACCCTTGTCCTGTTAGTCATGGGGCAGCCTGGCCACAGGAGCCAGCTGTGCACAGCCGCTACCAGGGGAGTTACAGAGCAGGGTCAGCACAGTCTGTGCCAGGGACAGGGGGGAGGACCTCGAGCCCTCCAGCAGGGTGCGAGATGGCCAAGGTTCACACTCTGTCTCCTGCCAACCTAGCTGTAGTTCTTGTCCCTGAGGCCTTGCTCTCGGGAAGGATGAAGTCACCTGGGAGAGATGGGGTCTGCTCTGGGTATGGGGCAGTGCAGCACACTGAGTATAGGGAAGGGTCTCTGGGGAGGGGGCCTGCCTCCGGGAAGAGGGCCTGTCTCCGGGGAGGGGGCCTGCCTCCGGGGAGGGGGCCTGCCTCTGGGGAGGGGGCTTGCTTCTGGGGAGCGGGCCTCAGAGGAGCAGTTGGAAGGCAGACCTTGCCTGAGCCAGTCTTTGAACACAGGTGATCGAGCTGATTGACAAGGAGGACATCCACATCTCCACCAGCCAGGTGGCCGAGATCATGACAGTGTTGGAGAAGGAGGAAAAGGTGGAGGAGAAGGAGAAGGCCAAGGAGAAGGCCGAGAAGGAAGCTGCCGAGGTGAAGAACTAGGCTCTGCTCCTTCCCAGGCTGAAGCTCAGCCATGCTGTGACACCAGCAGCCGGGAGGCGGTTCCTAGTGGCAGATCTCTTCTTTTTTCTGGAATAAATCAGAAACTTCCGTAATCAGGTAAATTTTCCATCATTCCGTGAAGATTCCATCAGTCTGGACCTCTGCCCCCGGGAAGGAGCCTAGACTGGCCGAGGTGAGGTGGATGAGGTGCCGCAGGGACGTGACCACGTGGGGCAGGCAGGCAAGCGCTTCCCCAGGACACGTCTGAGGCAGATTCTAGAACAGCCGTCAGCTCTGAAGATCGGTAAACTAGTCGGTAGAGCTCGATTCAGAACCGGCTGTGACATCTGCTCCTCTGTGGCTTTCAGTCAGGCCTGTGCGAGAACAGGCACGTGTCCACTCAGCTCTCGGCGGCCACCTGATGGTGGTGCACGCACTCCTGAACATCGACTGTCTTTTCCCCGTGACCGTGGGGGTGGACGGACGGGACCCAGCTTGGCAGCCCCCCTTGGCCAAAGCTCACTCTCGCTTTCTGTGGTTTCTACTGAGGGGGACAGGGTGCTGGGCTGGACAGGCTCAGGGCCCTCAGCTCTGTTAGAACAGGTCGGCCACACTCCGAAGCAGCGTGATGTCACCGCGTCACGACATCCTGAGGGTGACGGGTTCAGAGCCCTGCACGCCGTGGGCAGTGCCAACCACAGGGCCGCGCTCAGTGGAGGGGCCCCAGGAGCACCCACACCTCCAGCTGTGTCCACTCAGCACCTTCAGGGCTGACACTGACATAGGAATTTGATAAGCATAGGAGTCAGGTGAACAAGACCCAGGTCTGCAGGGACAGGAGGTGAGGCGTCGGCGACCTGCACTGCCCTTGACAGCTTTTTTGGGTGCGTTCTCTGCGTAGGACTTTGAAGGAACTAGAAGAGGGTTTTGTACTTTGCTGACTGAATTGTTGTGATTGCTGGGTATTTATAAGTTATTGTGAACGCGCTATACTCGCCTGGTTCTCGTCTGTCAGATGTCCTTCCCCTCTGGAAAGAAGCCCCAGCAGGTGATGGTTCTGGGGAGCTCTCTCCTCGTTGGGGCGCACTCCACGGCCCGCTGTGCCATGACCACGTCCTCATCTCCGTCCTTGCCTTGGCCGGTTGCTTCTGTTTCTGCCTCTGCCATCCCTCTCCCGTCCCATCTCCTGCCCACCCAAAACCGTCACTGAGCAGACCACCTCCAGCCACCCCCGGATTGGTGGTCGGTGCCTTGGACAACCTCTGTGTCCCCCGTCCAGAACCCCACAGAGACTGCACGGCTTTCTGTCTCAATTAGAACATCAACATTGGCAGTTTCCGGCCAGCTCCCGTGTGTCCGTTTGCACCCATTTTCACTGTACCTGAATGTTCCCCCTGAAGTCTGCAGGAGTTGGGAGTTGTCTGAAATAGTGGCTGCATAAACGAGAGCTTTTGGAGGGGACCACCCCAGACCACCGCATGGTGCCCAAGCCTCGACCCTTCCGCTCTTCCTGTGGGAGGCTGAACTAGGGACTGAAAACAAAAACCTTCACTCCTCCTGGAGAAATGAAATGGAATCAAACAGCGACACGTGCCTCTCAGAGTCTTTGTGAATGCCAGAATCCAGATTTCAAACAAAAATGGTGCAGAGCATCATGTTAATTTTTTGCAAGTAACCCCTGGGCCAAAGGTTCTCGATGGCCCTGAAATTGACAGCACCTGGAACCTTGCGGGCCACATGGCTGTCAACCTTTCCTGACCCCCCAGTCTCCAGCTGCTGTCTGAGTCTGAGCCCCCACACCCTTTCTCAAGTGCCAGCTCAGTAGTTTCCTGAGCCAAAGGCCGGGAGAAGCCTTCTAGAAGAATCCAGGTGGTCGCCGGCTGGATGGGCTAGCTTCCTCAGTCCACCCGTCACATGCCCTGGCCATCCAGCGTCTTATGTGCTCACACCCCATGTGACCTGTCCCCCCTGTCCTGTGGCAGCCATGCGTGCAGAGCCTCTGACGGGGCCTGGCTGTCCACGCGCCGGGCACTCCTCAGTGCTACCTGAAGGGTGCTGATGATGGAATAAAGCGATGCCTTGATTACCTGTCTGCCGGCGGCTGCTGCTCTGGTTTTTGTTTGGGTTCAGGTGGCCCTGCTGCTGGCCAGGATCTCAGCAAGCTTAGGCTGCCCAGAGAGCACTCAGGTGTTGGGGGGGTTCTGGGGACACAGCCATCTGGCATCCCGATGGCCCACTGCCTGTGCTGAGGTTGGTGAGCAGACTGAGCTGGTGTTCCAGGTCTTTCTGCAGCCCAGTGGACTCCTGGAGGATCTAGATATTCCCTACCACTCATGCCTTCCTCCCACTTCAGTGCACTGGGAGTCCCATAATCTAGGCTGTGCCACCTGAGGACCCACTGTGTCTGATCCCACAGCCCTGAGGGTCTACAGGTGGAAAGACCCTGGGAGGGCCCCCTAACATCCATGGGCCTGGTCCATCTCCCTAGTCTTCCTGGCCCCCACCTGGCCCTTTGTCTCTCAGCCACTCCAATGGCCAGAAGTCACCGGGCTTCTCCCCATCTTAGGGTGTCCTCTCCCCTATAACCCATGGTCACTGTATATATGGTCACCTCATGACCTCACACCCTGCATGGACTCTGTGCAGCCCTGCCATCTGATCAACCCCCTCCTCTGCTCGCCTCTGTGAGCATGGTGACCTCACACTCGCCCACCTGACTGTCCTGTCCAGCAGGGAACGACAGCAGCTCGTCCCCATCCTTCCGTCAGTCCACCCCCTGACCTGCAGCAGGTCCTGCACACGGGATGGGGTGGAAGAGGTTCTTTGTGCAGGCCAGGGTGGATGAGAGCTATGAAGCCTCAGCTTGGCCTCCCAGCTGGCCCTGAGCTGCTTCCCACCATCCCAGCATCTGGGCCCATGAGTGCTGAGAACTGAGCAAAGGCCCTGCCCAGCACCCCAGTCCACTGAAGAGGTGCCCGCAGGCACAGGGCCCCTGTGAGCTGAGGAGGTCTGATGGCTTCCTGGGGCCTTTTCCTAATTGGTCTATTAAATACGATTCAAACATTGAACGGCACAGGGCCGGAGGAGGGGCAGTCCCAGGACTCCTGACCAGCACCTGAGCATCAGCGCAGACGAGAAGTGGTGGACGAGCTCAGTCCTGGGGGTTGAGAGCAGAATCTGTTAGTCGCTGAGGTGCTGCCTTTCAGAGGGCCAGCACTCCACATGCCAGGCCAGTAAGGGGCACGTCCTCAGGCTGAGGGTCATGCGTCCGGCTGTCCTAGTTTGGAGACGGCTCAGGAGACACGAGAACCCCCGGTGGCACACGTGGCTAACACGTCTGGCGGTGTCCACCTGCAGGTACCTGGGAGAGAAGGGCTTCCTGCGAAGCCGTGCAGTTCCCCGCTGGCCCACACGGGGGCGCCGTGTCCCAGGCAATGGCGGGGAGCCCACCTGGCAGGTGGCGGGGCGGTTCTGTATGGGAACGTGTCCTTCGTGACCGCCTTAGTCCAAATGGCTCCGAAAGGCATCCCCACCCACGCCCAGGCTGGCGGTGGCCATGGGTGCCGGACTCGGAGCTGGCTCCTAGTGGACGTGAGCGAGGGGGTCGCTCGGGACAAGGTTGCCCCTGATGGGAAGGTGAACGGTGACCAGAGGTGGACCTTGTCGAGAACATAGGGGGGGTGGGGTCGGGCCGCCCCTGAAAACGCGGGGAGGATTCTAAAGGCCACCAGGGGCCGGAAACAGGAATGAAGACGAGTCCCTGCGCCCCCGCTCCGGCCAGGAGTCTAGCGAGGGCAGGGCAGGCAGGTGGCGTGAGAAGGCGTGCCCACTAAACTCCGTGTGCCAACCTGGGCCCAGGGTGCCAGGAGATGCCAGGGCCCTCGGAGGAGCGTGCAGGTGAGGGGCGTGGGGACCTCCGACCCTCCCAGCGATCCAGCCCGTTTGCGAGTGACGCTGAAACCCACGGGACTGGGAAGGGCGTGGCTGAGGCTACTGGAGAGCTGGCGAATGGGAGCTTCAGGCTGCCGGCGAGGGGGCGGGACTACAGGAGAACTGGCGTATAGGATCCCCTGGGCTTTGGAGAAGGCGGGGCTACAGCTGGTGAATGGGAGCTTCTGGGCTTTTTTTTGAAGGGGCGGGGCTACAGAGAAGCTGGCGAATGGCAGCTTCCAGGCTCTCGGCGAAGGGGCGGAGCCACAGGAGACAGGGGCGGGGCACAGGAGTGTGGGCATGTAAGTTTTCAGGTGCCAGGTAAAGGGGCGTGGCCACTGGGGTGGACCTGGTTTGCCCTCGGAACGCAGTGCCCACCCAGCCTGCCCCACACCGCCCCGCTGGAGCCAGTCCTTTTCTGTGGGTTGGAAGGCCGCCCCTTGCCCTGGCTCCTTTCAGTCCACTGCCCCACGTTGTCCCCCGGCCCAGCATTAAGTGGTGCCCGCGATCTGCCTTTGGGGGGACACAGAACTGCGCTGCTCTGGGAAGGGGATACATTCCCCATGAAACGGCACGCGCCCTGACAAGGCCCACGTTACGGCCTGGGGCCTGGGCACAGAAGCACCAGATCCAAGGTGTACGGTCATTGCAGAAAGGCCAAGCCCGCGGGCTGGGGTCAGAACTGCATGGACTCCAGAGGCGATGCATTTCCCAGCAGAGTGGAAAGCTTCCTGGACTTACTCCACTTACGTGGATGTATGTAGCTGTGTCAAGCTTCCCCCCGCCCCCATGCTAGTGCAGTCTTCGTGGTTTCTGAGATTTTAACTACCTAACTGGGATCTGTTGCTAGTCACCTTAGCACCACAAAGGGCCAGCGTGTGGCAGGAGAGGCCTCTGGGTGTGGGGGGGGGGGACTGGAGGACAGCAGTAAGTGCTTTATTTTACTGGCCAGTCCACAGGGAACTCGGGCAACCCACCAGGGACATAGCTGGACACCTGCCTCCTGCAGGATAGAAGGGTGATGGGTGAAGAGCCGGACCTCAGAACCTGCTAGGATAGTTTGACATCGGCCAATGCCCCCAGTGCCCACGAGGGGGTGCTGCTTGTCCAGGCTTTGTCCTCCTGGGCCACGTTTGGGATACTAGGGCGCTCTGTTGGCCTAGTGGTAAGATATTGGTCCACAATGCCTAGGGCAACTGTGGATAATCACCTCCCGTTTGATTTACTGCCTCTGAAAATTCACCAGAGGGTCAGCTTAAGGACACAAGTATCCATGGCTAGCACAAGCTCTGGTCCCCCAGTCTCACTGTCCCCTCTCACAGGCATCTGGGAATCCCGTATTTCCTGCCCTCCGAAGTCCCACAGACACAGAAACAAAAGCACTGGGGTCTCAAGCTCATCACACTGGAACACCCTCCCCCAAGTTGTCCTGGGGACATGGCCTCTCCTGTGTTGGGCAGCTGGTCCCCTCTGTGCCTCCAGGCCCAAGACTACCTTCCTCTGGGACCTCAGAAAACCACCGTTCACTCCACTCCAGGGACCGACCCTCCCTGGGGGACAAACAATACACTGCATCCAGAAGGCAAGAAAGTAACCTGTCTTTAATTTTCTTTTTTGGAGGGTATACCTGCCAGGTTAACAAAAGCAGCCTGCCGCTTTGGGCCGAGACCTTTGGCCACAAATTGGCTGGGCCCTGATATCCAGGCACTGCCCTGGGCACCTGCCCTGTGTGGTGTCCACAAGCACAGGACAGCCACCCAAGACTTGAGACCCATGAACAGTACAAAAAAAAGTCACAAAACAGTATTCATGAATTTCGGTCCCAAGCTTTGAAAGGTAGCAGCCCAGGCTATAAACGTCTAAAGCATTGCGTAAGAAGTGTTAAGTCTACGGCAAATACATCTTGTAAAAACTCAATAAATTATATATATAAACTTGTAACATCTAATAACATCTGAAGCCGTGTGCAGGCCCAGCCTCTGGCTCGAAGCGCCACACTCCGAAGGCGGCAAACAGAACCTGCATGAAAATCCCCACTCGTCTTGAAGTCCAAAATAACGCATCTAGAAAAAAGTCCTGGGGCTGAAATTCCCCCACAAAGAAAAGGGATTCCTCCCAGAATCACCTCGAACAAAAGGATCTTTCAGGCTGTGAGGGGCTGGCTTTGGCCTGGGGGACAGGCAGGCCTGGGGTCCCTGTGCCCCTCGCCCCACGTGCACATTCTTGCAATCCCTGTAAATGTGGCATAAACTTTCTCAGCTGTTAATAAGTTAAAACTTTTAAACTCTCTGCCATTTGGCTGGCTAAAGGCTACAAACATGGCGGGGACGAGGACTCGAGGGTTGATAAATTAACTTTACAAATATACAGTCCAGGTACAATTTTTAAAACAAAACTGTGTTAGCAGATCATTGCTTCCCTTGTGTCTGCCTTGCCCCCCACGGGGCCTTGCCCCCCAGGTCACCTCTCCCACATCCCCAGGACCTTGGGCTTCAGTTGTACCAGCCTTAGCTTCTTCCATATGGACATTTATATATATATCTGTATGTATATATCTCATATACACGGCGCTTATTTATAGAAATATACACTTGTTTCTGGAATAAACCTTTCAGATAGAAGTAAAGGCTGTCCTGCCTTCAGGTACCCGTAATCTCAGTCTCCAGGGGACAGGGTGAAGTGGGAGAGCCTGGAGGACAGGGGGCCTGCCTACTGACACCCCACCCCCCTCCCCGGTGCACGGTGCCACTCCGCAGGCCTCTCAGGGGCTACCTGGCAGGCTCAGCTTTGGGCATCGCCAGGGCTGAGGCCCAAGACAGGCCTGCGTGTGTCCCCTGGGATGGCGGTGGGTGGGGGGCCAGCAAAGAGCAGTCTGGCCCAGCTCCCCACCCCAGGGGGCTCCACAGGGAGCCCCCTTACATTCTACATTTGGTCCCCCTGGAAGGAAGGCCCCTAGGTGCAACAGGCACAGATGGCACAGAGCTAAGGCTCTTGTACAGCAGCGTGGGGACCCCACACCCGAAGGCTGCAGGACACTCCATCACACACACACACACACACACACACACACACACACACACACAAAGGTTCTTTCTCTCTGTCCGTCCATCCTAACTGGGGCCCGGGGGGTCAGTGGGCCCCAGTAGTCGACTGCACAGTGCAGTGGCGAGAGCCAGAGGCCCAGGTCTCACACTGGTGGGGGGCTCCGCCGGGTGGCCCTTCACGTTCGCGGGGTCCCGCTGCTGGGCGGTGCAGGCAGCAGCAGGTCGTGGGCAAACACGGAGTCATCACCCGATGAGCCAGAGCTGGGCGTGTCTTGGCCACCAGGTGAGTACTGTTCGAAGGGCACTGACAAGTCCAAGTACTCCTGTGTGGGCGGGAGTGAGGGTCAGCACTGCAGCCCAGGCCCCCATTCCCACCACTCCCTGGACTGAGGGGACGTGCCCTGTGACCTGAGCCAGCACGGAGCCTGGGGTCTGCACTTACGTCGGTGGACGTCACTGTCAGCACTCGGTCCAGGTCCTCCACCAGCTGCTTGAAGGTGGGCCGCTGGGAGGGCACCGCATGCCAACACTCCCTCATGATCATATATCTGGGGGGGGACAGGCACTCAGGCACCCACACCCAGCCCGCAGGCCAGTGTTCCCCCATCACTCCGGGGAGTGGGGCTACCCGCACCCAGCCCTGGGGGGAGACAGGCAGCTGCTACATCCACGTCCCCCATCACTCAGGAGAGACAGCTGCCCGCACCCTGCCCCGGCCCACCCAGGCCCGTGTCTCCACCATTACTCAGGAAACCCGGAGTGCCCCAGCCCACCCGGGCCCCAGGGGGAGAGTGCCTGGGCCCCAGCGGAGAGACACAGCTGGAACATCCCTACCCTACCCCAGCCCACCCAGGCCCATGCCTTCACCATCACACAGGAGACCCGGGCCACCCACACCCAGCTAGGGCCCACCCGAGCCCTGGGGGAAAGGAACAGCTGGGTGACCTGCACTGTACTCCAGCCCACTGAGACCTGCGTCCCCACCATCACTCAGGAGAGTAGGGTCACCCACATCCTGCCCCAGTCCGCTCAGGCCCTGGGAGAGAAGAACAGCCGGGCCACCCACACCTTGCCCCTGCCCACCCAAGCCCAGGGAGAGGGACAGGGCACTTACAGATCGTGCGTGCAGTTGGCCGGCTTATCCATGCGGTGGCCTTCCTTAAGCAGCTTGAAGAGTTCCTCCACAGGAATGCCGGGGTACGGCGAGCCCCCCAGTGTGAAGATCTCCCACAGCAGGACACCAAAGGACCAGCTGTTGGGGGGGGGCAGGTCAGTGAGTCCGGTCCAGCAGCCCCACCCTGGGGACCCGGGGACCAACAAGGGCAAGCCAGGGCTGAGGATGGACAGACTTGGCGTACACAGTACGGCTGGGACGCAGGCCTGCGGGCTGGGTGTGGGGTGGCTGAGTGCCCCCTCCCTGCAGGTAGAGTCTCACCCCAGATTCCAGCCCACAGATTGCCCCCTTAACCGCCCCCACCCACGAGGCAAACATACACATCACTCTGGTGTGTGTAGACTCGGTCAAAGAGGGCCTCGGGCGCCATCCACTTCACAGGCAGCCGGCCCTGGGGAGAAAGAGGGGAGGGCATTCAGACCAGCTCCCCTGAAGGCCCCTGGGCCCACCTGCCCGGGCACCCTTGCCCCCCACTGCCCCGCCTGAGCTGGGCTCACATTGGTGGTCTTCTTGTAGTAGTCCAAGTTGTGTACATCTCTGGCCAGGCCAAAGTCAGCAATCTTCATCACGTTGTCCTCTGTCACTAGCACATTCCGGGCGGCCAGGTCCCGGTGGATGCACTGGGCAAGGGGACCACAGGCTAAGGATGGACCCCACTCAGCCCAGCGCTGCCTGCACTGGGTCCCCCACAGTCCAGACCACCTGCCTACCCCACCCCAGGCAACCTATTCTGGCTCCCAACCCTGCTGTCACCTCAGGGGAACCTCTGCCCGTCCTCACCTTCTGGGAGGCCAGGTACTCCATGCCCCGGGCCACCTGGTAGGCACAGGACACCAGGTCCTTGAAAGTCAGCTGCTCCTCGGGCAGCTTGCAAGTGTCGAAGGAGTAGTCCATGCCCGGGGGCCGCCGCGCCCGCAAGTACTCTCGCAGGTTGCCCTTGGCCGCGTACTCCACCAACACGTACAAGGGCCCTGCAAAGTCCAGGGTCAGGGTCCAGGAAACAGGCCTGGCCACCCCAACCCACTAGGCCTGTGGAGACCATCAGCTGCAGGCCCCCCCACGTGACAGCAACTGCCACCTATCACCGGTCCACCCGCTACCACCTTGAAGACAGCCCCTGCTTCCCGTCCCTTTCCAACCAGGACGTGCCCCTTCATGCAGCCCCAGCAACATGGCCTCGGACCCCAGCTACCTCTTCTCAGTGCCAGGCCACACCTACCATCTCAGTCCCAGTCACCTCTCCCCACAGCCCAAATTACCGCCTCTCTTCTCCCACCTCTCCCCTACTACCTCTCTCTTCCCATCATCTAACCCCAACATCCCTCCTCCCGCTCTTTCACTTCCACCCCGCACCTACCACCTGTCTGGTCCCCAGTGCCCACTTCTTCCCTCACCTACCACTTCTCCCACCGTGACTCCCTCCTTCAGCCCCCACCCTGCTCACCCCACTCCCACCTACCACCCTACATGCAGACCCCCCAGTGCCCACTCCTCCCCTCACCTACCACCCAGTGCCCGCTCCTCCCCTCACCTACCACCCAGTGCCCGCTCCCCCTCACCTACTGCCCAGTGCCCGCTCCCCCCTCACCTACCGCCCAGTGCCCGCTCCTCCCCTCACCTACCGCCCAGTGCCCGCTCCCCCCTCACCTACCGCCCAGT
>NW_006399879.1:4594243-4608166 GCF_000299155.1 Elephantulus edwardii | reverse complement strand
AGGCTCCCCCCTCACCTACCGCCCTGCGTGCAGGCTCCCCCCTCACCTACTGCCCTGCGTGCAGGCTCCCCCCTCACCTACCGCCCTGCGTGCAGGCTCCCAGCAGGTTGATGATGTTCTTGTGTTTGCCGATCATCTTCATCATCTCCATCTCCGACACCAGGTCTGACAGGTCCTTATCTGTGGCGTCATCTGCTCCCAGAAGGATGGCCGTCAGGGTATGTCCCCCCACCCCACCCCCAGCCTAGACCCGGGGCCCCTCCCTGTCACCTCTCCTCTTTACCTTTCAGCATCTTCACAGCCACAGTGACTGGCTTGGCGGCCCGCTCCTTGTCAATCCCGATAGCTTCCGCCATGACCACTTGGCCAAAGCAGCCCTCGCCCAGAGGTTTGCCCAAGGTCAGCCTGGGAGAGGGAACAGGAGCCCTCTAGCCACTCTGCATCTGTGCTCCTCCCTCCCTCCAACTTCCATGCGCACTGCCACCCCCTCCAAGAGGCCCTCCGTACACATCCTCCCACGGAGATGAAGCACTGTTCTGATACAGCCCACCCCTCCCTTGGACACCTCCAGCTAGATGGACCTTCTCTATGGGGTCCTAGCCACCTACCTACATTTTCATGTTCCCTGACTCCTAGCCAACCCAGCAACTCCCGCAGGACCCCACCCCAATCCAGACCAAACTGAGTACCTGCAACCTTGAGCATGCCCACCACCCCCGCACAGAGGCCCTGTGCAACCCTCAGGGACACTGGCACTCACCGAGCCCGGGACAGCTCCCACTTGGGGTCTGCAGGCAGCTCAAGCTCGGAGACGTTGGCCAGTGCTGGGCCCTCCCCCGAGGACAGCCTGGCGATGCGTACCAAGGGCGTGTTGGAGTTCATGGACGAGTTGGACTCCAAGGACACCTGCTTGGGTGGGCAGGGCCAGGTTGGTGCCATGGGGGAGCACACAGGAGGAGGGCAGGGGGTGGGGCTCTGGAGAAGAAAGGGCATGCCCCGCCGCTGCGTAGCAGGGTATGGATTATTTTTTTGTGCTCAAAAAGCAGAGTTCTACATGGTGCCAGGGGAGGGCACACGCTAGTGCTGGGGCAGCCCCCGCCCTGCCCCGGACATGGGGAACCGGACAGGGTGATCTCGGCTACAGGGACTTAGGGGCACAGGGAGGGGTGGGTGGCAGGCCCTGGGCCGGCTCCGAACCTGGTATCTACTTTCTGTTACCTGTCGCTTGAGCGGAAAGCGGGACACCTTGTGCACAGGCGGCGAGCCCAGCCCTTTCTTGGTCGGGCTATGCAGGCGGCACAGCGTGACAGCCACCACTATCAGGATGAAGAGGAAGAAGCCCACCCCGTAGCTGAGGACGCCCGCGTACACGCTGCCCGCCTCGTCCGCCTCCACCAGCTCCTCCTCAGCTGCAAAGACACGGGCGTTGGGACTGGCCTGCCGCTGGCTGTCCATGTGGCGGCCAGCGCCTCCCGCACCAGCGGGGTGGAGAAGGGGACTCAGCCCCCCTCACAGAGCCCGGGTGGGGGACCGAAGCCCCAACCCTTCACTCAGCACAGAGTGCTAGGATAGGAAGCGCCTATAGCAGGGAGCAGACAGACCCAGAGAAGGGACCCAGCAGAACCAGCAGTGCCCACACCGCCATCCAGACACCAGGGAGATGCCAAAGCCACCGGCACAGGGCTTCTGGGCCCAAATGGGGCAGTGGGGGGCTCCACGAAGGAGCAGGGTTTGCAGCTGGCTGCAGGCCCAGGCTGGAGTGTTGGGAGGGGGCCGCTGTGCCTGGTGGCGGTGGCACGCTCCTCCGTGCGTCCCCGCGACCAGAGGACCGAGCAGAGCGAGCAGGAGCCAGTACCTGGCAGCACCACCAGCCACGCAGAGTGATGGGAAAACCCGATAGAATTGCCCGCCAGACACGTGTACTCCCCCGCGTCCTCAAAGGTGACATTGCGCAAGGACAGAACCTCTAGCTCCTTGTCCGTGGTGTTAACGCCCGCGGTCTACAAGAGAGAAGAGACGCGATAGGCGAGCGCCAGCACCCCAGCGAGGCTCCGCAGCTCTCCACGCGACGATCCGGCCAGGCTGCAAGGAAAACGCCGCCGCCGCCGCCACCACCACGGCCGCGCCTCCGGGCGCCGCCGAGCCGAAGCCAAGGCCCTCCACCGGCGAGTCCTCTGTCCCAAGGGAGCGGCAGGCGTGCGGCCAGCAGTGCGCCCGCACAGGTGCGGCATGCGGGGTTAGGGGGAGCGCAGTGTCTGGGGCGCGCAGCAGGTGGGAGGACAGACAGAAGGACTAACAGACAGACAGGCAAGAAGTGAGCGAGCAGCAGAGCTGGTGGCGGGTGAGAAGGGGGAGAGGCGGCGGCAGACTGTGCAGACGCTGCAAACTGCCGGGCGTGGCCTCCGTTGGCGCACGGGCTCCAGGGGGTGCGTGGGGTGAGCTGGGCCAGTGCGGGCCCCCGTGGATCCAAGGGGGTGCAGGCACCCCGGAGGCAGAGGATTGAGCATTCAGGAGGCGAAGAGGCTCAGGCAGGGGGCGAGCGGGACGAGCGGGCATGCAGGCGGGCAGGTGAGCGTGCGGGCAGGCGCATGGCTGGGGCATCGGAGCCGAGCTCGGCGTGCGTGCCAGGCAGGCGTGGGACAGAGTCGTTACCTGCTGGGGGCCCGTGAACACGCAGCCAAAAGGCCTTCTCAGCCACGCCTATGAAATTGGTGGCTCGACAGAGGTACTCGCCCCCATCCCGCTCGGAAACATTGGCCAGGCGGAGGCGCGCGTCTGCCTCCACATTTTCACTGATCCAGGACTGCGGGGGGGACAAGAGACGCGGCTCAGGTGGACCCGCGGCTGCCTGCACTGACCTGGGCGGGTCAGCGGCTATGAGCACTGAGGGGCTGGAGTCTGGCTCTGGCCCGAGCTCACCTCGCCCAGGGTGCACAGAGACTTTCCATGCGCTCCTAAGGAGGCAGGAGCTGAGAGACCCTGGAAGAGTGGCAGTGGAAGCCTGGAAGGCTGCCTGGAAGAGGCATGCAAGCACATTTTGGCCTCATAAAAGGTACTAAACCCAGTGCCATGGATTCTGACTCAGAGCAAGCAACACTGTAGGACATAGTCCAACTGCTCCCCCACCACCACCACCAAGGCCAGGCCCTCACGAAAGCTGGCTAACCCACCCTTTCCACAGAGCATGTGGAGTCTAACTAACCACGTGTCTTCTGGGTTAGCCTAATCCACTGCACCACCAGGACTCGCTGTTGTGGGAAGCTCTGGAGACTTGGTAGAATGAAACTGACTGCACCACCAACCCCAATCCACCAGCTGCTCCATGATGACCATCTCCTGCACCATTCACTGCCCCCACACACCTGCAGGAGGGTCAGTGCCATTGGTTCTGACTACACAATACACAGTAACTGGGACTGATTAAAAAAGACCAAAAACCCACTACTGTTGATTTTAGCCCATCCCAAATGTCACCTGGACTTGAGGCTGTAAATCTTCCCAAAAAGGAAACCCCAACAGAAGAGCTTTATCTGCTTCTGTGCCCCACAACCCAAAGCCTGGCCTTCTTCCCCCAAAGAGGTCAGTTATATGAAAGGAAGCGACTCTCAGTCCACCCTGGACGAGCCCAGCACTGGGGTGTCGGCTAGGCCTCCCACAGTGCTATAAAGGCCGCCCAGGGCACATGTGTCCACACATGTCCACACACGAGGCATCCCTGCTGACAATGTCCTTCTCCCCGCCCCTGCCTGCCTCCTGGCCCCACAGCGGCCTCTCCCACCCCCACTACCCGTTTTGTCTCCAACAGATGTTTCTCTTTGGGGTTTGAGTGTCGTAACAGTCCCGCTTGGCGGCACCCACCCCATGTGGCCGTGAGAACAAAGCTGATGCTGTTCTAGCCGAAGGGGGGCAAGAAGAGGGTGGGTGCCCATGCCAGCTCAGAAGGCATATATACCCTGAGGGCCACATTTGTCAGTGGCCCCACACATACACACCATCCCCTTAGCCCAGTGTCCTCTCAGCCAGGACGCTGCTGTAGAGAGAGGTGGGAAGGCTCGGCCACCCTCGAGGCTGGGTGATCATCACTAGGCCGCCAGCCCGAGCTGAGCCCAGTGGGAAGCCAGGGAGGTGGACTCAGCGTGTCCCCAAGCTTTGGCACAGAAGACAGAGGGAGCGTGAGGCCCCAGCACAGGGTCCAGTCTGCTGGGCTTCAAGCCCAGACTCCCCGAACAGCACCCTCGGCACGCAGGCCTGCTCCCTCACGTTCACCCCACTGTGCTAGCGGGTCCCCACCTTGAGCACGGTGACGTAGGGTGTGCCGTCGGGGCCCACTTTGCTACCGTTGACCTCCACGTGCTTGAGCCACTGGATGTGGGGCTGCGCGTCGCTGTAGACCTTGCAGTGGAACTCCACATCGCTGCCCAGCACCGCGGTCTGGTTGGCTGGCAGCCCCGCCTGCAGGATAGGCCGATGTGGGGACCGCTCTGTGGGGGACACACAGGTTTCAGGGACAGGCAGGCCTTGCCCACTGCCGTGCTAACCACGCCCCTTGCGTGAAGGACACGCCCCCTGTGACGAGTCCCCGCCTCATGACCACGCCCCCGCAATGGAGGATCCGCCCCCGTGACGAGTCCCCGCTTCATGACCACGCCCCCTGTGTGGAAGGACACGCCCCTGCGACGCGTCCACGCCTTGACCACGCCCCCGCGATGGAGAACACACCCCCGTGGTGAGTCCACGCCTCCTCACCACGCCTCCTACGTGAAGGACACGCCCGTGACGGGTCCCCGCCTTCTGACCACGCCACATGGAAGGGCACGTCCCCGTGGTGGTGCCGCGCCCCGTGATGTAGGATACACCCCCGTGGTGATGCCCCGCCCCGACCACGCCCCCCGCGGACTGCCTCTGAGCCCAGCCTCACCCAGCACGTCCAGCGTGTATGTCTGCTGGATGCTGCCGAACTTGTTCTCCACGACGCACGTGTAGTTGCCGCGATCAGAGGGTACAACGCTCTCCATGACCAGGCTCCACTGCTGGTGTCGCAGCTTTGGGGAACACGTGGGTGGTATGAGCTGCAGCAGCCCCACCCAGGCCCCTGGTGGACGCAGGCCACGTGCCCACCACGCAGCTCACCTTGATGCCCCCTATGCGGTGCTCGCCTCGGAACTCCTTGCCATTCTTGAGCCACGAGATGGAGGGGGTGGGGTTGCCGCCTGCCGGGCAGCGGAAGCGGACGGTGTTGGCCGCTGGCACAGCCAGGAGCTTCTTGTCCATTCGCTCAGGCCGAGTCCAGTAGGGAGCCCCTACACGTGGAGGGGGCAAGAAAGCCATTTCCTCAAAGCCTTGCAAAAGCTGCCCACTCCGTGGGCCTGTTTCTATCCAAACGGGAGACCCTTGGGGGGGGGGGGCTGACAAGGTTCCCATGGCAACACCCTGCCCATTCAGTCTCCAAGTGGCCTCTGGGGCTGTGTGGTCACTTCCCTGTCTCTTACTGGACAAGAAGAGACCTGGGTACTGTTGTCCCCAAGCAAGCCCACGGGCTCACCTCAGCCTAGACCCCTATGTATAGTGTACTGGCCTCAAGACCCAACTGAGGACAAGCGAGAAACTGGGCCAGCCCAGGTCACGCAGCCCAGCCAGGTGGACGAGCTAGGACAGGCCCGAGGGCAGTTCACCAAGAGGCCAGGCCAGGCTCAGCACATCAGAGAGGCCGGCTGGGCGCCAAGCCTTGGATTTCTGCTGGGACCCTCAGCCCTCTCCCATGTCAGCAGCTCACAGCAGGGCTGCCCCCTGCCTTTCACTCCAACGTTCAGGGACTCTGTGCTACCCCCATCCCCGCCACGGGCTAACAGGTTTTTCTCCTTTGGGCTGGGAGGGAGCGCCTTCATGCCGGGACTCGTGGGGAGGGAGGGCGGCCCCTAGAAGGGCAGACATCAGGGCGGCTTACTTAGGCAGGAAGGAGGGCCTCCCCAGGAGACCATCCACCAACAGAGGCCCCAGGCCCCAGCAATGGAGGCTGTGGGATCTGGGAAGGGATTTTCTAGTTTTGAGCTGCCCTCCCAGGCTTCCCAGGCTAGAGTGGGAAGGGACCCCAGCATTAGGGTGCCCGGGAACCAGTACTGTGCACAGGAGGGCAAGATCAGCGACTCCGAAACGTCCCTGTCAGATAGGCAGATCTGGAAAGTGACCCTGCCAGGACCCTCTGAATTCCTGAGCCCACATAGGGCAGAAACGCCAAGAGACCCCACCGCCCCATACGAGCAGGATGGGCGCAGGGCAAACAGAACTCTGGCCAGGCAGGCATAGACTCGGGAAAGCATGGAGTGTGGTTGGGAAGGGGACGGTTGTGGACACGAGCAGGAAATCTGGCTCTGAACTTCCTGGCAGCCAAAGAGAAAAGGGTAACAAGAAAAGCCCCAGTTCCTCAGGGACACAGGCTCCTCCCCACCCTGGTCCTGGTGGAAGCTCATGCCTGGCTGCGCACCTCCAGTGGCCCCCTCAGAGCTCCTGGCGTCCCCCCAGTTCCCATGTCCTGCACTGCCGTCTTCCTAATCAGTTTTTCACGCCCACTAGACCTCAGGCCTCGTACCCCAAGTTCTAACAGGGCCTCCTGGAGGCCCCAGCACCCGACTTCCAAGGTCCCTTCTACTGCTTCCCCACCCCCACCAGGCCACCGTCCCCACCTGCTCTCATGCCCACTCCGTCGGGATCACTGACCGTGCCACCTTCACAAGACGTTCTACCTGGGGTCTGTGACCCCAGGCCACTGGCCTTGCTTGGCTGGAACATCTCAGTCCCCTCTCCGCTGCCTGCACCCCTTCGTCACTCCATAACGGCCAATGACTTGCTGGCCCTCTGGAACCACCAGTTTCTGGTCAGCCCACACTGTCTCCCCACCCCAAGTCGGCATCTTCACAGCACCCAGCCTCACTGCCCTGGGCCTCGGTCTCTCGGTGTGCCCACGCCTGACCTGGAGTGCCACACTTTCATCCGGGATAAGCCTGGATGGCCCATGGTCAGAGAGGGTGGGGTTAGGCAGGTGAGGAGGCCATCCCAGCCCTGCCCCCTGCAGCCCAGCGCAGAGCTGGTACACCTGGCCTCACCTGTGTCCTCTGCCTCCTCAGAATCTTCATCATCTCCCGAGGACGGGGCATCTGTTGGGTAGAAGGTGGGTTTAGGAACACGTGGCCAGTGGTTCTACGACGGGCAGCTGCCTCACACCTGTGCCCTATGCGCCCCAGATCTCAGCTTTGAAGTCTTTCCACCCCGCCAAGGGCTCAGTCTCTGGCCAATGCAAGGGGGATGTCAGGGAGGGGCCACCCCTCAGCTCCCCACTCCCCTCCTGTACCTGCCCTCAGCCAGCCCAACATCCCGCCCACCCCACCCTGACCTGGCCAGCGCTCACCGGTCACCCGCACGCTGAAGCGGCACAGGACGCGCTGGGTGAGTCGCTGGCGGCAGCTGTATACCCCTGCGTCCTCGTGGGAGACATTGAGGACCTGCAGGCCCTGTGGTCCCAGGAGGACTCGGTCTGAGGGCTCCAGCCCTGAGCCATCCTTCACCCAGACCGTGGGCCCCGGGGAGCTACCCATGGGTGAGTGACAGGTCAGCTCCATGGTGTCCCCACTGCCGAAGATCAGCTGATCTTGCTGGGTGTGCTCAGGCCCCGGGACCTCTGCAGAGGAGACGGTGAGTGAGGACAGTGAGAGTCCAGGGGTTCCCCAACATTAACAGAGGGCGGCGCAGGCGGGGGTCCAGCCAGCCAGGGCATCCAGCTGTGCTCTGGGGCTGTCAGTGCTCAGACTGCTGTTGGCACAAGAGTCAGTTCTGACGGATGGTGGCTGGCACGTCAGGGGCCGCTGTGTCATGGGCTTTCCTTTTTTTATGGGGAGAGCTTTCCTTATTTTTTCCATTCTGTCTTCCCTGATATTTGTGTTCTTGGTCAAGGTTTTCAATAAAGCTTAACACTCTATTCAGTGATCCTGGTTGAGTGCCTGACGTGCAAACGTTCCACGTCCTCTCTGGTGGTCCTGTTTCTGTGCATCGAGTTTCCCTGCCCCTTTATTGTAAGCTATTCATCGCCTGGTCTCAGTGACCGTCTTTAACAGAACTCTACTCACAGAGGGACAAGATCTTCTGTTCAGTCTGTCTCTAAACGGTGGCTCAGAGGCTGGTTTCAAGTGAAAGGGACAAAGATTATCTCCATTTGATAATCTCCCCAAGTCCTCTGGTCCCAGCGGGTCCAGAAAATCTGGTTTTCTCCGTAAGGAATTCGATTTTGTTCCACATTCCTGGCTCCCTCTCTCAGGACCCATCCACTGCACCTCATTGGCCACCGTGCACTCACCAGGCACCGTCTAGGGCCTCTGGTCTCATGACAGATACATCTGACGCTCCTGGGGTCAGCTGGTTTTGCAGAGCAGTTTCTTTGAGTTTCTGGTTTCCTTTTCTCTTTTGCACCAATAGAGAAAAGACAACTGCTTATTTATTTCCAGAACATTCTTAATGGTTGTCTTTTGGAGTTGTTTGCTTTTTTTTTTTTTAGCAGCAGCTTGCCAGGCTTTTCTTCTACTGCACCTCAGGACAGACTCAAACTAGGAACTTTCCAGTTAACAGCCAAGTGTGTTCACTGCTCTCACCACCCAGGAGCTCCCAGGCCAGCCCCAGACAACACGTAAACAGACGGGCATGGCCGCGTTCCAGTAAAGCTTCATTTACGGGCTCTTATGTAGTGTTCACATGCAATAAAGCACTATTCTTTTGCCTTTTTTTTTCACTCTCCAACATTTAAAAACTGTTCTTGGCTCACCAGCTTAGAGAGTGGGCTCCGGGCGTAATTTGCAGACCCTGGCTTTACACATGTCTGCGGAGGTAGGGGCGACAGGGTGGAGATCAGTCTGTCTCTCGGGAAGGGAGATTTACCGCCAGAAAAAGGCTCTCATTTCTCACCAACAAAACCTCAAACTGGCAGCCAATCAGTGGAGAGAGAAGCAAGCCGCTCCTGGTAGTATTGTTTGTAGCCTTCAAGCTCAGCTTTGAATCAGCAACAAGGTTACCTGCCCTCCAACACTGCTACATCTAGCACTGGGGCAGGGGTCTGTTGTCCAGGAAGCACATAGGGAAGGGTGTAGGAGGTTCAGCTGTGTACCCTGTACCCTGACTAGGGTAGGTAGGGCTACTAGGGTGGGAGGTATTGACAGAACACCCCAGCTGCATGGGGAACTGGGGCAGCATAGTGCAAAGAAACCACACAGTCAGAGACCAAGAAACCCAAGTAAATGGGTCTGTAGGTTGGGTCCCTAGATGCTCCAGAGCCAACCAGCAGGCAGACTTGGGTCTCCTCAACCTGGTGACCCATCTCACAGATGAGAACACTTGAGCCTGGGGACAAAGAACCACCCAAGATCACCAAGTGAGTGAGGAGGGCCTCCACTGAGGAGAGGGGGCTAGCCATCCCAAGGCTTTCTTGCCAGGGGCAGACAATGACCAGGGCAGACAGGCGGCCTGGGCTCAGGGCCCAGGACACGGGTGGGTGGTCCTGCCGGCGGCCCAGACCCAGCTGGGCCACTTGCCCTCATTACTTGTCATTCTGCCGACGCGTGGCCTAGATTCGAGGATTCAGCTGCCCACTCTAGCCACCAGTCTCTGGCTCCCTAACAGGCTGGATTCAACCGTCAGGCCTCGGCCAGCCCCACATCCCACTGCCTGTCAGGACCCCTCCAGCCAGACGCGCCCACACTCAGGCCAGCAGCTTCTGTGGAAGCCCACATCCCAGGGGGACACAGCTGAGGCCACCGCTGCACTGACAGAGTGGCCGAGGCCTCTGGCCTGCTGACCAGCCCCCTAGCCCTGGCTGCTCTGTCCAGTGGGGACCACCCAGCACCAAGCACTGCCGGAGGTCCCCCAGAAAGCCCAGAGTGAGCTTCAGCTTCAGGCCTCAGCCCAAACGCAACAGGCAGCTAGTTCCGTTTTGGTCTGGGTGGTGATGGTGGGTCAAGCTGTCTGCACAAGTATTCGCTTCAACCTGGTCCAGCGGAAAAGCCGGGCCTGGCCTTCAAGGCACTGAGTGGTCCCCTGGGCCAGTCAGGCAAGGCCACCAAAGGGCCAGAAGCAAGGAGGGTCTGCTAAGTGGTCAGAAACACCCACCACTCACCAGAGGGCCGGCCCATGGTGCTTGCTGCCCACCACAGAGACCAGGGACCCTGGCAGGGAGATGCACCAGGCGCAGAATGTCGTCTCTGCTTCCGTGGCATCCTTCGTGACTTGCTCTGCTCCAGCTCTGGAGACACACGGGAACTTGGGGGACTCGGAGTGGGGAGAGCTGAGAGCAGGACGGACGGTGTGGGGACCGGGTGCCACGTGGGCAGGATCTGGCTCTATCTAGGAGTGTCCTCAACGTTCTCACCCTGAATAGTGTTGCTGCCCACAAACATGGGGGGGGGGGGCGTAAGGCCTGTGGCTGAGCCCTGGTGCAGAATTCAGCTTGCTAGCACCAGCCCCACAAGGGGTGAAGGGTCTTGGAGGGGGCGCACCCAGCTTCAGAGAGGGACAACAAGGCACCCAGTCAGTCTTCCTGCCACCCCACTGACTCTAGGGCAATAAAATTGCATGTGGGAGCTAAGACAAGTTTCACCATCAAAGAAGGGGATCAAAGCAGGTGAAAGTGGGGTACAAAGAGCAGAGCAGCCCTGACAGCCCACACTCCGTGGCCTGGGGTTGATGCCCACCAGGCTGCGGCTAGTGCCACTCTACTTCGAGCCAGCTCTTGCCCTGGCTCCAGAATACATCATCTGTGTGCCCCCAAGGTGGGGGGGTGACCTCAGGGGGTACAGTCCAAAACAGGAAAGAAAGCCGCACCACGCTGCCGCCTTGCCAACAGCACATGTGTCCCAGCAGCCCTGTGTGCCCGTTTTGTTCAATGACTGGCTTTTCCCAAGTCCATCCCCACCTTTCCTCCTGGTTCGACTAGAACTACAAACCTTCTGGTAAGAAACACAGTGAGCTAATCTAATCAGCTGCAACAAGGGACCCTTTCATTAAAGAGCCTCAAAGGTGAGCCAGAAAGCAAGCTCTAAATTCACCTAACTGAGCAGTGCCGTGCCTGAAACGAATTAAAATCCAGCCCACTGGGAAGGCAGTGTGGACCGGCCTGGGAGAAACAACTCGGGTGAGGTTCAACCAGGGAGGCCCTGTGCACACCACTGGGGATGTTCGGGCCAGGCGGGGTGTGGGACTCTGACCCCAGCCTGGAATGCCGAGGTTTCATAACAATGGCCGGCAGAGGGGTATCCGGAGGCTGGGCGGCTGGGCGGGCTTATGAGGCTTTACCAGGATTAGCTAGGCTAATCCTGCAAACAACCCCTCAATTATCTCCCTGCAAGCCAGGTGAGGAAACCAAGGTACCCGGCCTGCAAAAGGGCACCCCAAGAGAGTGGTCAGTAGGCAGCCGCTCCCTGCCTTTCAGACTGGCCAGCAGGCTCCTCTAAACGTAAATCACTGAGGCCATCAGCCTGTGAGCTGGAAGGGGACCACTCCTCCAATCGGTACCTGGGCCCATTCTGGCCCCACCTCCCCAAGGAGACCCCAGGACAAGCTCCCTAGCTGGGCAAGGCAGGTCTTGTGCAGAGAGGTGGGCAGGGAGCCCACTGAAACCTGGGCTCCACCCAGGTTAATGAACCACCAGGCGGCCTCAGGCTCAAAGTCCAGCAGCAGCTGTCCCTGCCGAGGGAGGGGGTGGGGAGCGCGCAGGGAGTGCCTTCTCTGGACATGCCATGCACCCCCAGAAGTGACTGGAGCTTAAGGATCAAACGCAGAGGACACACCCTCATCAACCTGGGACTGGAGATGAGGCAGGGACCAGGGACCCACGCCCTCACCCCCAGGGCTCAGTGCTCAGTGTCCACATGAACGCGCTGGCCAGGCCTGGCGTGACCGGGTCGTCCTGCCCACCGGCCACCCACCACCGTTCCCTGCGCCCTTGACCCCAACAGGTCTGGCTCCGAGATTTACGTTCCTGGAGAAAGTGCCAGGCCGGCCTCTGTAAACTTCACGAGGTCTTTGTATTTTACTACCCGACCCATCTCGTTAAGAAACCGGATTAAGTTTATTGACCCATCAACTCGCTACCTGTTTCTCCAGCTCTAACGCGGGGGCGCGGGCCCCAACACTGCGGCAGAGGGAGGTCGGGGGCGCCCCGGCCAAGCCTCATCTGTTGGCGCTTTGACAGGCTGCGCACCAGGTCGCGCCCCAAAGGCGCTGCCCTCGGCCGTGGGGACCGGAGGGCGGCCGCTGCCCTACCCCCACCGCCACAGGGGGTCCCAGCGAGGGTCTGCGCCCCGCCCCGCGGCCCCTTCGCGCGGCTACTTGACATTCCCCAGCCGTAGGCAGTAATATCTTCATCTGAATGCGGATGCAAATACGGGGCTCCCCCCGCGGCAGCCTATTCGGCGCTCCTGGAAGCCGGGGCCCGGCGAGCAGGAGCTAAAAGCGCGCGCTGACCTCCGGACGGCCTCTGTCACGCTACTGAATGACACGCACATTCAAGCGCCGAGCCCACTTTCATTCATAAAAAAATGACATTGTTCCGGGAGGCTGCAGCCGCCGCGGGAGAAAGGGGCGCGGGGGGCGCGCGGAGGGGCGGGCCGCCATCTGCCTGCTTCCTGCCGCCGCCGCCTCCCTGGCACGGCGCGCCCGCGGCCACTCGGCTCACACCTCCCCGCGAGCCGCGCCGCCGTCAATGCGCGGTCTGTGGTCGCACCGCGCACAAAGAAGCGCCTGTTCGAGCCCAGCCCGGGTGGGGCGAGCGCACCGCCAGGGCCTCCCTGCGCGCCGCCAGCCAGCGAGGCCCAGGCACCCCCGCCGGCGAGGACCAGGCTCGGCGCGCGTGGCCCGCGCCCTCGGAGGTGACAGTCTTGGGCGTCGCGGGCCAGTCCCCGCCGGCCGTCCAGCTTGGCAGCGCCCGTATGAGGGCGGGTGGCACCTGGGGCGCACAGCAGGGGCCGGCGCGTGTGCGGGCGGGGCTCTGCAGGACGCCTCCTGCCCCTCGGCCCGGCCACCATGCGTCGTCCGCGGAGCCCCCGGCCGTCCCCACCGGCCCGACCCCCAGCCCCAGCTCGCGGCACCGTCTCCACCGCCCTGAGTCTTCACGTCCGCGCGCCCCGGCTCTGCGAGAGCAAGAGAGTGCCGGCGGGGCCGCGGTGACACTGAAGGACACCAGCTAACGGAGCGGCCGGGCAGTGCCGCGGCTCATACGCGCTCACACTCTACCCGCCCGCTTCCCGCTTCGGCCGAACAGGGCCCCGGCGGGGGACTGAGGGACCAGGAGCGCCAACAATGGGGAACTTTCCATCGCGCAAAGACCGCGGGCAACAATGGAGCTCCCGCTCCTCCCGATGGCGCCCAGGACAGGCGGTGACTCGGCGGGGGAACCGCGGGAGGCAAGGGCCAGGATCCCTGGGCCCCGCTACTCCTGCACCTCTGGGTGGTAGCTCTGCGTTTCCGACCCCCACCAACCTCAGCTCTGCTTCTAGTCACAGTCCCCGGAGAGGGGAGGCGGAGCCCGGACTCTGCCCCGCGATGCCAGAGGCTCAGAGAGAGAGCCTGGCCACCTCGCCCGCCCCGATGCCCCTGCCTGAGGGTCCCCCGTGTCCCTGTGCGCTCCTTACCTGCGGCTCTCCGCGCAACGCGCAGCTCCGTGTCTGGGGAGCCTGCGGCGCTGCCGGCCACGATAGCCAGGGCCACGCAGAACGCGAGGGCGCAGGCCGGGGCGCCCATGGCGAGGGGAAAGGGGCGTCCTCAGGCGGTGCGCGCGGGCATGCTGCCCCCACAGCCGGTGGGCTCGGCGGGAGAACGGCGGCTCCGGTGTCTGCAGGAAAGGCGGGCGGCGCGTTACCGAGTGATCAGGACGCATGGGGCCGCGAACCGGCT
>NW_006399879.1:4550965-4593573 GCF_000299155.1 Elephantulus edwardii | reverse complement strand
CCTGGCGGTCTCCGAGGGCGTGGGAGCCGAGGCGGGGCGCGGGCGAGCCCCCCAGCGTATCGAGGGGCCCAGAGGGCGGGTCCCGCCGGGAGCACAGCGAGGCCTAGTGCCGGCTGGTGTTTGCACAGCGCGGGCCTGCTGGGGTCCGGCCGGGAATGTGGCGGGAGGGCGAGGGTGGGCTCGGTGGGGGAGGGACGGCGGAGCGCTTCCCCAGAGCAGGCACCCGGCCTCGGAGGGGACAGGGAGGCCTTGGGGGGAGGAAGTGTGGGTCAAAGGCCTGGTGCATATTATCCGAGGGTCCCCGGAGCTGTAGGGTCCCCCTGCCCTAAGCGTCATCGGGCACAGAGGAAGGGCCATTGCTGGGTGACTTGTCAGGATTCCGGTGTTGGGCAGGGGCTGGCCCATCCGCAGGCGAAGTTGCCTCCAAAGTTTCAGGGGTCCAATCCTCAGGCTAACTGGCCTCTGTGCTGATCCCAGCAGCCTGGCGGGCTGTGTGTGTGTGCGCGCACGTGGGCAGACGGTGTTGCAGCCCTCTAGAAAAGCTCTTTGTACCCTGGAATAAGTCTCCTGGGTCTCACTGTGTCCATCAGGAAGATGGGCAGTAAGTGGTCCTCCGGCTCTAACTGCTTCCACTGCCCACTCCACCAGTCCACTGCCCTGTGCCCACCTGCTGGGCCCAGCCCTGCCGCCCTCCCTCTCCTGGGTGTCCTTCCCACCATCGACCCACAGCTCGCTAATCTATTAACCACCCTATCAATCAGTTACTCCCTGTGGGATAGATGTAGGCTGTGCCCTTTGTCCTCCTTCCTCCCCCAGAATGCAGGAGTGAGTTTGTTCTCCCAAATCCTCTGGTAAGGGGGCTGGTGGGGACAGGACCCAGGTTGGGGCCAGGGAGGAGGCAGTGTGTGTTGGAGGGGTGACCAGTGACCAGGGGTGCTCTGGGCTTCTCTCACAGGACAGTTTCCACAGCACTCCAAGGTCCAGCTGCTCACTTGCCCAGCCTCTCAGAGGGTCACCACTGTTTCCCTTCTACCAAGATGACCTCATGGGCAGAATCAGCTGTTGGGGGCCCAGTGGTCCAACCCCCGGCCCCAGGCTGCATCCTTTAGTCCCCCTTGGCCTCCAGCTTCTGGTTGAGTTTGGCTGAAGCACATGGTGGGGGGAGAGGGAGTGTTTGCACCCTGCACCCCTTTTGAACTTCAGCCCTGGCTGTCTGTGGCTGAACCCTCCAGGACCCCACTCCGTCAGGAGGAGAGGGCTCCCGCCCCCCTCCATCCTCTCCCCTCCCTGGGTAGCAGGCCTGGCGGGGGTCCTGGGACTCCCATACACATTGCTTTAGACTGAGTGGCTTAGTAAGAGCAGGCTTTGTATTTTGCCCCAGTGTTAAGATATTAAGTGCTTGGCTGCTAACCAAAAGGTGGGCAGTTCAAACCCATGTGGGAATGATGAGGTTTTTTTTCCAGGTTGAGTGACTTCAAGTAACAGAAGTACCTTCTCCCATAGTTCTGGAGACCAGAAATCCAAGTGTGGACAGGACCTGTCTGGAGTCTGGGGAAGCGTCCTCCCTCCATCCTGGGCTTCCAGATGTGGCGTGCCCCCTTGATGAATGCTTTTAGCACTCCATCTCTGTCCCTTACAAGGACTCTTGTCCCTGGGTGGTGCTGGCAGCTTCACCATTAATGGAATGGTTTCATGGTTTGAATTCATGGAGGGGAGTTGAAGAAAAGTCCTGCCATCCCAGTTCCAAGGTTCTAAAACAGCTACTAACTTTCTTACAGGGTGAGTTTCTCCCCAACACTCAGGGTCGTTCTGAGGGGAGCCCTGGCTTGAGGTCCACAGCCCAGCCACATGGACCTTACTTCAGGGCCCCAGACACAACATTTTCTGAATAAGGTCACATTCACGGGTGCTGAGAGAGAGGAAGGGACATCTTTGGGGGGCCACCTTCTAGGAGGGCTGGTGCCTTCTGTGGCCCTGCCGTGTGGAAGTGGTCCCCTTGGCACCAGGGTCAGGGGGCAGGAAATCTTCATGTTGTTGGAAGGTGCCAGCTGACCGCACAGGGTCGCCCCAGGGCGAGTCCAGGCTGGCAGCTGGTGTCTCCCCTAGCTCCATCTCTGCAGGGGGCTGTTTACTGTTATTTTGATATGACTTTATTGTTCAAAATGTTTCTTAGTTAAACAGTCTGCAACAAGGGCTTATTTACATTGTTGCATTTCCTTGTCTCTGAGCTAAAGGGGACTCAGATCCTGTTCCTGGAAAGCAGGATGTTATTAGTACTATAGCCCCCTCAGCAGAACATTCCCCCAGACTCTGGCGGTATCACTGAGCTCAAGTCTCCAGTCACCTGGCCAGGTAGGCCTTCCGGATGCCCCCTGCACAGGTAAGCCAGGTGAGAAGGTCCAAAACCTTCAGAGGGCCAGTTTGAGGCTCAGGAGCCCATGGGGACCACCCTTCCACGCCAGCCAACTCCTCATTCCGTTCCCCCTGAGCTCTGCCTGTGCCCTCATGGGGCTGCGAGTGAATGTGGGAGGCACAGGGCAAGGCTCCGGGTTCTTCCTGCCCGGGAGTCGGCCCTGAGCACCTCCGCTTGCTGGGGCCTGTGCTGGCAAGAGCAAGGAGGGTGTGCAGGAAGGGAGCCGAGCCGGGCGCTGGGTGGGGAGACCACCACGGCTGGCAGCCACCGGCCGTGCCCTCACCTGCTCCTGAGTCTCCCCGCATACGTCCACCGTGGCCTCAAGATGCAGCACCCTTGAACTGCGGTGTTTCTGATGTGGATGGTCTGCTGCCTGATGGGTAAGGATCGAGGCTGAGGTTTGGGGACCTGCCATGCTCAGACCTGGACCTGAGGGTGGCTGAGCCGCGAGGGCACCTCCCGGTCAGTGTGTCTGGGATGGAGGGCCTGGCCTGGGTTGAGCTGGTGAAAGGATAGGAGACACAGAGGGGACACTGATCCCCCCCAAAGGCCCCTAGGCCCCCTCCTCTGGAGGCTGTATGGAGCACCCCATTTCCCAGCATGCACTCCTCCACTGGGAAGTGTCTCAGGCATAGTGCCCCAGACAATGGAGGTCCCCTTATTGTCCCCCCTCTGTCCCCGGGAGACACTGCTGTCTCCAGTGACAGGGGACCAGGGACCAGCGCAGGCCACCACTGAGCCAGGCTGGGCTGGACTATAGGAAATTCCTGCCTTTTCAACTTATTTTCAGCAAACTTGAGAAGGATGAAAATAAAAATCACACTCGATTTCCTCATTATAACAGAAAGGTGATTTTTTTTAAGAACATGAAGAGAGAGCATATTCCCAAAGCCCTCAGCCAACACCAACTACCGTGTCAGATTCTTAAATTTAGCTCTGAGCTTCCTGGCAGGCTGTTGGAAAAGGGCAACACCATGAATCAAGTGCTGTTGGGAGCCTGTCACCTGGGCCGTGCCCTGGCAGCCCCAGCCCACACCTCCTGGCCTCCAGATCTCAAGTCCTGACTTTGGGTTTGGAAAATGTGGTTGTGCCCAGATGGGCTGAGGAAGGAGACCAGGCTGTCTGCGGACACAGGAGAGGTGGGGTTGGAGGTTGAGGGCTCAGACTGCCCCCTGGGGGTGAGGCATGAGCAGAGGGCAGCTGAGAAGGAGAGCCAGGCCCATGGCAGAGGAGACCCAGGTGGCCAGATGAAGGCCCACCAGTGCCAGATTTGGTGTGATGACACCTCCACAGCTTTTAAACACAAGAGAGGTTGTCCGGGGGTACAGTCTTGAGGGGGCCAGACTGGCCAGGGAGGGGTTAAGGCCTAGATGGTTCCTGGGCTGGCAGGGGCCCGGCCAGGAGCTGCTTGAACAGCTCAGAAATCTATTTTCCTAAGCATCTGGCATTTGCCCGAAACCTCAAGTGTATTTTCCCTAAGTTTTATTTTTTCTTTGACCCCAAACTCTGGTAAATTTAAGGGAAATTTAATTATGGTGTTTTGGGTCCATTTACACTTAAACTCTCTCAGCATTTTTTCCAAGACCCTTCTGGAGTTCAGCACGCCTTGAGAGTTTTCTAAATGAGCGTTTTTATTATTATTATTTTTTGAAAAGGTTCCCCCTGCCCCGCCCCACCCCCGGCACCAGCCTTCCTGGCGAGAATAAACAAGCTCCGGTCCGGGCTCCCGGCGGTGGCGGCTCGGAGGCCAGCCCACTCACACGTCTCTCCACGGAGGCCCTTCCTCTCTGTCCCCTGGCCCTTCCCGCGGTCACTTGCCGCTCAAAGCTTCCCGGACTCTCCTTGGGGCCTTACTCCCAGCCTTGGCCCCAGTGGTCATGTACATCAGCCATGTTCAAAATGGGAGCAGGAAACTTAGAGTGACCAGTGGGGGTCCAGGGGCGCCCACTGCCAAGCCCAGACCGAGTCAGGGTCACCTCACCCCTGGAGGCCGGAGCCCACGTCCTGTGGGGCTGTGAGGGGTGTAAAGGTGACTCCTGATGGGACCCTCACTCCACCCGACCATCAGTGCTTTTTGGTAGTTGGGAAAACTGAGGCCCAGAATTCTGCCTAGCAGGGCTTGTGCAGGTACCCAGTGACCAGCTGAGACATCCCTGCACTGGCGAGAGTTCAGCCGACCTTAAGAAGGGTGCATGGCTCCCCAAAATGTTCAGGGAGGCCCGAGAGCAGCCTTGACCCCATGGCTCAGGCCAGCCCTGCCCCCATCCAGCTGTCAGCACCGGATGTTGGTACGGATGCTGCCTGGAGCTAATTGGAGGAGGCATCCATGTGCAGAGTGGACTGGCTGAGTGGACAGAAGCCCTGGCCCCTCTTGAGAGCCCCAGTCCCTGGGCACCAAGCCCCGACTTGGCCAGCGTAACCCAGGCCCCTCACTCTGTTGCCCGTACCAGCCAGACCCAGGGGTCAGAGCCATCCATTCACCTGGGGGTACAGCCCTGGCTCTGGGGGTTCAGCAGCTTCCTGAACAGGACGGTGACGCTCTGAGCGTGTCACGTAGGGGGCCGTGGTGGAGGAGGGGGCGGCTCAGGAATGGGGAAGTGGCCACTGGCTGTCCCCTCATCACACCTGGCTGGTGGTGCACAGTAGCAAGGCGGTGAGCTCAGGCCAGGCTCCAAGGGGCACAGGCCCTGCGGGGCGGAGGCAGGCCTGGGGGCTGCCTGGAGGAGGGCTGGCTCTTGGACCCTCAGCTTTGGCCCCCACCCCAGTCCCTCAGGACCCGAGGCAGGAGAGGCTGGCCTCACCAGGGGCCCCTGAGCCCAGCTAGGTGGTCTTTATTCAGCAAAGGAGCAGCCTCTTTGCTGCATCAATGAAGGTGTCTCTGGCCTCTGGTCCCACCTCTCGAGGTCAGAGCCTTCTGTGGGTCCCCCAGTTCCTCTGCTGTCCCCAGACAGCTCTGTACCGCTGCCAGCTGGAAGTCATGGGCCAGGGGCAGCTCCCCAGGGTGCTGCTTGCTAGGTTCTGGGAGAGGGGGTCTCCTTAATAACCTCTCCGCTGCAAAACCACACTGCATCACCATTTCCCAGATGAAGAAATAGGGTCAGCATTCCAAAGCACCTTCTGAGGAGTGATCCCAACAGCCATCTGTAGAAGGGCTGCTCTGGGGATGGACAGGGAAAGGCAAGACTCTGTTCAGGCCTCCCCCTGAGCCAGTGAGCTGACGTGGGTGCTTCACGGAGGTTCGGCTGCGGTGGGGTTCCCTCACCCACATACTTCCCACTACTGACACCACCTGGCCAGCCCCTGTCCTCTGGGCTCCTCAGCTGGGCAGTGAGCCCCCGCCCTGCCTGACCCCCTTAGGGAGGCCTCAGCTGGCAGGCCGAGCAGCCCAGTGTCTGAGACACTAATAGAGACATCTCTGCTGCCCCCAGAAGTCCCCTCTGGACACGCCTGCCTTGCTGGCCAGGGCTGTGGACAGCTTCATTGTCCAGACTCTGCCACAGAGCCCCGGGTTGAGGCGGCCCCAGGGCAATCTGTGCTCACCCCACTGTCCACTCCTGTGAAGATGGTGGTCATACTGGGAGTGTCCTAGCTTCAGATGGAAAGGGTGGGATGGGAACGAGGTGGAAAAATTGGGGTGGGCAGCCTTACTTCCCAGGCCACAGGGGACCCGAAAGGTGGGTTTAGAGGCTCAGGAAGCAAGAAGGGGGTGTCCCATGGACCATCAACACGACTCAGAGGCCAGAAAGTCAGGGTGAGAAGTGGGCAGTTCCAGAGGTTCAGACCGTCCGGCTCTCCTCCCTGTAGACAGAACACTCTCTGGAGGCCCCCTCCTGGCCTTACCCAGCCTGCCCCGCCCCAGGGTCCCCCTCCCAGCCCTTTCTCAGATATCCCTTCCCCCACTCCAGGCTACTACTGAGTGGCTGAGGGACCAGAGTCCACCCCAGGCAAAGCTGGACTCTCGGGGAGGTGGTTTATTCAGGAGAAGACATGGACCAGAGCAGAGAGGTTCCCAGGCCCAGGTTATCTGAGGGCGGGGGTCTGCAGTGGCTCAGCCCAGATCAAAGGGGCTTATCAGGTCTCTGGGCCCTGGGCCTGCTTCCCACGGCCACCCTTCCGCCCCGCCCCCACTTCCCCTCACTCTCTGTGCCCTGGCTGGTTGCCCACTGCCTCCCTGCCCATCCGGACCCTTCCACGTCCTCCTTCTAAAGGGATATGTGCCCAGACTCCACCTCTCAGGGTCATCGTCTCCAGCAAGGTCAAGACGGCCTCCGGGAGGGGTGACAGAGACAGGCCCTGCCCAGGACTCTGGTGAGAAGGAGGGGTGAGCTGAGGCGGCCGTCACCCGGTGAACGTGGGCCGAGGCTGAGGGCAGCATGGGGGTGAGCTCATCCTGAGTTAAGGGGTAAACCTGGGGTGTCCGGAGCACATTCCCACATGGACGCTATGGGAACTCCCAGGGCTCATGTGCGCGCCACCTGGTCTCGTGCGCCCACCCAAGCCTGGGACACCGTGGAGTCAACGGCTGCAGCTCTGGGCGCACCACTGCCCACCTGCCTGCCGGGCACGGAGGGCTGGGCTGGGCCTGGAAACTGGGTCAGAGCAAGGCCGGGCAAGCTCTGCAGCGGCGCCCGCACCCAGCTCGCTCCCGGTGAGCCTCAGGCAGCTGTGTGCAGCACGCACGTATGCAGGGTGCTGCGTGCGCCCACGTGGGCACATCCTGGGGGCACCAGCCAGGTCTGGGCCTCATCTCGCAGCCTCGGCTGGCCCCTGTGCTCGGGGTTCTGGCCACCCCAGTGCCCAGGTAGCCCAGTTCTGAGGCTGGCCTCTGAGAGCTGGGCAGCCCAGAGGCCGTTTCCAGCTCTGCTTGGACAAGGCAGTGGATCCCTGGTGAGACTCCTTGAATCTCAGGGGCTCAGAGAGATGAAGGGTCCAGGGAGAATGGAGGAAGTTTTGAAGAGGAAGGGACCTGCCTAGGACACCAGCAAATCCAGAAGGACCCTTTGCCCCTGGATGCCTCCGGCTGGGCATCTCTGGGGTCTTGGATGTCTCCTGTGGCCTTAATCATCACCCTGTCCCTTCCTCACACTGGCGCTGGCCCAAGCCTCGCTTGCCAGTGCTCAGAGGGACTGGTCTCCAGGAGGCCTGCAAGTGCACGATGCAAGCATCTCAGGGTCGAGTCCCAGATGCCCACGCCTGGAGGCCGGAGGTAGAACCAGCAGGGAAGAGGAGGGGCTGAATTGATTCAGGCATCTCAGGGTCAAGTCCCAGGTGCCCGCGCCTGGAGGCCGGAGGTGGTACCAGCAGGGAAGAGGAGGGGCTGAGTTTTCTCCCTGAAGAGAGACGTCCTGCCACAGACAGCTGAATGTGTCTCCTGCTTCCCAGCTTATCGGCCCCCTTTGGAGCCCCTCGGTGGCCCCGCAGAAGCCTGGGTTCCTTGGCCAGCCCACTAGGCCAGCCTTGGGTGGCCAAAGGGTCCCTGAAGTTGGACTCCTCCCTGGGCAGGAGCAGCAGGACTTGTCCCCACCTCACCTGGGATTTGGGGAGAATCAGCTCAGTTCGTGTTCAGACAGGATCTACTCTGGCTCCCACTTAGAGACACCCTTCTCCCCAGCCCCACCCCACCCTTCTCCCCAGCCCCACCCCTCTGCATCACCTTGCACCCCAGCCCAGCCCCATGACCGGCTGCTAGGAACCCCTTTACCAAGCCCACCTAGAACTGGGCAGCCCTGGGCAAGGCCACAGGCCAGCACCTCCTCTTGCCTGACCCTGCCGCCTGCCCAGCCCTTGGTTTGCAGGGCTCCCAATCCCAGGAAGCTCCTGTGTGCCCAACTTTACAGGCCAGTAAGGGAGTTCTGAATGGTACCTCACACCTATCTCCTCTGGATTCCGAGACACACATACGCGGAACACAGACAAACACATAGACAGACATACACAAAATCACACACAGCCTAAACACAGACAGACACATATACACACCCCTACACATAGTCATCCACACTCAGATGCAGACATACATACATGAGACACACACAACAGAAACAGACACATACACACACGCTAAAGACACTTATACATGAAACATACACTCTACACACAGGAACACAGACACATACCCCACACAGACACACAGGGAGAAAAACACGCACAGACACCGTGTTCATCTTCTAAAGAGCCTAACAGATTCGGGCTGTTTGCTGTGCTGAGCTCACAGAACTGGTCACGCCAGAAATGGGGCCGCCCCGGGCAGGTGGAGACTCGATGGCCTGGCTGCTCTTGGCCTCGTCAGCTCCCCCACCCAGCCTGAGCTGCCCCCAGGCAACCCCACCTGTTCTGGGAGAAAGCGTGTGTCCCCAGGATCGGGCGGATTCCTGGTCTGGGCCACCGCTGCTCAGCTGCCCGCTGCCCCAGTCACCAGCAGCTCCTGTCAGCCTCCCTTACCTCCTCATCCTTTCCTGACTGAAAATCGTTGGGCCCTGGCTCCAGGTTGGCGTCTCCTCAATTCCTTTAACGCAAAGCCCTGTCCAGTGGAGACCCTGGCAGCCCTCCACCTGCCAGGTGCCCAGCACTGCTATACTCGGGGTGACTGGGCGTGCTGGTCCATGATTAGAAAGTGGTGCAATAATGGTATGGTGTGTGGGGTGCGGTTTACCAGCTGAGGAAGAGTCAGATGGTGCCCACTGGCAGCACCAGGCGCTGTCACCATTACCACGCTCTGGGGGACAGCCACCTGGTGGGGCTGCCTGCTGGCAGAAGGGAGAACAAGACCATCTCTTCTGCACTGGGGACCCAGTGGCACTGCACATCATCTGCAGAGAGAGTACCTACCTAGTGTGACTCAGGAGGCAGGTCCTGCAAGGACATCAGAAGCCCGGTGGCACCAGGGACCCCATGAGGTCCATGCCACCTCAGCATGGGCAGGTGGCTCGTGCACATCTGGTTCCCACCCCAAACCTCTCTGTGCCCCTCACTTATTCTCTCCTGCACCTTAAGGTCAGCCCCTTGTCCCTGTCCTCCACCGGACACCACTTGAACAGGAGAAGCGACCACGTGGGACCCCTCATCCCAGAACGGTCTCACCCAGAACAGGGCAGGTCAGCTGGCTTTGGGAGGCCCTTGGATCAGAAGGATCTGCTTGGGGACTCCTTGGGCTGTGGCATTGTGCTGTCTGGGATGGGGGAGACCCGGGAGGATAAGAGGGCAGCGTCCCGCATTCCACCTCTGTCTTGTGCCCAGCCGTACCCCTGCAGACATCATTAGTCAACTGGGGCACTCCAGCTGTGCTCCTGACCTCTGAATCCTGACGCTGATGAGAAATCCAGCACGTTGCCAATGAGTCAGTTCAGCTCTGGTCAGCCTACAGGAAGGGAACTACCCCTCGCCAGCTTCCTTTTTGTTTGGTGGTGGTGGGTTTTTTTTCTCTTTAGCACTTAAAAAAAAGGTCTTGGTTTTCATTCAATAATTTCAGTACATCATGCCCTGTAACATCAGCTACTAATTTTCCCCACGTTTTCTGTAAGTGAAAGTTTACAGAAAGGATGGGTTTTCACTCATTCACTGATCCACCTTTTCCTCCGTGCCTGCCTCCAATTCACTCTGTAGTTCACACCTTGTCCCAGGCTATCAGTTACCATGTACAATGTCCAGTCACCCGTGCCCTCCAGAGAGGCCCTGCCTTCTCCCATGCAGATGAATGATGAGAGTTCACCATTTATCCTTTCTTTCTCTGCGCTCCCTTCCCGTGTCCATCCCATTTTTAAAACATTGGTTTCATGCAGTATTTGTCCCTTTGTGACTGAGATCTTTAACTCAGCATAATGTCTTCCAGACTTATCCAGACTATCCAGGTTGTATAGTGTTTTACAAGTTCACTGTTTCTCAGTGTTGTGTAGTACTCCGTGGTGTCCATTCATTCGTTTGTTCATGGGTACTTGGTATCCATCTCTTTGCTATTGTAAATAACACTGCAGTAAACAGGGTGTGTATACATCTGTTTGCATCACAGCTCTGGTTTCTTTAGGGTATATTCCCAGTAGTGGAATTGCTAGGGAGCTTTGGTGGCCTAGTGGCAAAAAGCTGTGCTACAATAAAAAGGTGTGCAGTTTAAGACCATCAGCTGCTCCACAGAAGGATGCGAATCTCCTCTGGTGTGATTAACTGCCTCTGAAAACATGCTGGAAGGTCAGCTATGGGTCAGTTCTGACTCTACGGGACACAACAACACAATAGTGGAATTGCACTGCAATCCCAGAGGCGCACGGTTCGAATCCACCAGATGCTCTGCCGAGGAAGGAGGGGCAACCTCCTCCTGTACCAGTCAGATCTGATTTGACGGTACACATGCACACACACAAAATAATAAAAAAATTTAAAAAAAGGAATAATTTAAAAAAAAACAATAGTGGAATTGCTGGGTCAAGTCGTATTTCTATTTCCAACTTTTTGGGAAAGCGCCAAACCGCCTTCCATAGTGGCTGTACCAACATCAACTACTATTGATCAACGCCTGTATCACATCTGCTCAGACCCTCACTGTCCCTCACCTCTTGATCCACCCCACCCATCTGCCCACTGTCCTTGTCCTGGGCTTCCACGATGGTCTCTTTACAGAAGTAGACAAGCACATGAAGAAATGTTCAAAATCCTTAGCTCTAAGAGAGATGCAAAACAAAACAACCATGAGATATCATTTCACCTCAGTAAAAATAGCAAAATTTAACAGAACAGCTAACAACAAATGCTGGCGAGGTTGTGGAGAAACCGGAACCCTTATTCACTGTTGGTGGGAGTGTAAAATGGTGCAACCACTGTGGAAGGAGGTATGGTGCTTTCTCAAAAAGTTACAAATAGAGATACTATTTGATCCAGCAATTCCGCTACTGGTAATATACCCCAAAGAGACCATAAACGACATCCAAGCAGATATATGCACACCCATGTTTATCGCAGCTTTGTTCACAATAGCAAGGAGTTGGAAACAACCTAAGTGCCCATCAACAAATGAATGGATAGAGAAGCTGTGGTATATTCACACAATGGAATACTATGCTGCATTGAAAAACAAGGAACTCATGCAATATCATTCAAAATAGGTGACCCCAGAGGACATTATGCTGAGTGAAGTATCTCAGTCACAAAAGGACAAATACTCCATAGTGCCATTGTTGTTAAACGGGACTGACCTCGGGTTTGGGGGGAGACTGAGAAAGATGGGTTCAATAATGTATACTGCATTGAAACAGATGAGGGAGAGAACTGTTTAAAAGGGATATATGATTAGATATTATTGTCATGACAGATGTCCAGAACAAAGGCTGCATAGTAGAGTGGACCCTGGAGGAGGGATTGTACAACAATGAAAGAATTTTTCTTTTACTTTTCAAATAGAAGAGTGTAATGGGAGGGTGGGGTGGGCAGGGAGAAACGTACAACACTGAGTGAATTGATATCCAGTCTGTAAGTTTTCATTAAAATTAATAATAACAAATTTTTTTTCAAAAGTAGATTGTTATAAATGGAAATCCAAAATCTCTGTAAATGTTCATTAAAATTATTTTTTAAAAAATAAAGCTTAAAATAAAAAACCACCACCAACAACAAAAGTAGATTGTTACCTCTTACCCCACAGAATGGCTGGTGCGTTTCATCCTCGCACCTCGACCGTTAGCTCTGCCTGCTGCCACCACAGCTACCGACTGGGGCTTGGGCCCAGATCTGGGTCTCTGGCTTCAGCACCTCCAGGCCACTCTGGGAAGGGCTTTGGTGGCTCTCCTATGAGGCCTAGGACCAGTTTGCCTGGGCCACGCCACCACACCGAGGTGGTCCAGTGCTGCTCTCAAAGTCTCTGTCTTCTGTCCCAGGCCACTGGACCCCTTACCTGTAGGGTCGGAGCAGAGTGTCAAGGTGACCCCACATTGGCCTTGGATTCACAGGAGGTGCTCTGGGGTCGGTGCAAGGAATCTTCTCAGAAAAATTCACAGCCTATCAGGCTGGAGACAGCTGTGGAGACCTTGACTAGCTACCCGGTCCCCGTACTCCGCCCAGCAGGGCAGGTGACCTTGGACAGTGAATGGTATGGATGACAATGGAATGCAGGGAACACTTTCTCCAGGTGGCCCCTAGATGCACAGCAAGCCCTGGCCAGGTGCCCACATCAGGGCTCTGTGTGGCTCCCCCAGGAGCTGCCAGTTTGAACCATGGCCTGCCAGCCTGCACATCTGTCCTCCCAGCCTGCACATCTGTCCTCCCAGCCGGGGCATCTGTCCTCCCAGCCGGCACAGCTGTCCTCCCAGCCGGCACATCTGGTCTGCTAACTGACACATCTGTCCCACCAAATGGAAGGGGCTTCTTGGCACTCCAGGGAGACGTCAGGCCACTAAGCAGCCTCGTCCAGGTTGCCCACCAGGCTCCGCAGCAGCCCTCAGCCCCATACTGCAGGCCTTGTTCTCAGAAAGCCCCAAGAGGGTAGATGAGCTGGTGTCCAGCAGGGCAAGTCCTTGGCTGGACACACCATATGCCAGGCATCTGAGCCTCAGCTGGCCTTGTCACATCCCACTTGGGGAAGTGCGCTCCCCACCCACCTGCCCCTGCCCCCTGCTGTCTCAGCTTTGTCAACGTCTTGGGCATCGGTGTCTTTGACTCAACCCCTCATGGTCAATCAGATCACCCCTGGAGGTTGCCTGAAGCTCAGGTAAGTCCCAGGGTCAGGGGTGGTGGGCGGCTACCTGAATGGAAGGTGACCTGTGTGTTGGTGCCTTTGGGGACAGATGGGTCCTAGCCTAAACTCCAACTTCCGATTCCATCAGGCTCCCTGTGGCCAGTTCGGACCCACCTCCCAGCTGACCTGTTTGGGAATTGGCTCTGCTGGAGGCTAGAGCTGTGCTGGGGGATGAGGAAGGTCAGGTGCCTTCCTGAGAAAGTGCTTGGACAAACAAGTGGCCAGCTTTCTCGTCTAAGAACAGCCAGACTGTCATGCACCCACCTGGACTGGAGACGTTATTGCACTTACACCTTCAGGTCTGTCCTGAGCTTTCTAGCAGCCAGGGTAAAGAGGGAAAGTAGGTGTAGTCATGGCTCTGAAAACCCAATAAAAGACGGGACAAAGAGTGTGGCGGATGAGATGGCCAGCACCATCTTAGCAGTTCGTAGCTGAATTTCCCTTCCCATGACCCCTCAGGACAGCACAGCCGGCCCCGGGGGTCGGCCTCTCAACCACAGGCAGCAGGTTTGAAAGACCAGCGGGAAGGAGCCTGAGTAAACCTGGAGGTTCTGGGAGACTCTGAGGCTGCTGGGCACTGGAGTGGGAGTGGGTCCTGGGGCCCAGGGGGTCTCCAGATGTGGGCCAGGTCCTCAGGGAGTGGACAGATCCCAGGGTCTGTCTGCAGCTCGTCCTTGGCCTGTGCCCTTGCTCCTGTCCCCTCCAGTCCGGCCTGAGAAGGTGTGGCCCCTGTGGCTCCTCACCCCCACTCCTTGGCCTGGAGATCCTAGGACTTCCCTCCACAGAGCTGGTGAGGGGACCCCTGGCGGTCAGCTTAGGGGCCTGGGTTGGTTCTGGGCTCAAGGTCCTTGGCCTGCAAAGATGAGGGGTGCTGGAGGGTGGCCCACCAGGAGTCAGGACCAGGCCATCTGAAGGACCTCAGCCCTGGGCAGGGGAGCTGACAGACAGGAAGTCTCCCCTCCGTAACCTCTGAGACCAGCCTCACTCCTCCAGGCTGCTTCATTGAGTGTCTTACTCATTCATTCAACAAATTGTCCCTGAGCACCTGTGTCTGGCTCTGGCGACAGGTGAGACCTCTGTGTTTGGGGCTGGACGGTGTCCTGTGGGAGACAGACAGGTGCCATCATGACATGGGGCTCTGGCGGGGCCCTCACCTTCAGTGACAGCTCATGCCAGGAGGCCTCTGGCACGGGGGTGGCATGAACAAAGGTCCTGGGGCAGATGGAGTCTAGTGGTCGGGCCTTGGCTCCCCTCAGGGGTCTGACCTGACTGCGTAGGAGCCTGGAGGCCTGGGGGCCTGCGAGCAGAGGCTGGAGGCCAGGGGATGGTGACATCGTCTCCAGGGGTGGGGTCGCATGTTCTCACTGTAGGGGTGTGTGGGCTGCTCAGAGGTGAGCCCTCTTCATCTTTGCTCATGTCCCCTGGCTTGGATCCTGCTATGAGGATGACACCCCAGACTTCTCTGGCCAAGCTTAGGGGTAGCCACATGGGCAGAAGGGCCAGGGGAATCCCCAACTTGCACCTCTCTGGGGCTCCCATCCCTCTGCCCTGGCTGTGCTTGCCTATCTGGGCGAGGTGGACTATTGTGCTCCTGGGGTGGAGACAGGCCTGGCCAGCTGCCCACTCTCCCCTGACCAGGGGGGCCAGCTCTGTCTCCCACAGTGCCCCAGGAGACAGGTGGGCAAGCTCATTTTCCCAGGCTGGTGGGAAGATGTCTCAGCAGCGTCCCTGTGGACAACATTGCCCGCAGGCACCGTGCCAGCTTTCCTGGAGCCCCAGCTCTCCCCCAGACCCCCCCCCCCAGCAGCCAGGGCTTTGTGCCTCCTGGTCACCTGCCCCCCCAGGGGATGCCCCCTCCTGGGTTCAGATTCCCTGGCCCTCTTGCTCAACATTGTCACTGCCTCAAGCCTGAGACAGGTGTCCACACCTCCAACAAAGAGGTGACACACCCGCGGGGAGGTGGGGGCATCTAACCAGCAAGGAGCCTTGGGCCTGGTGGCTGGAGGGTGGTGGCCTGTCCCCCTGTCTGGGGACCCCACAACGGGGGAAGGCCAGATGTTGCTGATGGCCTGTGGTCTTTGGACAAGCCCTGACACTTGGGACAGGAAGTGAGATCCAGCTGGTCTCACTTGGTGGGCTTGGCTTTCAGGAGCATTTGGAAGTGGCATAAGGACCCTCGGGGACACTCAGGAGTCAAAGCCACGGCCACCACCCATGTCACCTTCACCCTATCCAACCGTGTGTGGAGGGGACTGTGTTCTGCCTGATCCCAGGACTAGGGGACCTTTGCAAGATGTCCTGTGAGGCTGGGGTCAGGTGCTGGGTACAGGACAGGGATGGAGGCCTGCCTTCACCCCAGAGACACTAAACAACAAACGGGCCAACCAGCGGGTGGCCAGCAAGTCAAGGCGGAAACAGTGAGGCAGGGTGACCAGCGGGTGGAGTGGGGTCCAGGAAGATGCCCCAAAGAGGGGCTGTCAGGTCAGAGGTGATAGTGAGAGGGGCTTGGAGATGGAGAAGCAAGAGCTGAGCGAAGAGGTGGGAAGGCACAAGAGGTTGCGTCATCTGCATTGCACATTGTTGATGAATCTGCCGCCAGTCCTGATGCCACATTTCTTCTGCGTGATGCAACAATCTGTGTTATGCAGATGACACAACCCTGCTTGCTGAAACTGAGGAGGACCTGCTGAGGCACTCACTGCAGAAGGTCAAGGACTGTAGCCTTCAGTATGGATCAAGGCTCAATATCAAGAAAACAAAGATTCTCACCACTGGGCCAATTGGCAGCATCAGGATGGATGGTGAAGAGATTGAGATTGTTAACAGCTTTAGTCTGCTTGGCTCCACAGTCAACACTTTTGGCACCAGCAGCCAGGAAATTAAAAGACGTATTGCGATGGGAAAGTCTGCTGTTAGGGACCTCTCCAAATTGCTGAAGAGCAATGATGTCACTCTGAAGACTAAGGTGCACCTGCTACAGGCCATGGTCTTTGCAATCACTTGCTAAGTCAGAAAGCTGGACAATGACTAGGGATGATAGAAGGAGAATTGATGAGCTGTGGTGTTAGAGAAGAGTATTGAATATACCATGGACTGCTAAGAGAATGAACAGGTTTTCCTCGGAGGCAAGGATTCTGAAGCATCGTCTGACATACTTTGGGCATGGTGCAAGGAGGGACCAGTCCTTAGAGAGGGACGTCATGCTTGGGTAGGTGGAGGAACAGTTCAAGAGAGGAAGACCCTTGATGAGATGGATTGATTCAGTGACTGGGGTAATGGGGGTGGGGGTGTCAGAGACTGCAATTGGCACAGGACAGAGCAGGGTTTAGGGCTGTTGTACATAGGGTCACTATGAGTCACGGGAGACTTGATGGCACATAACAACAATAAACAACAAGGCAAAAGAGGATGGGGTGAGGAGATGCAGTCAGCGACCTGGCCCTTTGAGCACCGGACAGCCCCTGGGGGCTCTGAGGAGAGCTTGACCTGATCCGATTAAGACTTCACTGAAGTCGCCCTGGCTGTGGGTGGGGCAGAAGGCACTCAGACCCAGCCCACTCATCCCCTTCCCCGGGAGGGCGTGCCTAGGGTCCACCCAAGTGGCTCAAGTCAGTCACGCTGAGGAGAAGGGGATGGAGCAGGGGTGTCCCGAGCGTGGGGGGGGGTGGCTGACGGCTCAATCTCACCCGTCACCACTCAATGAGCCCTTGTCCACGGCCATTGAACGCCGCATTCCGGGCCCCCTGGCGACAGCCCCAGCCACGGCCATCTCCGGGGAGGCAGGAATGCAGCGGGCGGGGCTCGGCCTGGGGGTGGGGGCCCCTGTTCTCACGCCCGCGGCCACTCGGCCAGACTCAATTGGAATTTAAATGCTGGCCATTGTTGTCACCAGAATGGCCAGTCAGCGCTGCCCTGGGGGCCTGGACCCAGAGGCCAGGGCTGGAGCGGCCAGCTCTGCCCAGCTCTGTGGTAGCCCAGCCCCTCTTCTCCTTCCCCCACCCCCACCCAGTGGTCTCCTTCAGGCAGCCCTCCAGGATGGCTCCAATGCAGCCTGCAAGCTGCTTGCTCCCTGCCTCACAGTTGTCGACTTTCAAAACTGGGGCTACGCTAGGGCCCCCCCACCGCCCCCTGTCCTTCCTGTGTGGATCCTCTGTGACATCAATCTCCATGCCAGGACACTGAGTCCAGAAACAAGGTCCACAGGGCTCAAGCATGCACTTGTGGGGGACCCATATGGGTTTCTGGGCACCTTTAGCCAGAGGTCACAGAGGCAGCTGGGACCAACCCCAACTGGGGGTGCTGGGGGTGAACAGGGTAGAATGAAGGCAGGCAGGTCCTGGGCACACCTGAGTTGTCCTGAGCTGCGGGATGCTGGCGTGGGCAATGAGTCTCAGGAGAAGGGGGCACAGTGCCAGCCTCTCCACTCTGGAAGGGGACCCCTGAGGGCACAGACACCTCCCTGTCAGAACTGAGAACACCCCACCATCACCACCACCACCACCTACCCCTGAGCAGGAGAATTCTTGATCTCCCATCCAGGTCCAAGTTTATGTCTGAGGTTGTCTGAAACCCCAAGCCTGGCCCTTTGGGTGGTCCTGGGACCCAGCTAACCTATGCAGCACCCCAAACCTTGGTAGGAACTGCCCCTCCATATCACACTTATCTCGTCCGATTTCTCCTCTCCTGCCCTCACACCCTCCTGAATGCAGCCCTGGCCACTACCCCATGTGGAGGGAGTCCCTGTTCCCTCCCTGGGCACCCCTCCGAGGCTGGGCTGGGCGTGGGGCCGGCCAGCTGACGGGCGGGGGTGTCGCTGGGCTGCCCCGCCAGCCCCTTCCCACCACCTCTTCCTCTACCCGCCACTTCATTCATTTATTTATTTGCTGAACCTCTGCCGTCCCTGAAAGGGGCCTTTGTCCGCGCAGACAATCAATTGCACGAATGGAAACGGAGTCGTGTTTGAGGAAAGTCTCGTGTAGGGGGGTGGGGGGCAGTAGTCCAGCCCGGAGATGGGGCGCACGGCCAGCGCGGGAGGCCAGCAGGGGAGGGGTCTGCAGGCTGAGGCCCCGCCCCCATCTCCTTCAGGCCCGGTGGGGAGTCCTCCAGGAAGACTGTCCCCAGGCAGCCCAGAAACACATGGCCCAGCGGAGGGCTCTGACACCAGGTTTAATGACTTCATCTTCACCAAGGGGCAAGGGGACACTCAAGTCCAGGGGTGGGAGGTCCCTGATCACTAGGCTGCCCTGCACTGTGTGGGTCACAAGGCCAGGTGTACAGAGGGGGCTGGGCAGACCCCTCCAAGGATGCCGTGTTTAAGCAGACATGCAGGGAAGGGTGTTCCACACAGGGAACAGCCAGTGTGAGAGGCCCCTGTATCCAGGGCCTGCTAGAGCCACAGCAGAGAGGGGTGGAGAGCTGACCTAGCAATGGGGGGGAGGGGACAGAAGCACAGTTCCTAGGGGGATGGAGCCTCAGAGGGCTTTATCCAGGAAGGGCCATGGCTGATAGGTTTTCAGGATGCTGTTCCCCAGATTGGCTGGGGCTGGCCGTCTGTGTGTCGGCTGGTTAGCAACCTCAGATGCTTTACCTGCTGCACCACCAGGGCTCCTTCAGTCGTGACAAAGGTGAGGGGGACCCAGACTGGTGAGAAGGTGGGTGTGGAGTCCCCTGGAGAACCAGAAGGGAGGGTCAGATTTGTTTGGGGTTAACGTGGGGGACAGGGAGAGAGGATGAGGCAGCTGGGACCAACCCCAACTGGGGGTGCTGGGGGTAACCAGGGCAGAATGAAGGCAGGCAGGTCCTGGGCACATCTGAGTTGTCCTGAGCTGCGGGATGCTGCTGTGGGCAATGAGTCTCAGGTGAGGATTTGGGGGGTCAACCTCCTCCCTTCGACCCCCTTTTGGGGGCTAAGTCCTGTGAGCTGGGCATCCCTGATGTTGTACCAGACCCAGGGAGGTGGGCAGCCCTGACCAGGCCCTCTTGAATCCCTGGAGGAGGGGCGTGGTAGGAAGGAGAAGCCTGAGGCCAAGGTGAGGCCAGCATGTCCCCAAGGCCAAGGTGGCATTTCCCTCCAGGCACAGCAAGGCCAATGAGGCTAGGCCCTGCCTACAGGGCCCTGGTGTGGCTCCCATCTGCCCCGCTGGCCCTGCCACGCTGACCCAGCACTGGTCACCTAATCCAGACCGACTCTCGCCAGCACGCCCAGCGCTGCCCGACACAAACCCGCCCTTCGCTTCAGTCGAAGAGGCAACAGCCTACTGGAGAAGAGGTTTGAACATATACACCATGGACCACCAGGAGAACCAGTGGTCTGTTCAGTGTCCACTTGTCCATATCCTGTCAGCTACACCTTACTGGTTAAGGGGGGCTGCCTTCCTGCATTCTCTGCCATGGGGACTGTGGTCTCTGAGGCAGATGGACAGGCGAGCAGGGGCATGGAGGCTGGAGGAGGGTTAAGGACCAGGAGGGCTCCCCGGCTTAGGACGTGGGTGTGGGGAGAAGGCCCCTTAGGCCTAGCTGGAGCTTCCTTCTACAGGTTGACTGCTAGGTCCCCACAAGGACACAGCCCAGAAGGGCCCTGACTTGTTGATGGCTGGGACCCCCAATTATCTCAAAGTAAGCTTCCTCTTTTGAAGCTTCTAATTTCAGCCTGCTCAGCTCCACCATCAGCTCTTGGCACCAGCAGTCAGGAAATCAAAAGACAAATAGCATTACGAAAATCTGCTGTCAGGGACCTCTCTAGAGTGCTGAGAGCAACAGTGTCAGTCTAGAGACTAAGGTTCTCCTGAATCCAGGCCATGGTCTTTCCAATTGCTTGCTATGTATGCATCAGAGAACTGGACAGTGACTAAAAATGACAGAAGAATCAATGCCTTTGAGTTGCGGTGCTGGAGAAGAGGTATTTTTTTAAAATTATTATTAAATTTTATTAGTTTCAATGAACATTCACAGGGATTCTGGGCTTTCACTCCTTCATTGCCGCACCATTCTCTCCACCCTCCTCCCCAGTTTGTTCTTCTTCCCCGCCGTCCAAATGTCTGTTTTAATTGTCCAGTTGCCACAGTGCTTGTCAAAGTCAGTTCTGATTAATCTCCTTTGTCGGTGTGTCCTTTGCCATTCCCTATTACTCCTCCCTGAGAGAGACTTCACCCTGATTCATAAGGAAAAGGGGATGGCGTATTCTCTTAGCTACTTCCTGCTGAAAAGGGACGCTGTGGGTTTCAGGGTGAAGATCTTCTCTCACTACTCTAAAGGGCCCCCTTGGCAGTAGGAAACACATAGACTATTATGGAGATTGATTTTGGAATTTAGATGCATTCTTATTGATTGTGCTTGGCCGTACATGTTCATATCCTTGAAGATGTATCATGGGGGTGTTGCAACCTAGAAGACACAAATTTGACTAACAAGTTATAAGTACATGAGTCAAAAATTATGGAAAAGTAAAAGAAAGGATTCTTTCATTGTTTTACAAACCCTCCCCCAGGCCCCCTCCACCATGTAGCCCTCGCTCTAGACTCCTGTGATGACAGAAGTACCTAGTCACATATCTCTTTTAAACAGTTTTCTCCCTCCTCTGCTTCAGTGCAGTATACATTATTGAACCCATCTTACTCAGTCTCTCCCCAACCCCAAGGACAGTCCCATTCTACAACAGTGGCATCATGTAATATTTGTCCTTTTGTGACCGGGATATTTCACTCAGCATAATGTTCTCCAGAGTCAACCATTTTGAATAATATTGTGGAGAAGAGGTATTGAACATATATACCATGGACCACCAGGAGAACCAATATGTCTGTCCTATAGAGGATGAAACCAAGCTGCTCCTTGGAGGCAAAGATTCTGAAGCTTTCTCACATACTTTGGCCAAGAGGGAACTGATCCTTGGAGAAGGACATCAATCACACTTGGAAGGGTAGAGAGACAGCCCAGGAGAAGACGACCACAGATGAGACGGACGCGGTAACTGGGGCAATGGGGGTGGGTGTGCCCGAGGCAGTGATATTGGCTCGGGACAGGGCAGGCTTTCTGTTGTGCACGGAATCAGTGCATCCTAGTCAACTCAAGGGCACGTAGCAGCAACAGGCTTCCTCTGGGATACTGTCCAGCACTGAGATCTGTGGACACTGGCTCAGTCCTGGAACTTTGGGCCCTCCTGGCCCCTCAGACACCAAGAGTTATTTTCTTGGTCAGGAGAACGAGCAGCTGACCCCTAGGCCATCTGATAATACTGTGGGCAGTGGCTGTCTATTGTGGTGTCAACCCGAAGACACGCCAGGCTTGGCTGCTGAGGGTGACTCCCCCAGGACTCCTGTCTTTAGCCTCAGGCTGGAGGTCCGTGGTTAGGGTAGAGGGGGTTCTGTCCTCCATGGGCCCCACACCCGAGGCCTTCTTGCTGGCACTCAAAGCTGCCCCTAGCCCAAGGGGTACCGTCACGCGTCTGAGCCATGTGGCTTTGGGACACTGATGCCTGGACACAGAACAAGGGGAGATTCGGCTCTGGATTGGGCCTGGCATGCGAGGAAGCCCATGCTGGCTTTTGGGCTTCATTCTGGAGTTCCAGTTATCCCTAAGAGGACCCCTGGCTTGGGCTCCAGCGTTAGAGGTTCCCTGACCCTTCCCCCCGCCCCCCGGCTCTGGGAGAGCCTTGTTTGGGCCACAGCAGGCCTGCAATGAGGCCCTGCTCAGCACTGGGTTATGTCCAGCCTAGAGGCTGCAATGTGACAAGTCCCCACCTTTCCCCACCCTGTACAGGCCTGAGGAAGAGGAGACCAGTTCTGTGACTCAAACAAAAGGTCTGCACAAAGGCTCGCAGTGCGAAGGGACTCTTGGATTTGGGACGGCAGACCCCAGGTGTAGGGTCAGGCTGGCAAAGACCAGAGGGGCCACAGGAGAGGAGACACGCAGCCCAGGTGACCAACCAGGTGGCTGGACGCAGTGGGAAGCAGAGGGGGCATGAGGGGGGCATTTTAGGGGACAAACAGGACCACTGGCAAGGGAGAGGCCCCTGTCACTCACCTCATGCTGACCACACCCAGCTGTCAGTGCCTGGGACCCCCTCAAATAGACCATGGCTACCTCCTCTCCCTGGGAACCCCATCTGGGTCAGTAGGCACAGCCCCGCTGGTCGAGCAGGGGCCTGAGGGTACTGATGCAGGCGACCCCGCAGCAGTGACAGTGACTGGGACTGGGCTGGACTGAGCCTGGGGCAGAGCACGATGCTGTCTGAGGCCTGCAGAGGACATGGCTGGACAAAGGTCTGGTGGCAAGTCCACAAGCTAGTCCCTGGAGGCCACTTCTCAGCAACGGCACCTCATGGTCCCCAGGGACAGTCTGGGCCTGGGACTCAGCAAGGCCTAGTGAAAGCTGGCCGCCTGTAAGCCAACACCGGCTGCTGCTGTCCGGCCCCCGGCACTGACCCAGATCCGCCTGCCATCTCACCAGGAAGGGGACTGGGATCTCAGATTGGGCCCTAGATGAGGGGGCAGGGGGGTGGCTCCCAGGAGGCAGATGGGGGATTGGACTCCTCTTCCCACTGCCCACCCCCATCCACTCCTGCTCCACTCGGGAAGTGAATGACTCCAGGTCCCAGACCCCCGGCTGCCGATCTAGGGCGGATCAGCCCCAGGAGGGTGGGGACAAGGGTCGAACTAATCTCTGTGTCTCCAGGGACAGCTTGCCAGCTTTGCAGCGGGCAGGGGGTGGCCGGCGGGCTCTCGTTTCCAGATTGGCCCCTTCCCAGGCGCCGACACCTGCCTTGGGCGCGACGAGTCCATTCTGTTGCCCGTCAAAGATAACACCTCCAGCGCCCACCGGCTGTCCCGGAACAAGGACCAGCGTGGGGGCCGGAGCCAGGCCAGGAGATGGGCACCGAGGCAGGGCCTGGGGGTGGTGGGGAGAGAGAAGCCGCACTGCCTCCTAGACATTGCTGTGGGGGTGCCCTGGCCCACCACGCCTCACTAACACTGGTGCACTTTGTGGGCTGCAAGGAGAGTCTGGAAGTGAAGGCCAGGCAGACTTAGGGGCCCACGATGTCCCTCTTCCACAACAAGAAGCTTCCTTTACCCATTTGCTCAATTGTCCCCAAGACCACGTTGGGCGGAGGCGGAGGGGGAGGTTTATGAAAGACCAAGGCCCAAGCAGACATCCTGAGCCTACCCCCCCCACCCCACCCCTGTCCCTGGCCAGGCCAGGAAGGGCTTGCTGAGACAAGCAACCCCAGGTCCCCTCTCTCTACCTTGGTTTCTGCCCTTTGAGGTTTTGGGGGGACACGCACAGGAGGTGGGACGGCTGTCCTGCAGCCCGTCCTCTCCAAGTTCTTGGCACACACGCGTGGGCTGAGCAGGAGGGGCTTGGTGGCCGTGCCTCCCGGCAGCTGGGAGCTGGCTTGCTTGGGCTCCCTCGGTGTCCCCCATCTCGCCTCTGTGGCTCTGGCCCGGGCTGCTTTGCCCATAAACTGGGTCACCGTGTGGCTTCCGCCCCCCTGCGCACACTCCCGCCTCTGCCGGCTGCACACCACAAGTATTTACAGGCATAGCTCAGCCATGGTGCCGGCCACCGAGTTTTGGGTTTCCCAGCGCATCTGCAAGTGAGGGTTCTAGGCAGCTGCGGTCTATCATGTGTGCAATGGACGGCGTGGCCAGATGTGACGCTGAAACGTGAAGTGGGCTTACGGCTCACGTCTTGGAGAAAGGTGCTGAGCGGTCGGCTCCACTCAGGGTGCCCACAGGCCTTCGATGCGCAGAGCACACAGTGTCTAAGTGGTGGGTTCAGCGGGGTTACGGGTCATGACAAAACGCACCACCAGGATCTTGTAGATCTTGTAGAGTGCTCCTCAGCGGAGGGGGAGCCCCCACAGACTGCCTGGCGCTTCCCTCCGGGCCTCTGCGGCTGACAGGGGGCCTCTGCCTGCCAAGGCCCCACTCACCCCCCGGCAAAGTCTGGGGCCGAGGTGCAGAGCTGCTGAGGAGTGGGTGGACTGGGGGGCTGTACCACAAGCCAGACCTGGAGGCCCCAGAAAAACCACAAAACCCGAGCCCAGAGAGCTCCCCAAATCCCCACAGACTAGGGGTGAGGTGGAGAACCCCACACCCCACCTAGACTCCATACTGGCCACCCAAAGGCCAGCGTGGAGTGCTGCCCTCCATGATCGCACAGCAAGGTGCGCATGGGGCAAGCTGTGAGCCTTCCCTCAGTCCAAAGCTGGGTCCCTGTCAATGCGAGGAGCCCGGCCCTGTACCTAGCTCACTGTTCGGGTCACAGCCCAAGTGACCGGAAGTCCCTGGGTTGCAGGGTAGGCCTGCGAAATCCACAGGCGCCCGGAACCTGTGGGACTGCCTCACTCCACCATCGACAGAGCACTCTGGGAAGACCAAACAAGTTTCCAGCACATTCCTTTGGTCCCCCATCTCTGTCTGCTATAACTGCTTACTGTCTTGGCCCTCAGGCCCCCAGGCTCATCCTGCTGACCCTGGCCCAGGCTGACCTTCTCAGTGAAATGTGGAGGGGGACATGGCACCTCTGCTTTCTAAGTGCCCCTGCCAAGTACCAGGACAGACATCTCTCATCATCTCTATCCTCCAGGCTGCTGGTGACACAATGACCCCCACTGTCCAGCTAAGAAGCACTCCAAACCAGTGGGGTCACCACACCCCTCTCCCTGGGCCCTGGGCCACACCCCGGGATCACAGGCCCTAGCTTTCTCCTTACTTCCTGTCCACTGCCAGAGGTACTCAGCACTGGGGATCCCTTCGGCCCCCCCTTGGGAAGGGCAGCAGGTGGGTACAAGGTGGGGGAACTCTTAGAGGCTTTCCTGGGGGACTGGTCCCAAGTCACCCCAGCGCTGAGGGGACTCCCCTCCCCGCCGGCCCCCCTGGCGTGGCGCCTGCAGAGAGCTCATTAACTAAGGCAGCCCCGCACAGCTCGCTTTAATTGGGGCCGGCGGGACGTGAGAACCCGGGGACCCTGTGCCCGGCTGCCCGGGGGGAGGGGGCGCTGCCTGAGACGCCCGAGGCAGCCCGGATTAGCGTGTGCTCAATGGGCCCAGCGAGTGGTAATTAAAGCTGCCCGCCCCGGCAGTGGGGTGGGGGGCAGGGGCTGGCGGCCGGCCCTGTCCACCCGGGAGCCAGTCTGGCCTGGCCAAAGGCACGCGCAGAGTGTGTGCCCAGAGCCATGGAGCCCAGAGGCTGCAGCTGCCCAGGCCCTGGCCCCCCCCACCCCCGCTATCTTCACCCGCTGCCTCAGTTTTCTTTTCTGAGAGCTGGGTGTGCCCTGCTCAGAGAGAGTGTAAAGTTCTTGAGTAAATGGTACTTTCGGGAGCTGCCAGTGGATGTGGTCAGCTGCTCCAGGACCCCTGGGCAGGCGCAGGGACCTGATGAATGGACAGCTGGACACCAGGCCGGAAGGGGTAGGACCCAGGCCTGGGGCTCTAGTGGCAGCCAGTCCCGGGCCCAGGCCAGCTTTGCTAACGCCTCCTGTGTGCAGGTCAGCAAGGACCTCCCCTGGTGTCCCTACCATTCTAGACCCTTGCTTTGGAGTTTCTGGGTCAGACCAGAAGGAGGGGTTCAGGCCTGGACCCATGGGAGGCTCCTCTTGACCTGATCCTGGGGACCACTCAAGAGGGGAGATTCAGCTGGTCCCAAAGTCTCATGAGAATCTTCAGGGGTGCGGGCTGAGGAGAGCCCCTCAAGTAGAGGAAGGGACATGAGGAGAATACTTCTAGGGCCTGGTCTTGGGGTGTGTTGTCAGTGGGAAATGGGGGGTAGGGGCCCCTTTGCTGTGATGGCTCCCCTTGGCCAGTCTCCCCCACCCCAACCCTGTCATTACTCTATCGGGTTTCCTTCTGCAAACCCGAGGCTCCAGGCGGCTTCCCCACAGTCACAGGATCTGGCCATCCCGTCCTCGGCCTGGTCTGGAGCTGGGGCACCCAGGCGGGGGCTGCCTCTCTCCTGCCCTGCCAGAGGGTTCAGAGTCTGGAAAACTCCCCCAGCCAGCCTCCAGGACTTGGCTCGTGGTGCCAGGCCCAGTACGAGGGTCTTGCTGGCAGGCTGGGGCTCAAGCAGGCCTGGGAGTGCTTCCCACAACAGAGGGCCCTGTGGCCCCCACGCCTGTCCACAGCTGGTCTGAGCCCTCTGGGGCACCAGGGCTAGAGGCCTGCTTAAGAGACTCTTCACGTCAGGGGTGCGGTCAGACCCAGGAGGCCACGCGGGAAGACCATGACCAGACAGGGACAGGGACAGGCCACTTTTCTCTTGGGCAGGATCACTGTGAGAGCAGGGCTGGTGGCTCTGGTGGCTCCTCTGAGCACAGGGCCACAGCTGCCTGTGCCCACAGCAGCCCACCTGTGTGCACAGCTTTGACACCTGCTGTTTGCCCACCTGCCCTGCCCCACCAGCTGCAGATTTCCTGCCAGGGGGCCAGGGCAGGGGCCAGGATAGAGTGGGGGCAGGTTGTCCGTGTTTTACCACTGAGCTTAAGAGGCCAGCATGAGGGTGACAGCAGGAGTGGGGGGCCGCACCTGGGGGCCAGGCTCCCACAGACAGCCTGGGTCAGGTTTGACCACATTTTTCGCAGTTGCTTCCTCTGGAGATGTTTGCTTTCCCGGGTGGGGCGGGGGCACCGCGGGGTGCATGTGCGTGCATGTGCGCACCTGTGGGTCCCTGTGTGAGGTGCAGCAAGGTGGGGGCAGGTCCTGTGGAGGGAGGTCCTGGGCGCCCTCGCAGGCCAGCAGGGGAGACTGTGAGGTACCCAATCCCACAGGGGGGGGTCGGAGACTCAGGGACGGGGGTGGGTCTGCCAGGCTGAGAGACTCCACAACCAGGTCCAGTTCGCTGAGTGGGAGGTCCAGGGCTTCACCAAATGAGAGCGGGAAATAGAGTCAAGCTCAAGAGGCACCTTGGGCTAATTCGACGCCTTGTGCCTCAGTCGCCCCAGTTGTAGAATGGGATTAATTGATCAGTAATTTCACTGTTTGAGGCAGGGACACTAGGCAACTGTGAGTGTTCCCTGGGGCTGGGGATCTCTCCACTTTACCCCCCATGCCCCCTGGGAACTGGCAATCCCAGGGCCCAGGAAATCTCTTGAGAGAAAAGAATGAGTCCAGGCTGTAGGGTGGAGGTGGAAGAGGCCTACCTACCCATGTGGCCTTGGAGTCAGAAGGCCCAGGAGGAAGAGGGCTTTGGGGATCCAGAAACAGAGATCTTGGCCCCAGAAAACCCAAGGGGGCTACTTGGAGGAAGCAATGCTAGTACTTGCTTTTGGAAGGTGGGAGGCCAAGGCCCCGGGTGAGATAGAAATCATTCTGAAGGGCCCACCACCAGCAGCCTGGAGGGCAGCACCCCTTCTCCCAGGCCTGGGGATAGAGTCCCAGATCACACTCTGGAAGCCACAGAAGGCTAGGGGCTTGGACTTCCCCAGGGCCAACCTGCAGGGCCCCAGCTCTGCACCCACAGGAGCCCTCCGAGGGGGGCGGGCATCCAGGTCCACCCTCAAGCTGGCCAGGGCACCTGTCTCCAAACCAGAGGCTGAAGGCCGGAAACAGGGCTTGACATGCAAATGGGGAACTCCAGGCCCCCAGCAGGGGCGGGAGGGAGGGGATCCGTGGAACTCTGCGGGGCGGAGTCAGGGCCAGGCCCCCCGGACTAGGGCCTGGGAAGGGCGTGGCCGGGCGACAGGGGCGCCCCGGGCGCCGCTCAAAGCGGCCGCTAATGGTCGCTAATCCCGGCCTTTCAGGACGCAGCGGCCCGAGCTGTTGGGCCAACAACAGGCGCTTGAAAAGGGCAAGCGGGCAGGGAGGTGCCCTGGCCGCCCGCCCGGTCTGCAGCCTCCGGCCCTCGGTCCTCAGGGTCGACCCCGCCCCGCTCCCCTCTCCCCGGGGACCCTGGGCCACCAGGACAAGCCACTGTGGACACCAGCAACTCCCCAACCCTATGTCCAAATGGGGACCCTGAGGCCGCAGGAGCCTGGTGGTCAGCGTCCCAGCAGACACCCCTGCCCCCAGGGGGGCTGGGCTGCTGCCCACTGGCCAGGCCTGTTGGGGCCTTGAGTGGCACAAAGAGGACGGGGTGCCCGGGTCCCCCCTCCCGCCACCTCCCGGCAGTTCCCAGGCCCTGGAGAAGCGCTCACGGGCCCTCACGTCGCAGACAGGCCGGGGCCCCTCTGGAGCGTGACCCCGGCTTTCAGCACCGCCTCTGGCCCGGCCCCAGCGCCTCGTTAGGGATTTAATTAAGGAGCCTGGGATTTGCATAATCTCGGAGCCGCGGGCTGGGCAGCCCCCAGAGCGGCGGGGGAGGGGCGGAGGAGCGGTTTGGGCCCCGTCCTCGGGCTGAGGGTCCCCTGGTGGGGGGGAGGGGCAGAGGAAAGGGCCTTCTGAGGAGAGGGGACCCCCCCATCGGACCTGGAATTTGCCCCACTAGTCCAGAGGGGACCCTCGCCTTCTCAAACTGGTGAACTGTGGACTCAGCTGGGCCCCAGGGGAGGAGGGGCTCCCCCAGGAGGCCCCCCCAGGCAAACAGTGAATGCAAACATTCCAGCCCCTGGCCAGCTGGAGAGGGAGCAACAGGTCCGCCACCGTCTGTAGGTCCTCAGCCTGTCTTTCCCCGCCCAGCGGGCAGCCAGGGGTCAGAGCAGGACGCTGGGGAGGCAGTGACCCCTCCCAGGCTTCATGGTTCCTGAAGGTTCCAGGGGCCAGTCTGGGGACCCCCATTCTGGCCCATTAGCCTGTGCTGCCAGGTGGTAGCTTCCTGGGTGGAGGGTGGGGCGGTTCCTGACCCTAGTGGCCATTGGCTGGGCCTGACCCCACGTCAAAAGGACAGCATGGTGGGAGGGGGCGCTTTGCTTCCACCCCTCCCCTCACACCCCAGCCTCCAGCTGAGGAAACTGGGGCATGGCCACAGGAAGGGTTACTCCCACCCCGGCTGGCATCTCAGAAGGTCATGGCTGTGTGGCCCTGGCCAGAGGCCAGTGCTCAGCCAGGAGGCTCTGCAAGCGAGGGGTGTCCCCAGCTTGTGCCTGGCACCATCTGCCCCACGGGCATTCCCACAGCCTTCAAAGGGCACTGGTGAGGTGCTGCGGAGGCAGGCTAGAGTTGGGCCTTTCATCTCCGGGGTGGCGCTGGCCTGGGGCTGGTTGATCCCAGGGATGAGGCCACCTCCCAGGCCCTACCCCCTGGCGCCCTGGTGGGACCTGGCACCCCAGTCCAGCCTTGGTTGGAGGTGGCCCACCACTCACCACTCCTGGACAGACAGCCTCAGGTAGTGGAGGGAGCTGGGTGGACTGAGCCTGCAGGGCTGGTCCAGGCAGCAGCACATAGGTTTGAACTGGCCCCGTGAGCCCTGCTCGCACAGTCCTTGTATCCACTGCATCTAGAACATTCTGAGGGCCTGGTGTCTCCAAGCTCCTGGGCCTCTGAGTGCAGGCCAAGGTCCCTGACGTGTCCGTGTCCGCATGTCTGAGGAGTCTCAGCCTGCATACCCCCCCACCCCCCACCACCGCGCTCCCTGTGCTGTGACCATAAGACTTCCTCCACATTCAGTTGTTCTGTTGTGTCCAGTGGGAACCGGCCCGTGGCAGACCCTCTGTGGGTTTTCCGAGGCGGTAAATCACACGGGAGGAGATTGCCCGTCCTTCTGCGGAGCAGCTGGTGGATTCGAATCACGTGCCTCTGGACTGGCAGTGCCCAAAACATTCCGATTACCCTCCCACCTCAGACCGGTTCCTTCTCATTCTCTCTGACCTCTCAACCTTCACCTCCTCCAGGAAGCCCTCCCTGAACTCCTCCCCGACTGCCTTGCTCTGCAGGGCGATCTCCCCAGCTGTGTCGTCGCTGTCCCCATGGGGATAGCAGCTGCAGGAGGGTGGAAACAGAGAGTCTGCCTTGGCCACCCTGAGCGTGAGGACAGGTGTGAGGACAGGTAAGCTGTCACCTGAGGAGTGGCCACGTGACCTGAGGGGAGCTGACTCTGGATTTCTGCAGCGTGATGATGGGAATGAATGATAACGCCACACACCCAAAACAAAAGCTGATCCTGACCCTGCAGGGCCCAGGGCGGCCGGTGGAGTATCTGAGGCTGGCTGTTCAGAGACAGAGGACCAGGCCTCGTGCACTGGTGGCTTGGAAACCGGCTAGTAACCACTGTGCCAGTGACCCTGTGAGACCTGAACCCCGTCCTGTCCTCTGCCGCCTTCACTGTCCCTGACTCACCGGAGTCCACTGCTGCTGTCCCTGGGTCAGTCCGTCTTGTTGAGTCTTCCGCTCTTTTTCTGACCGTCCAAAAGAACAAACACGTCTGTTGTGGAGGAAGTGCACCCCGTTTCCTCTCAGGGGTGAGGATGATGACCGCTCACCTCCCTGTGGACATGCTGGCGGGAAGGACATCGTGTCCTATGACGTCTGCTCTGTCGTGGGGAGGTCGTTATATGCCAAGAGGAAGGAAATGGTGCATAGCTCACCCTCCAGCACGTTCCACAGCAGCACATCCCGTAGGAGGAGACCACCCATCTTCCTCCCCTGGAACAGCTACTGGATTTGAACTGTGGGCCTTTCGGTTGCCAGCACAGTTCCTTACCACTAAGCACCAGAGCTCTCTGGTAAGGATGGCCAAGTGCAGGTGGGGTGTCGTGGGGTTAAACAGGATCATGGGGTGAGGGGCAAGCATAGAGCCTGGTGCTCTGCAGCTCAGACATGTTGAGGTGGTGATGTTGACCCGCTTCCCAGGCAAGTGCCCCCATGGCCTGGGCAGTGTGGGCTGCAGAGGCAGGACACAGGCCACCCACCTGAGCACCATGAGGTTTGCTTCCGTCACCTTCCAGGTGTCAAGGACAGGGGAGAAGGGGGTAGCTGAGGTCACCTCCACCCTGCTCCAGTGAGTCAAGACAGAATGGCTTTTCTAGGATGGGCCTTGAGGGTTGAGTAGGAGCTCAATGAGTGGGGGAGGGGAGAGAAGGGGTCGCCAGCTCTGGGAGCCCAGGTTGGCTCGTCCCAAGCCCTGCCCCGCCTAGCCTGGGGACCTGAGGACCAAGAGTTTCTGGGACCTTCATGCCTCAAACCCCGGCAGCCTGCCCTTCTCTAGATGATTCTGTCCAGCTCTCTGTGTCCCCTCTGGAACCTCACATCACCTGGGAGCTGAAGCTGAGAGACAGGAAGGTGCTGAATGCATGGACAGGGGGGATGGACAGGGCAGGACAGAGAAGTCAAAGGTGACCAGGGCCAGGTGGCCCTGAGACCAGGCCTGGGTCAGAGAGGACCTGCTGAAGGAGGGAGATGCTGGCCTGTGGGGTCTGTGGGGGAGTCCAGTGTGCGCCCTACCCTGACCTCAGCCGAGGCTCAGCGTCTCTGGAAAGTACAGAGGCAACACAGAGAACAGGACAAGATAGGGAGCCAGACGACCACTGGAGCCCTGCCCTGGGGCTCAGCTGACCTTTGGGGCCCTGGCCCATGTCCCGTGCTGGGTTAGGGACAGCACTCTCTCCCCGTGGCCCCCATTGCAGCTGTCAGGGTTGGGAAGAAGGTCTCAGAGAGGGTTGAGACATGGTAGGTGGGGGGCTATGGACTCCACTGGGGCCCGGGATCAATTTCAAGGCCTCCCTGGTCTCCCCTGCCCCAGATTTGGAGCTCTGGAAACCTGGGTCCTCCTCCACTCTGCTTCCCAGACTTCCCCAGTCTACAACCTGAAGGGACCTCGAGATGGGGGTGACAGACCAGGGACCCCACTAGGGCGCTGACTCTCATGGCCTGGAGCCACCCACGTGGTCTCAGGTCTGTGGGGTGCACGGCTGCCTGGCGGGGTGCAAGGGGAGCCTGGCCCCCCCCAGCAGGGCCTGTTCTCCTAAAGGGGCCTTTCTCCAAGCTGCGGGCGCGGCAGGAGCCCCCCCACCCGCCTCCCCGGTGCCCGGCGCCTCCCAGCCGGGCGGCCACGGCCCTGATGTTGCTTTAATAAAACAAAGTTTTTCTTTCGAGCGCGGCCTCCAGCGGTGAAAGGGCCGATTTAGGGGCGGCCCCCCCCCCCCGCACTGCGGTGGCGCTGGCCCGGCCGCCGGGTAATTTATAGCTTCGCCTTCGCGCCCCCGCGCAGGGCCGATGACTGGGCCGTTTATGCCAGGCCGGCCGCAGAGCGAGGCCTTTCTCCACGCTCACAGGCGCCATTCAGGCCTGGGACGGGACGCCCCTTATTAAGACGTTGGAAACCCCTCGGGCCTGGGGAGGGGGGCAGGAGGCTGCTGGTGTGCCCTCGGCAGCCTGTGGCCACCACCCCTCACCTGGCCCAGCCCGCTGTCCCCTCCCTCGCCAGGCCCCCCATGGACAGTGCCAATTCCCTCTGAGGCGAGGGGACGGTGTGACTGAGGGGTCTGCTGGCTCGCTCACTGTGGCTTGGGACTTATCTTCCTCCGGGCACTCAGGCTGTGAGATCTTTGCTGCCCATAGGGCAGTGTTCCCACATAGTGCCTGAATGGTGAGGACCTGACAGACGGGAGGGACCCAAGGATGAGGTGGCTGGCAGAGCCAGGACTCAGGACAGGCTCCCTGGAGAGGTAGTGGGGTCGCCGAGCAGCGGCTACTTCTCCTGAGAGGAAGGAACATCCAGAAGGCAGACCCCACCCTGACCTGCCGGGGGCGCCTTGGGGTCAAGCCAGCCTCCAGCTGCACACGCTCAAGGCACACGGAGCCCAGGGGATGTGCGCGCACACAGCATGATCTGAGCACCCGCTGAGACACACTCATGAGTGCACACGTGAGCATATGCACAGAGGGACACGTGGACAGAGTCACACAGGGACGTGGAAACCCAGAGCACGCGCAGAGGCACACACATGAGTGCACACGTCAGCACATGCACAGAGGGACACACGACACACAAGAACACGTAGGGAGACACAGGGACATGGGAACCCAGAGCACACACACACGTGGTCGTATGCACAGAGGGACCAGGAACACACAGAGACACACACGCAAGAGCACAGAGCACATGCAGGGACACGCACAGGTGAGCACAAGCAGAAAGGGACCCATGACACAGAGAGACACACAGGGACACACAGACACGTAAGCACAGGGCACACGCAGGGACACGCACAAGTGAGCACATGCAGAAAGGGACCCATGACACACAGGGACACACAGACACATGAGTACAGAGCACGCCTGGAGACACACACATGTAATCGTATGCACAGAGGGACCAGGGACACACAGACAAGAGCACAGAGCACACGCAGGGACACACATACGTGATCACACGCACAGAGGGACCCATAACACACAGGGACACACACGTGAACACAGAGCCCTCGCGGAGGTTCACACACACACACACACGAGTGCACGCATGAGCACGTGGACAGGAACACATGACACGCAGGGCACACAACACAGAGCACACAGACATGCAGGTGTGAGCACACAAAAATTCAGACACACACACAGGGTCACAGAGTATACACTCAGCGACCCTCAGACACACATGCACACACAGACGTGCAGACACATGTACCAGGCACACACAGCCACACACGTGGATACACACAGACATACAACCAACATGCACACAGGCAGGTACCCGCACAGTCACACACACAGGCACGCACAGACACACATATGTGGGTGCACCCAGATGCACACCTAGCAAACTTGCACACTCACACACAGCACACATAGAAATGCGCAGAAACAGTTATCAGTGTGAGCGTCTTGAACTTAGAAGGGTCTCCCTTACTCGTCCCCACCCGGACCCCGATGCAGGTGCTGGTGGCAGCCCCAGCAGACCCCTTTCTGACTCAGCTTGTTCTCTAACACCCCCCAGACACCTTGTTCTCTAACCCCGGCGTGATCTCTAACGCCTGCAGCTCACAGCCTCGTCCTGGCTGGTCCCATGCCGCAACCCCCTGGACCATCACAGGCGCCCCTGCTCTGACTCCTGGCCCACCCCAGCCCTCTGTCTTCCACCAGAAGAGCCCCAGAGAAATGGCATCTCTTCCACGCAGCACCCTGCTGTCCCCAGAGCTAGAGAGCTTCTGGGGAGCCCCTGATCTCTGGACAGCTGCAGAAGCAGGGTGGCCTGTGTCACATGGAGTGTCCCCTTGTCCCCTGTTTCCTGAGTCTGGGAGTTCACTCAGTTTCGTTGTACCAGTAGCCATGTCCCCACTCCTAGCCTCTGTTGGTACCAGACTGGGCATGAATCAGGGGTCTGGGGCCTGGTGGCCCTCATAATCTGCCAAGGACTGGGACCAGCATCTAATGGGGGTGCAGAAGTCTATCTGTGCTCACAGGGTCTGTTTCTGGGGTGCCCTTGGGACACCTGGTGGACTCTGCCTGAGGACCAGACTCAGCACCGGGCTGAGAGTACAGAAAGCTTCAAGGCAGAATCCTCCTCTCCCAGGCCTCAGTTTCCTCACCTAGTAATGACCTCAGAGGACTTCTGAGAGCAGAACTGGGGGCTCAGAACCCCCTCCATCCCATACAGACTGGGGACCATGGCCACCTGCTCAGGGAGCCCACTGGGAGCCTTCTGGCTTGCTGGCCTCCTGACTCACCCTGCCCTGCTGTGCCCAGCACACCCTGCCCCGCTGTGCCCAGCACACCCTGCCCCGCTGTGCCCAGCAAGGCTCGAACTGCAAGCTTCCTTCTGCTCCCCTTTCTTCTCTGACCCCTCTCCCAGCCCAAGAGAGTGAAGCCAGAGGACCAGGGCAGTCCAGCGACTCCAGCCCACAGAGAGCGAAGCTGGGGGACCAGGGCAGGCCGGGGGACCAGGGCAGGCTGGTGGTCTGAATCTACCCTACCGGAACTCAACATCTCAGGACAGGAACAGGAGCGGAGGGGTGAGGATGAGGTGCCAGAGGGCTGTGGGGTGGATGTAGATATTGCTTTTGAGAACTGGAGGGGAGCTGCGTGTAACAGGATGAAGGTTAGGGGACAGGGTCATCAAGGTCATCACCTGGGGTTCCCACTCTGCCTGCACCCCCAAGCCCTCGACCTGGGGTAGACCCCATCATCGTTCAGGTCAAGGGCCCTTCTTCTAATTCCAGTGCCCCCCTCATAGATAAGGTAAGGTAAGGTGAGGTAAGGGCAGGGGGACCCCTAGGCTCCATCTGACCCCGAACCTTGCAAATCAAGGGGATTCCTGGAGTGCTGTTTCATCCCCTTTGTGATGAAATTGTCTTCTAAGAATCCGGGATACAGGGCAGAGTCCCACTTTCTTGTGAAGAGGCCAGCTCCCTGCTGCAAGTGACACCCCAAGGCTGACGCCGTCAGTTCCTCCTTTCTCGAGGTCCCACCACATCCACAGCCCCGTGTGACAGAGATCGGCCCTCAAGGCGTCCTGGAGACGTCCCGGCCGTGGTCTCTGGGGAAGCCGATGGCCTCCCTCTGCTGAGCGGCTGGTGGTTCCCCACCACCTGCTTGTTAGCATCTGTGGGCTTCAACCACTGCACCACCAGTGCCCCGGAACTCGAGGTCAGGACACAGGAAATCACTAGCAGGAATTGGAGAGGGGAGCGCGGAAGAGGGTGCATGCCAGGCTCACACCAAGACCCCCTTGCTGCCCTCCACGACCCTCTCCCTGAGTGGATTAAAGCTCCGGGGGTCGCGGGGCCCTGTCCCATTGGAGGGGAGACTTTTCTCTTCACTCTTGAGTCAGTTATGGGCCAAGGGCGTGTGGGCAGCTAGAGGGCTGGGAGGCCCGGGCCAGCTGGTGGTGAAGCAGCCCCGGTGCGAGGGCCCGACAGGGTTAACGAGCTGCCTCCCTCCACTACCCCTGTTCCGGCTCAGTCATTAAAACCCCATCTCCTGCCTGCGTCCTGGCCCTCCCGGGGCCTCCTGGGCCCTTTGTCTCACTTTCTAAGGCTCTGACAGCATCAGGCCGGGTGGGGGCCCCAGGAAGAGAGGGGGGCAACAGCACACAAAGCCCCTGGCCCGGGCACCTCCTTGCCAGGATGCCCAGAAGCCCCTCCCAGGATGCCCTCCTTGGGGGCTGGCACGGGGCAGGCAGGGCGGGCGCCCCGTGTGCTCAGCCCGGCCCAGATCCGCCCTGGCCGCACCCGGCCACCCTCATGCTGTTCCCAGGCCCGTGCGGAGAGCCTGGCCCCCGTGGCGGCCCGGTGGGGGTGGCTGCCCATTTGCCCACGCTCTGTTGCAGGTTGCTAGGAGCCGGCTGGGGGGCGCGCGGCTGGCGGAGGATCTGGGCAGGGGGGCCGGCGCCGGTGGACAAAGCCCGTCTGTGATTAAGTCATCTGCCCGACGACGGGCCACGCACGCCACCCCATCAGTGAGGGCCGAGCCTGCCCACACTCGGACCGCGGAGGCCCCTAACCAGGAACAGCCCCACCGTGGTCTGAAGGTGCCCTGCCCAGCGCCCATCCCGCCTGGACCCCTCTCCTGCCCCTCCTGGCTCCATGATGGCCTGCAGGGGACCACAGCTGAGGCGTCCCTGAGTATCCCCTGCTGAATGAGCGCCGTGGCTACACAGGTGCCTGGAGGCTAGGCACCCGGCCCCTCCACACCCCTAAACCCCACACTCTCTCCCTGACATCCCTGTGTGCTGCGTGCACCTGGATTGTTCCCTCTGCGTGCAGACATCATCAGAGCGTCCCAGGAACCCAGCAGGGTGGATGGTAGAGCGAGGAGACTGCCATGGTCAAGGCCAGGGTGGAGGTGGACTTGCCTTCCAGCTGGCCTTCCTACAGTTCCTGGCTGGCCCTAGTGTCCCCTGGCATTCCCGTTCTTCTTTCCTGGTGGACCCCTCATTGGGCTGGCCTCTACCTGTCCCACCTTCCTGAGAGCTGGGGACACTGCAGACCCCTCTAGGGGGTCTCAGCTGAGCCTTCCCCACACGTGACCCCAGCATGGCAGGACCCTGGGGAGAGACCAGAGAGCCTGTATCTGGGCATACAGGGGACCTTGAGAAACCTTACTGCCTCTTACCTAATGATCTCACTGGCCATTCCTGGGGCCCCACCTGTTCCTGTCAACCAACAAGTACATAAAGCTGATGAAAGAAAAATTGATGCCTTTGAGCTGCGGTGCTGGAGAAGAGCACTGACCATCCCACGGACGGCCAGGAGAACGAACAGTTATGTCTTGGAGAGGGTGCAGCTGGAGTGCTCCTTGGAGGCAAGGATGGTGACGCTTCATCTCACGTATCTTGGACGTGTTGCTAGGAGAGGCGATTCCTTGAAGAGGGACGTCATGCTTGAGAAAGTGGAAGACAGCAAAAGAGAGGGAGCCCTTCAATGACATAGACTGACAGACTGACATGGGGACTGCAGCAATGGGCCCAAGTGTGTCAGAGCCGGTGAGGCATAGGACAGGACAGGGCTCAGATCCATCATTCACAGTGTCACTATGAGTTGTACTTGACTCGAAGGCACTTACCGACTACAACAAGCCCTACCCCGGGTATGAGGATGGATTAATCCCTTGAGGACACCACACTTGGTACAAGTAGAAGGTCAGGGGAGAAGAGGCAGCCCCCGAAGAAACAGGTTGATGGGATATCTGCAGGACAGCATGTGAAGAGGCGGGCTCTTCTGCCCTGGTGCACAGGGTCACTCTGGCATTTAGCCACAGCAACCCCCCACCCCAAAAGGAACAGCCCTGGGGCTGCAATGGTTAAAGTATGTAGCTGTTAACCAGAGGATTGACTTGAACCCAACAGCTCCAACTGAGAACTGTAAGGCAGGCTGCTTCTGTGAGAAACGAAACCCAGCGGGCCAGCTCTGCTGTCCCTGAGGCCTCTGTAAGGGTTTGCCTGCTCCCAGCCCCGGCCCCCACCACTGCAGGGCCTGGGGGTGTGGCCTCGGAAGGTGGGTGCTGTGGAGTTTCTGGCTTCCTTTGGAGAACTCTGTCTGGGGCTGGACCCTGGGGGCCTGGCCTGTTCCTGCCGGGATGACTTGGGCAGAGCCAGGCTAGAGATGGGGTTTCAGGATGGGGCGGGAACTTCCTGGGATTTTCAGCTAATCGGGCCTGGGGCGGACCTAGTTTATCTCTGCCTCAATTCACACGTTATCTCACCCTGCCCTCCGGCTGGGGCTCTGGGGAGGAGGGCCGCACCCGGCTGGGCCCAGAGCCGGGAACTGGGTCCAGGCCAGGGCGTGATTGCAAGGAGGGACAGGCCAGGGAATGGGCTGGTGGGCTCCCCAGCAGGCCTTGGGGTTGGTCAGCTCCTGAGGGACGTGGATGCTGGCCTGACCCCTGGAATGCTCCCTCAGAGCTTGTCTGTGGCCTAGGGGACAGTCTCACCTTTCTGGGTGGCCTGGAAACAGGATGGCTGGATTAGGGAGGCTTTGGGGTCCTGCCAAGACCCCATTTTTATTCCAGAAGTTCTTTGGTCCTACTGGGAGCCCAGGCCCAGCTCAGGGAGGGTGAGGAGACCTGAGCTGTCCTTGGTTCAAAGCTCAAGGTGGCAGGAGAGACCCAAAAAGGACGTCTTTCCTCACTCTAGGCACCCTCTCTTGTTCTGTCCACCTTCTGTACCACTGCCCTTCACTCTCACCCCCACAAACTATGCCCACTGCTCCCCATCCTGTCCCTCACTCTGTTCCCCCTCACCAGGTGCTGTGAAGACCCAGTAGTGACTGTACTGCAGAAATGACCCACCCCTGCCAGGCCTCCCAGCCCCCCAGTGTCCCTCTACTCCTGGCTCTCAGATGTCCAGCCTCCCCGGAGCCCTGTCTCATCCGGTCACTATCCCTGCATCAGTTCATGTTCCAGCAGCGGACCGTGAGACTGCCACTCCTGCAGGGGTCAGGTCTGCTTGTCTTCGCCCCTCACTGTCCATCACCCCACGGCTTTGAGGTCCCTGAACACAGAGCCCGTGGAAGTTGTACTCTCAGTACAGCCCCTTCTGGGCTCAGCTTTCAGGAGAATGAATCACCATCGTGCCTGGTGGTCCCATAGCTGGGGGAGTCACAGGGACCTCACTTGCCTAGCAGGCTAGGAGACAGGCCTTGGGGTGTGGTGGTCACACTTCCCGGCCTGCAGACCCCTCCCATGGGCCTCCCGACATAGATGTGCCCTGGACTGGAGGGCTGTGCACCTACCAGCACCTGGAGCAGTGGTGCAGGGGGGAGGGCTTGCCTCCATCCTCCCCTCCCCCCTGACTTCTCATGCATAGATCACACCTCATGCAGGAAGTCATACGCAGGGAGGGGGCCGCTCAGGAGTCCACACAGGTGTGGCTAAGTTCTCTAGGGAGGCCCTGGCAGGACCCTCCTGCCACCCCCCCCACTCCCCCCCACCCCCCGTGACTGACTCGTTCCTGCACGGACAGGGACAGAAGAGCAGGACAGAAAAGGGGTTTAGATAAAGATGTCAGCGCCCGCCTGGGGGGGCTGCAGGCTGGGAGGGGCAGGATCCTTGGAGGCTCTTAGCCTTCGCCTGCCTCCTCCCTAGGTGGACCTGCTCAGGCCTGCCTGGGCTGGGCTCCCAGAACCCCAGGCTGCAGCTCTGGGGGTGCCAACCTCCTCCCCTCCAATTCCAGCTGGGCCTGCTGTGCTGCCTTCCACCTTACGGGGTGAAGACAATCTCAAGGGTCCCTCTGAGATGGGACACAGAGCCTCTCTGGTCTTTCCAAGACCCAGCTCCCCAAGGGGCGTCTCAGTGTCACCCATGGGGACTCAGACCCTCCAGGCGTCCAGGTGGACTCACAAGGCCCTTCCTCTGAGAAGCATTCCTGCCTTGCGCTCTGCACACACGTCCTGTCCTCTGATCTACCAGCTCCGCTTGGACACTTCCTGCCTGCGCCTCTGTAGCTCAGGGTACAGTGCTGAAAAGCAGGGATGTCTCCAAAGTGCTGAAGAGTAGGGATGTCAATCTGAAGACTAAGGTGTGCTTGATCCAAGTCATGGTTTTGTCCATTACCTGCTATGCCTCTGACGACCCTTAACAACAATGACACTAACACAGAGAGAGATCAGTTGGCTTTGTGGAGAGAAAGTGATGCTACCAAGCCAAAGGTGGGTGACTTCTAATCCGCGGCCCCCAGACCTGTTTTTCATTGTTTTTGTTCAAACATTCCTCTAGGTCGTATATAGTCCTGGTGTGTCCACTTGCTGCTGTACAGAGGTAACCTGTGGTTGCTGTGATGCTAAACACTGTGACACTGATGTGTCAAATGCGTTAATGGTTACTCACGGTGGACAGTGTTTGGTGGAGCTCCCCCATCAAAACAAACTTGGAAGCAGGAGTGGCAGCCACTTCTGTAATAGTTTGCCTCCGGAAACTCTATGAACCTGGAGAAAGGATGAAAGTCACACAAGTGTTGAGGACTTTCTTTCATAGGGTCACTATGAGTCACCTACAACTCGATGGCACTTAACAACAACAACAACATGCATCTGGCATGCTTGCCAAAACTGAGGAGGACCTGAAGTGTTTGCTGCAGAAGGTCAAAGACTATAGTCTTCAATATGGACTGAAGCTCAACATCAAGAGAACAAAGATTCTCACCACTGGGCCAATTGGCAGCACCGTAATGGATCAAGAAGAGATTGAGGTTGTTAACAATTTTGGCTTATTCAGCTCCACAATCAACATTCCTGGCACCGGCAGTCAGGAAATCAAAAGGTGAATTGCATTTGGGAAGGGTGCTGTCAGGAACCTCTCTAGAGTGCTAAAGAACAATGAAGTCAGTCTAGAGACTAAGGTGCACCTAATCCAGGCCATGGTCTTCACAATTACTTGCTGTGCATCAGAGAGCTGGACAAAGACTAAGAATGACAGAGGTATTGATGCCTTTGAGTTGTGGTGCTGGAAAAGAGTCTTGAACATACCAGACAATCAGGAGAACAAATAGGTCAGTCTTGAGAGGTAAAACCAAGTTTCTCCTTGGAGGCAAGGATTTTGAAGCTCTCATATACTTTGGGCATGTGGCCAGCAGGGAGCAGTCCTTAGAAAAGGACATGATGCTTGGAAGGGTAGAGGGACAGTGCAGGAGAGGAGGATTGCAGATGAGATGCACTGACATCATAACTGGGGCAATGAGATTAGGTGTGTCAGAGTTAGTGAGACTGGCTCAGAATAGGACAGATTTCAGAGTTGCTGTACAGAGGGTCGCTACGAGTTGCAGGCAACTTGATGGCACAACATGCGTCTAGGAGCTGGAAAGTGAATAAGGACGACAGAAGAAGGACCAAGGAGTCCTTGAGTTGTGGTGCTGGCGAACGACATAAAATATCCCCTGGACAGTGAGGAAAATGAACGACTCCATCAGGAAGAGAGTGCAGCCAGGACGTCCCTTAGGTGTAAGGACGGTGAGGCTTTGCCTCATACTTTGGGCATGTTGTTGTTGTGTGTTGTTGAGTCGTCACTGACCCATAGCTGACCGTCCAGGGGGGGCTTCAGAAATGGTAAATCTCAAAGATTGGCCATCCTTCTCCCACGGAGCAGCTGGTGGATTTGAGCTGCATGCCTTGGAGATTGCAGTGCAGATTCTCACCACTAGGCCCCCAGAGCTTAGGCAGGACCAGTCCTTGGAGAAAGACATTGTGCTCTGAAAGTGGAGGGTCAGCAAAGGAGAGGAAGACTTTCATGAAGGTGAATTCCCACAGTGACTGTACCAATGGACTCTAGTGTGGCACAATGATTAGGATGGCACAGGCTAGAACTAGGTCCAGACGTGGTGTTCACAAGGGTCACTATGAACCGTGCTTGTTGGCACCTAAGAACAAACACCCCTCTAGTTCAGGGCTCGGTCAAAATGACCCAAGTCACGCTCTCATCATTTGATTCACACTCAGAGGATGTCCCCACCGGGGATGCCCCTGTCCCTTGTACTCACCTGTGATCCTCCCACCGGAACAGGAGCTCCAGAAGAATGTGGACACACCCTCTCCACACCAATGTTCATCCCCAGAAGTACCTGGGATTGATCCATGTGGCAGTAACTTGGTTGAATGGTCAGATGAACAAACAGACAGGTGGAAGGATGGACAAATGGAAGGTTGATTGAGTCCAGAGGGTGGTGATGAGAAGGTAAGTGACTCGGCGAGGGAGTGAGTGGGGACGCAAGTGTGGTGTAGTAGAGAAGAGGGTGCATTGCACCAATGGACAGGTTTAGAAGGAGGCTGAACTGGTGTTTTCTTGGTGAGTGAGTAGAGGAGGATGGGGAGGGAAGTCTGGGGCTGGGCAAGAGGGTGAAGATTGGGTCGAGAGAGGGCAGAGAGTGGAGGGAAGATGTAGAGAGGGTGTAGGGTAGGTAAAGGGTGGAGGGAGGATGGAGGGTGAGAGGAGGGAGGATGAGTGGAGGGAGATGGAAGGAGAGAGAATGGAGGGCGGGGGATGAAGGGAAGGTGGGAGGAGGGGAAGGGGAGGGAGGACAGAAGGTGGGTAAAAAATGGAGTATGGAGTAAGGGTGGAGGGTGGGAGGAGGATGGAGGGTGGAGGAGGGATGGAGGATGGAGGGTGGAGGAGGGACGGAGGATGGGTGGAGGGAGGATGGAAGGTGGGTAAAGGGAGGATGGTGATCAGAGGGAGGATGGAAAATG
>NW_006399879.1:4545850-4549702 GCF_000299155.1 Elephantulus edwardii | reverse complement strand
AGGAGGAGGACCCAGGGACTCCAGGTGAGACCCTGCTGGGGTCTGTCATGTGGAGGTGAGTCTCCCTGACTTTGAGAAGAGCTGGGGGCCAGTGTGGGTGGCAGGGGTGAGTCTGTGGCAGGGAGCCAGGCTAACAAGCACCCACACAGCCTCGGTGGGCCCAGCCAGCACTCTGGCTGCCCCCACAGGCAGGCTGACGTCACGTCTGCTCTGGGTGCCCGGGCTTGGGGCCGGGCATGGAGCCCAGGGCAGCCTACAAGGGCCACAGGTCGCGATCTGCCTGCTCAGCTCTGTGGGGTCAGTGTGGGGTCAGCGGGGAGAACCACAGATCCTGATCACCCCGCCTGGCCTGGAGCCAGGACCTCCCACTGGATGGAGCTGCAGGGATCTTCGCTGTCTGACCCCAGGATTCCTGTCCCAACCACTGTGGCTCCCAGGTCATTGTACCTGCCCGCCAGCTCGATCTCCCTGTGGAAACCCCTAGAGAGGTGGGGGGGCTGTGCCCAGGCTAAACCACTTCTCCCTCTCCAGGACTTGGGGAACAGGGGCCCCCATCCCAAAGGCAAAGGCCTTCCTCCCTGAAGCCAGTGCTCCCCGCTGAGCTGGTCCATGCACGCAGATGAGGGGAACTGGACCCACGCGGCTCAGTCCCCATATCCCAGGCCCCCAAACCTGCCATCCACCTTCCTCATTCTGCCTGCATGAGGTCAGACGTCACATCCCCTAATACACCTCGCATGTGCTCCCTGGATGAGGTCAGACATCACTCGCCCTCATATACCCCACATGTGGCCCCTCCATGACATCAGACATCATGTTCCCTGATACACCCCATATGTCGCTCCCACATGACATCAGATGTCACCCCCTCACACCCCACTTGTGCTCCCTGCATGACGTCAGACGTCACAGCCTCACATCCCACGTGTGGCCCCTGAATGATGTCATATGTCACTCCCTCACACCCCACATGTGGCGCCTGCATGATGTCAGACATCACGCCCTCGCACTTCACATGGCCCTGAATGACGTCAGACGTCATGCCCTCCCCACACCCACATGCGTGGTCCTGTATGACATCAGATGTCACATCCTGTCCTCATTCCCCCCTCTTGCTGTCCTTGCTGTATGATGTTGGAAGCCCTCCCTTGGAGGGTCTGTGAGGTGACCCCGGGTGGCTGGCACTTGGGCTAGCATGGTCTGTACTGGCACCTTGTTGCTGTGGTGGTTGCCATGGAGTCACACTGAATCCTGGTCCTGGTCACTCACTGACCCAACTTTTAGTGACTCCACGTGACAGAGCAGAGAGCCCTAAGTCTGTTCTAAGTGTTCCAGGCAGCCATCTTTACAGAGGAGTGTGGTGACACAACATTTAAGCATTTGTCTAGTTGAGGGCCAGTGTTTCAAACAACCTTGGGAGAGAGAGGGGCCAGTTGGTCATTCTGGTGGTCTTGTTAGGTGCCATCAAGTTGACTACAGCTCATAGTGAATCTGTGAACAACCAGTGCCAGCCTCCCCACCTCCCCACGCTCTTGTCCACAGCTGCAGTCACTGTCAGCCCGTCTTGTCAGGGGTCTTCCGCTCCTTCTCTACGCTCCCCCTTTCCCAGCATGAAGTTCTTTTTCAGGGACTGACCCTCCTGACAACGTGTCCAGGGTTGGTGAGGCAGTTTCACCATCCTTGCTTGAAGGAGCACACTGGCTGCCCTTCCTCCAGGACTCACTTTCCCTCTTGGCCGTGAGGAGTCAGTCCTCTGACAACAGCCTCAGAACCTCCCTGGGCAGCTCTGCTTGCTTTAGGGACAGAGTCGGAACACTAGACAACAGAAGTTTTAATGTTTTATTATTATTATCTTCATTTTATATATTTTTGCATATAAAATTCGCATACATTGTGTTTCATTTATATACATCGTGCTGCACACATTTCTCTATTCTCGTATTTCATAGATCTTTTCCATACATTATGTTTTGTAAAAGAAATCACCATTGACCCCCAAAAGTTGGGTTTACGATGGTCGTGGGTGCTGTAGTCTCCATGTCAATTCACCTGATGCGAGTCTTCCTCACCTTTGCCATCCCTCCACCTTCCCATTCATGATGCTCCTCTCCAAGGAGTAACCTCTCCTAGCAGCACACCTAAAATATGTGAGATCAAATTTCATCGTGCTTGCCTCCAAGGAGCACTCTGACTGCGCCGTCTCCAAGACATAGCTCTTGGTTCTTTTGGCCATCCATCCATGAGATATTCATCGCTCCTCTCCAACACCACAATTCAAAAACATCAATTCCTAGGGGAGAGGTGTGCAGCAATGAATGAATGGAAATCCAGGGCCTCTGTAGATTTTTACTGAAACTGATAATAGATTTAAATTTAAAAAACAGACAAACAAACATCAATTCTTCTGTCATCCTTTTTCACCGTCTAGCCTTCAGCAGCATAGCAAGTGATTGAAAAGACCGTGACCTGAATCAGGTGCACCTCTGTCCTCACACTGACAATAATTTGGAGAGGTCCCTGATTATAGACATTTACAGCAAGGAGGACACAAAAATTCGTGAAGAGTTCCGTATTTTTATTCTGTGAGGGGAATGGTGGGAATGAGTGTGTTTGAGACGGTGAGGTTGGCACAGGCTAGAATGGCGTTTAGGGCTCTTGTACATAGGGTCGCTATAAGTCACAAGTGACTCGATGGTACATAACAACAACAATGCAACACATCTCCTGATCTCCTGACTGCTAGTACCAAGTGTATTGATTGTGGATCCAAGAAGATGAAGTTGGTGAAAGTTTCAGTATTTTCTCCATCTATCATGATGTTGCCTATTGGTCCAGTGGCGAGGATTTTTGTTTCCTTGACACTGAGATGCAGTCCATATTGAAGGCTGTAGTCTTTGATCTTCTACAGCAAGTGCTTCGAGTCTTCCTCATTTTCAATGAGGTGCAATCAAATTAAGATGAATCACCTTGAACTGGAAACAAAAAGAACAAACCCTCTCGGCAATAAAGTATAAAAGAACATTAGAAAAGAGATGGAAACAACCCAAGTGCCCATAAACAAAGGAATGATAGAAAAACTATGGTATATACACAATGCAATCAATACTATTCAGCAGTGAAAAAATAATGACCTTATATAACATTACACACCATGGGTGACCCTGGAGGATATTATCCTGAGTGAAACAGCTCAGTCTCAAAAGGATAAATACTGCATAACACCACTGTTATAAAGCAGGATTGACATGGAAGTTTTGGAGAAGAATAGGGAAAGAATGGATGGATATTGAATGCTGTATTGGAACAGATGAGGGAGAGAACTATTTAAAAGAAATATATGATTAGGCATTATATATAAGACAATGGCCCAAAATAAGAGGTACATTGCAAAGAGGACATGGGTGATCCTGAAGGACATTATGCTGAGTGAAATATCTCAGTCACAAAAGGATAAATACTGAATAACATCACTGTTATAAAACAGGATTGACATTGAGGTTGGGGGGATACTGAGAAAAGAGGGGATAAATAATGAATATTGTATTGGAATAGATGAAGGAAAGAACCGTTTAAAAGGAATATACATACAACAATACCCAGAATAAGAGGTGTGTTGCAAATTGGCCTGGGGGGAGGGAATTGTGCAACAGTGAACAATTACATTTTTGGAAAAAGTAAACTGAGATGGGGGAAGGGAGGGAGGGGGACAAAATGTGCAACAGTGAATGAATAAAAATCTAACTTTTCTGTAAATACCAGAGGAATGTCTGTGTTTCATTGACTATGCAAAGGCATTTGACTGTGTGGATCATAGCAAACTGTGGCTGACTCTGAGAAGAATGGGAATCCCAG
>NW_006399879.1:4518537-4542209 GCF_000299155.1 Elephantulus edwardii | reverse complement strand
GGGGGGTGATTGTATAACAATGAAGGAATTTTTCTTTTACTTTTCAAAGAGAAGAGCGAGTTGGGGGGAGGGAAGAGTAGGCAGGGAGGAAAGGGCAACAGTGAATGAATGGAAATCCAAAGTCTCTGTAAACTTTCATTAAAATTAATAATAATAAAAAAAGGTAAAAGAAAAAAATAAAAAGAACAAATCCAGTACCTAGCTAACTGATTCCAACTCCCAACGACCCCTGTTGAATCTGTGAAGCCGTGAGCCTCTCGTGGCCAAGGCTGCCCATCCTGCACCCAGGAAGCACTGGTGCACAGAATCACTGAGCCCTGGGTTAGGACGGCAAGTCACACCGCCCAGGCCAAGGCTGGTGGGCACACTAATCCCTGACATTTTTATCAGAAGAGGAGATGGACCCAGAAAAGGTCACGTGGTGACAGATAGAGCGAAGACAGGAGCGAATTAGCCAGGAGTGGACGACCTAGTAGGAAGTGAGCGCACATATTCACACAGTGGAATACTACGCAGCACTCAGGAACAACGATTTCACAAAACATGAGAGAGTCTAGAGAGCATTACGCTGAGTGAACTAACTCAGTCTATAAGGACAAACTGTAAAATCACTACTGTAAAAATAGAAGGATGACTGAGTTGTTGTTGTTGTTATGTGCCGTGAACTCATCTGCAACTTATAGCAACTCTACGTACAAAGCTCTGAGGCCTGCCCTGTCCTGAGCCAGTCTCAGTGACTCAGATATACCTACCCCCATTACCCCAGTTACTATATCAATCCATCTCATCTGAGATCTTCCTCTCCAGCACTGTCCCTCCACTCTCTGAGCATAATATTTTTCTCTAAAGACCTCCTTGGCCACGTGCCCAAAGTATGTGAGATGGAGCTTCAAATTCATAGCGTCCAAGGAGAAACTTGGTTTCACCTTCTCCAAGACAGACCGGTTTGTTTTCTTGGCAGTCCATGGTATACATTCAAGACTCTTCTCCAGCACCACAACTTGAAGGCATCAATTCTTCTATCATCCTTAGTCATTGTCCAGTTCTCTGATGCAGAACAAGTAGTTGATTGTGTATAAATGTCCAAAAGGGAAAGAGGCGGGAGAGAAGTGGGGCAGAAAAGGTGAAGAGGGAAATGGCTGGGATAGCAGGGGCTGGTGGGTGGAGGGAGGGACGAAATGGGAAAAGTTGAAAGAAAGGATGGTAATAGACATGGTCAGTGGAAATTATTAATTCTATAATAGAGATAGAGATAGAAATAGAGATAGAGATAGATAGATAGAGAGAGAGAGAGAGATATGCACATTGGGAAAGTCAGCTGTAAGGACCTCTCAAGAGTACTGAAGAGCAATGACATCAGGCTGGAGACTAAGGTGTGCCTGATCCAGGCTATAGTCTTTGCAATTATGTGCTGTGCATTGGAGAGTTGGACAGTGAGTAGGGATGATAGAAAGAGAATTGATGCCTTCCTTTGAGCTGTGGTGCTGAGGAAGAGTGTTGAATATACCATGGACTGCTAGGAGAACAAACAGGTTTGTCCTGGAGAGGGTGAAGCCAGAATGCTCCTTGGAGTCAAGGATTCTGAAGCTTCATCTGACATACTTTGAGCATGTTGCAAGGAGGGACTGGTCCTTGGAAAGGGACATCATGTTTGGGAGAGTGGAGGGACAGCGCAGGAGAGGAAGACCCTCGATGAGATGGATAGATTCTGTGAGTGGAGTGGTGGAAACGAATGTGTTTGAGACAGTGAGGTTGGCACAGCATAGAACGGCATTTAGGGCTCCTGTACATAGGGTCACTATGAGTCGCAAGCAACTTGACGGCACATAACAACAACAACTATATATAATACTTTATGAAGGATTGTCTACAACACAAAGTACATGTACAAAACATGATGTTTAGGAATGACTGTATGCAAACGAATAAAAAATTTAAAATTAAGGCATGCGCTCAGGCCGTGGTGGTGCCGGTGCTCTACTGTGAACGTGGTGCCGGTGCTCTACTGTGAACACTCACCTGCTTCCCCTGATCTGGGGCGTCTTTAACGTGGGGGAGCCTAACTGTTCACTGCTCATGAGGAACTTCACTCACTGTACTTCAGGTTGTTCCGTCCTGATGCGGCCCCAGTCCAGGGCGCCCAGGACCAGCAGGAGCTGGGCAGGACAGGAAGGGTCTGGCAGACTGATAAGGCCTCGGTTATAGATGAAGGGGTCTTGGTGGCGTGGTGGGCTGACCGTGACCATGGTGGGCTACCAGAGGTCCGCTCCTTTGGCGGGAGGATAAAGCATTTCTCTCTGTGATGACCACTGACCTGGACGTGCCGGGGGCACTTCTGTCCCACCGTGTCACTCTGAGTCAGAAGAGGCTCACGGGCCGTGGGTGCCGCGGGTGGGAACTGACCAGGTAACTTGGCTCCCCATTGCGCTCACCATGCCTGCTGGCCTCGGCACTGGCTCCAGCGCCCACTGGGCACAGACAGCACACTGAGGTGAGGCAGCGGGCTGGCAGGCACAGCTCCAGAGGCCTGCACTTCCAACCTGGGTCAGCAGGGAGTGGTCAGCACCCCCACGCTCTCCCAGCCACCGTTCTGCTACCTCCTCACCGATGCCAAGGTCTCCTGGAGCGTGTCCATCTCAGCCCAGCGCAGGTGGGCCCGGAGCAGGGTGGGGGGGGTCCCCGATGGGCAGGGAGACAGAAAGGAACGCTCGGCTGCTGGCGGCCCCGCCCTCCCTGTTCACCCACCTCATCGCTGTGCCATGCCCCCTCCCTGAGGCCCGTGTGCTCAGCAGCAAGCCCCCCCCCCCACTGCTCATTCCGACTGGAGCAGGAGGACGGGAGGGGTCCAGGCAGACACCAGGCCGCCGTCACCACAGGAAGAGCTGGGAAGGCAGAGTGGGCAAATCTGATTAGGTGACAGACTTCCGAGCCCCCATCTCTGACCGCCCAGTGACCTTCCTCCACTGTCCACAGAGGGGTAGCGGGGAGCGCACACTCAGGAGACTGCCCAGGGCCCGATGTTGCCGCCAGGGGCAGCTGGTACTGGCCTCTGGCCTCATGGACAGGCCCTCACCGACTCCCAGGGCACACGTCGCCTGAGAAGACCTCTGGGCATCTCACCCTCTGAGTGGAAGGTCAGAGCACAGTGGGAGACCTGGCAGGTCAGCTTTGGGGGGGTCTCTCTCCGAAACCTGTGGCCTGTCACTGGGAAGAAGTCACCGTCCAGAGGCTGTGCTCTCTGTTTCTGGGCATACAGGCTGCCAGGCTGGACCCCTCCTTGTAAACGTGGCCTTGTGGGGCAGCACAGTCCAGACTGAGGCTCAGGACCAGAATCCTCTGGGGTCTACAGGAGTGACTGTGACCCTGCCCACTGGGCCCACTGCCCCCTGCTCCAGAGTCCAGGCACAGGCCACCCTGCAGAGCCTTGACTTACTCATCTGGAAAATGGGACACATGCAGTAACCTCTCCTCCCTCCCGCCTCGCTCTGAGGGCCCCGGGGGTAACACTGAAGCCCTGCCACCCTAGAGGGGCCGTGGCCACCTCCCGCCCACCCCCCAAGGCCCAGCGGGCAGAGCGGCCGCCAGCAGGGTCCCCATCTGGAAGCAATTGTGCCATGGCCCTCGAAGATATAATTAAAATATATTGGGTTTTTATGCTCCTTCCTTGCCCGAGTGGAATCCAGGCTGGTTATGAAACCAGATCATGCTGACGTGGGGCACGGGGCGGGGACACTCGGCATGGGGGACACCGCCTTCACGGCCTCCATTGCCGCATACAGTGGCCCCTGGGGCTGGCCAGGCAGGGACTGAACACCTCAGGGACTCACAGTGCCCGCTCCCTTCTTGTCCCTGGGTAACCTCGGTCTCGGCTGGTGTAGGCGGGGTGAAGAGTAGCCTCTCGGGTCCCTAGGCTTCCAAGTCACCTCACAGAGCTGCTTGTCCTCTGGCCCGAGGGCTCCTGGTTCGGGGTCTCTTGGCTGAGCGGCTGAACGTCCATATGGTGGCCCTGACCGTCTCCTTTGCTGGTCACTCCCTTCCTCTCCGAACACCTTGTCCTCTCCTGGTTCTTTGTCCTCCAGGCTGCCTCCTGCAGGAAGCCTCCCTGGCTCGTGCTCCCAGGGCAGTACTATATGCCTCATCACATCCATTCAGACAAGGCTCAGCTCCTCCAAGGCAGTCTTTTCCACAACCTCAGTTTACTTGCCTACAAAATGGGTGTGCATGACCAGAGACAGCCCCTTCTGCCCTTCTGACTCCCAGTGGAAGATCAAGGGCCTCTGTGCTTACAGACCCTCTAGGAGATCAGTCTCAGGGAGCCCCTTCCCCAGCCCAGGCGTTTCAAATGACGGCGTCCAGGGCTGTGGGAATCTTCTCAGAAACTTCTAGAACTATCTGGTCCAGACAAAGATCCCAGGAGGCAGGCGTAGGAATGGGATGAGGATGGGGGCGTAGGGAGGGCTGAGGGCTTGGGTAGGCTGGCTTCACAGGCAGCTCTGGGCATGGGGCACAGCATCCCTCCTCCAGGCCTGGCCTGCAGCCTCTGCTTGACCATCCTAAGGTCTGGCTTGCTGAGGGGGGCCTAGTGGGGGCTCCCTGGGGGACACCTGGGGCCCAAAGCTTTCGCCTCCATCACCCTCAAGAAGTGGGCACTCCCAGGCCTGAAGCTGCCATCCAGGCCTCTCCAGTGTGGGTGACTCTGACCTTGGGCAGAGCAGTTCACTGTGCCCTGCCACTGTGCCCACGGTGCCTCCACTGTACCTTCCTCCCATCTGTCCTCAGAGGAAGCAAGAATCACTCCCTGAAGGCTTTGGGCAGCCCTGACAAGACACAAAGGGCACTGCCCAGCTTCCTGAGGGCCCCAGAGGAGTCAGGTCCTGCTGATGTCTGCCGTGTACCCAGCTGTGCGCCCTGTGCCCAGATGTGCACCCTGTGTCTGAGTGTCTGCTCTGTGTCCAGGTGTCTGCCCTGGGCAAGGTGTCTCCCATGTGTCCAGGTGTTTTCCCTGTGCCCAGATGTCTCCCGTGTACCCAGGTGTCTGCCCTGTGCCCAGGTACCAGCCCTGTGCCCAAGTGTCTCTCCCATGTGCCCAAATGTCTGTCCTGTGCCCAGGTGTCTACCGTGTACCCAGATGTCTGCCGCGTGCCCAGGTTTCTCCCATGTGCCCAGATGTCTGCTGCGTGCCCAGGTGTCTCCCCTATGCCCAGGTGTCTGCCCTGTGCCCAGGTGTCTGCCCTGTGCCCAGATGTCTCCTGTGTGCCCAGGTGTCTGCCCTGTGCCCAGGTGTCTCCTGTATGCCCAGGTGTCTCCTCTATGCCCAGGTGTCTCCTCTATGCCCAGGTGTGTGCCCTGTGCTCAGGTGTCTCCCGTGTGCCCAGGTGTGTGCCCTGTGCCCAGGTGTCTCCCGTGTGCCCAGGTGTCTCCTGTGTGCCCAGGTGTGTGCCCTGTGCCCAGGTGTCTTCCCTGTGCCCAGGTGTCTCCTGTGTGCCCAGGTGTCTGCCCTGTGCCCAGGTGTCTCCTGTATGCCCAGGTGTGTGCCCTGTGCCCAGGTGTCTCCTGTATGCCCAGGTGTCTGCCCTGTGCCCAGGTGTCTCCTGTATGCCCAGGTGTCTCCTCTATGCCCAGGTGTCTCCTCTATGCCCAGGTGTGTGCCCTATGCCCAGGTGTCTCCCATGTGCCCAGGTGTCTCCTGTGTACGCAGGTGTCTTGCCCTGTACCCAGGTGTCTCCTGTGTACCCAGGTGTCTTGCCCTGTGCCCAGGTGTCTCCTGTGTACCCAGGTGTCTTGCCCTGTGCCCAGGTGTTTCCTGTGTACCCAGGTGTCTTGCCCTGTGCCCAGGTGTCTTCCTGGTGCCCAGGTGTCTGCCCTGTGCCTGTCGGAGCACATGCTCTGTCTCCTGATAACCTTAGCCGGTTTGTGACTGACCGGGGAGCACCCTGCTGTCACTGTTCTCTGGCACCTGGTCCTTCTCCCCACGTGGCTGACCCTTCAGAGGCCCAGCCAGGCCAAGGCGTCCACAAGGAGCAGAGCTGATGAGCAGAGCAGAGCTGTCTTGACCTCATCTCCTAGAACGGCCACCTCTGACCTTGTTCAACCTCACGGGGCCCTCCGATACCTCACCAGCAACCCCAAGTCCAGGCCCTGGAACGGGCCTCCATCCCTCCCCAGCCTCTGTCCAGCCTTAGAATCAAGAACAGACATTGTCCCCCCCCCACAGTATGGGGTGCTGGATAGTGTCCAGGGGGGCAGGCTGGATATGACGAAGGTTCGGACAAGCCACCTCCCCACTGACAGGCATTTTGCCCCCAGTCTGGATATGGCCCAGCTGCCAGCTTGGTGCAACCAGGGCAGAACGAGGCCCTCTGACCACCCCTACACCCCCTCCTCAGTGTTTACAGGTACCTGACCACACCTGGGACCCCACCCTCCAGACTCCCAGAGCCCCAGGCCAGAAAGGTCCCCGCAGGGCGTCCTCTCAGCCATTCCAGCCCTCAGCCCTCTGAGAAGCCGCCTTGGCTCTGGGGTCATCTTTGCCCCTGACCAGTGAGGCTTTCCTGCGCTTTGGTTCTGGGCCCAAGGACTGTAAAATGGGCGGTAGGAGGAGCATGTGGGTTGGTGAGCAGAAGTGGAGGGCACTTTCTGGGGCAGGGCCTGGACGCGACCACACCAGGGAGGACCTGGTCACTCTGTCCTTCAGGGGTCAGGATGCTGAAGGCAGGAGCAAAGGTGGCCTCCCTCCCCTTGTGACCTCCTCCGTCACCATGGATGTGGGGGTGATGGCCGTCCCCCAGGGGCACCCCCCCTTCCCCAGGGTTCACATTTATAGATTGAGACCAGGGAGTTTGGGGTTTGCTATCTTCATTGGGAAGAAGAGAACTGTGGTCCACAGCCAATAGTCCCTGTACCTCACTGCCTTCCCACCCCACCTGACCATGTCCCCACCTCATCCCCCGGGGTCTCCTCCAGGAAGCTGTTCTTTCAGGAGCAACTCCAGCCTCACCCAGCTGTCCCCAGCCAGGGGGCCAGGCGTGCCAGGCTGCGCCCATGGGGCACCTGGGGGCCCGACAAGCCTGGGCTCAGGGCAAGGGTACATTCCTGCTTCTGGGCGTGGGGGGAGGGGGATTCCCAGAACCCGGAGGCCTGGCGGGCAGCCGAGGGAGAGCCCAGCCCTTCCTGCCTGGCGAGAGGACCGTGCCCGCCCAGAGTGAGGAAAAGTGTGTCAACAACAACAAATAACAGTAGCTGCCCAGGACCCCGGCTGGCCACGCTGGGGACCAGGAGCATTGAGCAGATGAGGCCCTGTCCTCAGCCTGGCACCTGGCACAGCGGATGTCCAGTCTCCCTGTCTCTTCCTGTCCTCAAGCCTGTGCCCATCTCACTGACCACCAAGTGGGTTCCCATCGCAGCTGGCCTGGTGTTTCATGTGTACCTGATGTACAGAGACATGCGGGGAGCCCCCAAGAGGTTCCCCGTGAATCACGTCAAAGTAGGGCAGGTGGCACCATGCCTCACCCTGCCAGGGGGACCAGTGAAATGAGGTCCTAGAAGACTGACTGGCCCCTGCAGAGCGGGATCCAGGACAGCGAGTGACCCCTGGCTTTTTGGGGTGTGTGAGCCACCCACACTTGCCCAGCCTCCCCCCGTACTTGCACAGGCCAGGCCTCTGGGATGCTGTGCGGCTCCCATCCAGGCCCAGTAAGAGAGGCCTCCCAGGTCAGAGTCCTGGGCACACCCTTCCAGGTCCCAGCCCTCTGCAGCCCCCCAAAAAACTCACCCAGGGGTAGGCTGGTCCCAGCCTTCACACAGTGCTGGCTGCAAGCAGTATCCTCCCACCCTGCCACCCCCCCCAGAGTCCCCCCACAGCATCCCCTCATAGTGTTCCCCCACAGGGTCCCCCCACAGCATTTTTCACAGTCCCACCCATCACAGCGTCCTCCCCACAGTGTCCTCTGATAGTATCCCTCCAGTGTCCACTCGCATAGTGTCCCCCAGTAGTTCCCTCAGTTCCCCCCACAACATCTCCCAGTGTCCCCCCTCAGTGTCTCCCTACAGTGTCCCCCACAGCACCTCCCACTGTGTCCCCCTCACAATGTCTCCCCACAGCGACCCCCAGAGTTTCCCCCACAGGGCCCCTCCTCAGCGTCCCCCACAGCCCGGCTGGCTCACTTGTACGTGGGGAGCATCAAGGGTGGGGGAGTGGCAAAGGCCTTTCAGCCTCGGTTCCAGCACATGTGACCCATCAAGGTGACATGTGGATACAAGCTTTTGGAGGACAGCTGGGGGGCTCGGGCCAGTCCCCTCCTGTTCCCCTAGGAGGGTGAACTCAGGGCCACTTCCTGGGGGCTATGGTGCTTGGAGTGGGCTCAGGGTGCAGAGGTGGGCTGGGGGCTTCCTTGGTGCTTTGGGGACCAAGGTCCTGCAGGACTCAGAATTCCCAGTAGAGGGAGAGCCTGGAGGGGACCCCAATACCTCAGCAGAGGGAGGGCAAAAATGTGAGCCTTTAGGTTGCTGGGGGCAAGCAAGTCAAACCCCAACACCCCATCACTGTCACGTCCATTCTGACTCTGGGACTGTCCACTGGGTCTCAGAAATCTTCACGAGAGGAGAGGCTTCGGCGTTCTTCCGAGGAGCGGCTAATGGATTCGAACAGCTGACCTTCAGCCTGGCAGCCTGGTGCACTATGCACTACTCACCCAGAGCTCCCAGTGCGGGAGTAGAAGGGCTGAAATGGGACAGTGTGGACTGGGACAGTGGGTGGCAGGCGAGCCAGGGCTGGTCCCCACCATCTGGCACCGCTGCTCGGATGAGCCGCCCGGGGGCTGGACGCTGGGCTGTGGGGCTGGGCTGACCATGTGTTTCTGATTCCTTCAGGCCTCCTCAGCACAGCGCTTGTGCAAGAAATGCCCCCCGCCTTGGGCCCGCCCAGTGCCCAGCTTCTCCGTCGCCTGGCTGGGTCCAGGGCAGCCCACCCAGCACCCCAGGCTGTCATGGCCATGGGGGATGGTCATGGTGGGAAGGCAGCTTTCCAGGACCAGGGAGCCCAGGCCCCAGGGCCCCCCTTGCAGGATAGAGAGGCAAGGGGGATGGTATCCCAAAGCCAGGGTCAATCTGGCCCAGCCCCTACCCACCCATCAGACAAGGCCTTCTGGGAACGGGGCTGCCCGTGCCCTCTGAGCATGAAGATGGTGCCAGGAAATCAGGTTGGCCCCTGCCAGGACAGGACATGACTACCCTGGAGCATTTCCCACCTCAAGGACCCTGGAGGCTCCCAGGCCAGCATAGATGAGATGAATGTCCCAGCCAAAGAGGCAGGCCAGAGAGGAAGAGGAGGCAGGGCATCCTGAAGGAAACATGGGGACCCTGGGAGCCCACCCAAGGTGTGCCCACGCCCCTTCCTCCAAGCTCTGTCCCCACCCCTGTGGCACTGTCACACCGCAGGTTCTCTGTTTGCCTGTTTACTCATTCCTTCTCTGCCCCCACCCCGGGCCTCCACGCCCAGCCGGAAGGTCAGCTCCCCTGGTCTGGGACTGTCTGTACCCCCAGTGCCCGGAACAGAGAAGGTGCTCGAGTCACGTGTGATGTGTAGTGAATGACCGAGTGTGAAGAGGCCCCAGTGTCAGGGGGCCCCCTCCACTGGCCGATGGCCTGCTTGGCTCCAGAACAGGTAGGAGGTCCCTCGAGAGGCTGCCCGAGCCCCACTCTGTGCCAGAGAGCACCCCACGCTGTTGGCCAATGCCAGTCCGTGCGAGCTCTTGATACCTGCCGTATCTTTCCGCCAGCGTGTTGCTTCTGTTTGTTTTCCTATTTTGTTCATGCCAATTATTAATGAGTGATTGTAGCTGTTTCTTTTCAATCGGAGTCACATCCTATCCGCAAATACGGCCCTTGCTGGAGTCAGTCTCAGGAAGAAGGCCTTGTGAGGGCCCCAGCCCTGAGTCCTGGGAGGGCACTGGGCACAGACAGGGCTCGGCAGAGGCCAGTGCAGCCAGCTCCCTGGACCCCTCTTCTGTAGTGTCCCCACACACCATGAGGGACACTGAAGACTCAGCAGAGGCCTGTCCAGAGTGGTCCTCCACATCCCCGGTGTCCTGACGTCATGGCTGGATTGAATGCACCACTAAGAGAGCATTCCAGTAGGGTGCCCTCAGCTCGCTCACCTCAGCCCCTGTTGCTCCCCAGAGCAGGCCCTGGAACCCTCAGGGAGTGGAGGGTGGGTTCTGCGGACATAGGGGCCCCCACCGGAAAGAGCCCCACGCAGGCCTGGTGCCCTGGTTCTGCTCTCCGGTGCTACCTGTGTCCCCCCCCAGCTTGCTGACAAACCTCTTTCCTCAGGCTTGGGGGACAGCTCCCCTGCAGAGACAGCAGGCTCCGGGCGGCAGCCAACACACAAGGCCGCCACACTTTGCCCACACAGAAGCCCTTTCTTCCTCGGCCGGAGGCCCTTCAGGGCTGAGTGGCTCCCACTCAGCAAACACAGCCCTTCTCATGCGCCTCTCTATCAAAAACAAACACGGCCCCACAGAGCAGCGAGTCCCCACCAGGTCTCCAAGTCCCCACCCAGCCCTGAGCCCCCACCGGGCCTGAACCTCTCTACCTGGCCCTGATCGCCAGGCAGGCCTGAGCCCCAGCCAGGCCCTGAGTGCCTGCCAGCCTTAACCCCCAACAGATTCTGAGGCACCATCAAGTCCCAAAACCCCACCAGGACTAAGCCGTCACTGGGCCCTGATCACCGCAAGGCCTCAAGCTCTCACTGGGTCCCAAGCCCCTACTGGGCCCTGAGTCCCCCCCCCAGACCTCAAGCCCCCACTGGGGCTCTGAGTTCCCTCCAGGGCCTGAGCCTCCCCCAGGTCCTAAGTCCTCCACCAGGTCCTGAGCCCCCCCACTGGGCCCAGAGTCCTACACCTTGAACCAGCACTGTGGGCTTTGGATTCCCCGTGAGTGGAGAAGAGGATTGTGTGTGTGGAGGAGGATGGAAGGACAGACTGGGGGCAGGACAGAGGCACAGAGGGCCCTAGCAGTCTGGTTAGCTCTAGGGGATACCTGTCCATGGAAGCCTGGCCGTGGCCACTCCAGTGCAGCCCACTCATTCATCCATTCCCTTGTCCCCTACCCACTGCAACCTCGGGTGGGGTGAGAGTGCGGGAGGGTGCAGGGTGAGGCTGGCGTGTGGGGGTGGCTGAGTTCAACAGAGATGGGAGCATAGGAGTTCCTGATACACAACCACTCATTCATTCAATCAAATGTCCTACTGTCCCTACTCCTGACCTCGCCCTTGCTGCTGGTGGCCTGGGATGGGGGCTCCCGGTGCACATTGTTCATTCATGTATTCCGTGAACACTTAGGACCACCTTGTGACACAGTGGATAGAGGGGGGAGTGTTCCGGTTTCTTGGAAGAGTTCTGGGAAGCCCTCAAAATTTTTGGAGTAAAGAGAAAGAAGATGAGAACCCAGGTACTGCTTGTCCGACTCGGGGAGGGGCCAGCATCCCCCAGAATAGACCTTGCTACCAAGAGGGGGACATGGGACGGGAAGTGGGACAGGATGGGCCAGGGGAAGGTGGGTGGGCTTCACGCAGGTCTCCTGTTATGAAGACGCCACACACCAGGCTCCCCAGCCGTCCACTAGCCACGGCCTGCGCTCTCCCCACAGAACTCGGTGCCTCCGCCTCCACCGCCATCCTACATATTTGAGGGGGTCCTGGTCACGTGACAGAGGGATTTCAGAGCCAGGAGACCAAGAGGTGAGGACCACTGTGACCAAGGACTGGGCTTATGTCCCAGCCCGCCCCATAAGCAGCAAAGCAGATTCTCCACGATGCAGGGTCAGAGTCCTTCCTGGGGACCCAGGAGCTGGGTGCCGCAGAGATCGGGGTGGCCGCGTGTCCAGCAGCAAACGTGTAAGTTGGAGTGACTGCTCGGCCCGCAGAGGGGCTCAGCCCGACCCAACAGCGCCCCCTGCGGATGGCACAGATCGATAGCGCGGAAGCCTCTCCAGGACGCATGTGCTCCGCCCGCATGCTCGCCCCTAGGGCACAGCCCGGGCACAGGCGCCTCCGCCCCCGGGTGCCCTGCTGCGCCCACCACCGAGTGCCCTGCGCCCAGCACCTCGTGTCCTGCGCCCACAGGCGCCCCCGGGTGCCCTGCTGCACCCACCACCGAGTGCCCTGCGCCCACCCCCGAGTGCCCTGCGCCCACAGGCGCCCCCACCCCGAGTGCACTGCGCCCACAGGCGCCCCGCGCCCCCTCTCCCAGTGCCCTGCGCCCACCACCGAGTGCCCTGAGTCCACAGGCACCGCGGCACCCCTTCTCCCCAGTGCCCTGCTGCACCCACCACGAGTGCCCTGCGCCCACAGGCGCCCCTGTCCCCGGCTGCCCTGCTCCGCCCACCACCGAGTGCCCTGCATCCACAGGCGCCCGCGCCCCCGCTCCCTGGTGCCCTACTGCGCCCACCACAGCGTGTGCTGGGTCCACAGGCCCCAAGGGTAGCCCCTGCGTAGTCCAGCCCCCCTGCTGTGTGTGAGCTGAGTTTGAGGACCCAGGCACGTGACCCAGCTCAGCTTGCTCTTACATTATGGGTGACTGCACTCAACGCCTTGCCCCGCTCCTATCTCCCTCCCACGAGGGCGCAGGACGCGTGGGCCAGCCCATTCAGGGCAGCTGGAGGGAGGGTTGAAGAGCTGAGAATTGGGGCAGTCGGTGTAAGGTCGCCAAAGAAGGACAGAAACCAGTTCAAGGCCAAGAAAGACAGTTTATTGAGGAGAAACTGCCTGACTGGCTCTTAAGCAGAAAATTATCCCCCACTAAAAGTTAGAGAGGGGTTTCATATTCTTACAAGGAACTTGGGGGAGGGGAGGCTTACAGATGATTTTCACAATCTGGGAAGTGGGCAGGGGTCTCAGAACTATTTCTCGGAAAGGAGGGTTCTGTTCTCCCTCAGGGACCTCACACTCAGAGCTGGGACTGGGGCTGGGAGCAGGGGGAAAGAGCTCCCCACAGCTCAGAGCATCCGGGCCTGGATGGCGTGGTCAGCCCGAGGAGGGGAGACCTTCTGGGTCCACATTGGGCTGCAGTGAGCCTTTCTGGCTTAGACTCTGTAGGAGGGGGTGCCAAGGAGTTAGGGGTCATTTGGACCTATGGGCAGTTACGGGTGGGGGCAGTGTCTGACTGGCTGGAAAGGGTGGCCAGGTGACTTGACTGACCCTCAGAGGTGGGAGGTGGGCCCCTCTCAGGCCTGGGCTCCTGGGTGAGGGAGCATTGACGTTGGCTTCAGGGTGGAGGGCTGGGGAAGGGGGCAGAAATGAGGGTGGGCAGGCCACCCAATAGGTAGGGACAGTCCACCCAGAAGGCAGGGCCTCCAGCTTGGTGTCACCACCACAGGCAGCTGGAAGTGGCATGAGTTGGCCTTGATCCAGGCCCTAGAAGGCCCTGGCCTATCACGCCATGGAGTGGGGGTGCGGTGACCCTCACCTCCCAGGGTGGGAAGTGGGGCGAGCCATGCCAGGGAGGCCGTGGGGAGCTCTTCCAGGGACAGTTCTGCTGCACAGTGGTAATTCCTCCTCAGCTTCAAGCCAGTTGCAGCTACTGCAGTCAAGGCTGATGAAACCGAATTATGATGAACTAGAATTTATAAAATGTGGGTGCCCGGAATGAAGAGAAGAAGGAGAATGACAAGTCGGGGTCCTGAGGTAGGAGCTCGTGCGTGGACTGGATCACTGCTGGGATTGAGGAGCTCACTGTACGCGCAAGGCAGGGGCTGGGAGCTGGGCACATTGTCCCCCACTCTGCGGTTTCAGAGATCGGCTTGCTCTGCAATATGCCAACCCTCTTTGTTTTCTAAGAAATAAATTACGTTTCCAGCAGGATTTCGACCGCCGCTTTTCTTGCTCTGGTTCTATCACGCAGACACCCACATTCTGTAAATTTGACTTGTCCTGCCTTCCCTTCGTAGATCACGGATGAACTAGGAAGAGCTGGTTCGAAGCCCGGCCTCCCACTCAGTAAGGGGCGTTCCCACTCGGTGCGTCCCGTCCTGGGAGGGGGCCCGCTCTCACGGACTGCAGAGGCGCTCAGAGGATGCAGGGGTGCGGAACTGCAGTGCCACAGCGCGCCCAGCATGGGTCATGTTTACTCTTGGAAGGGCAGTGCCAGGCCTCCGCCTGGCCCTTGTGGCCCAAGCTAACTCGGGCTCCAGGATAAACACCCATTCAGTCACACAAGGCCCCTTTGTCCCGGGAGAGAGGCTCCGGCCCAGGACGCTGCCTGTGTCCTCCGTCCAGGCTCAAGCCCGGCTGGCCGCCCTGACACATCCAGCTGCCCTGCTGCGGCCTCCAGGCAGACATGGGCTTGGCTGAGAGAGGCCCAGTGGGGGACAGGGCCTTGGGAGTGGCCAGCCAGGCAGCAGAGTGGCCGGACGGCAGAGTGGGGTGAGAGGACTCTGGGAGACAAGCGTCCTGCCCTGCTGAGCAGTGGGAGCCCTGTGGCCGCATGGGTGGCCTGACTTGGCTCCAGCGCTCCCTCGGCCAAGTGAGGACGCCTGAAGGGGTCAGTCCTGCCGGCCTGCGGCAAGCAGAGCCGAGGACGGCTGGTGAGCTAGAGGTGTCTGGCCGAGAGCTGCAAGCCAGGCCCGACCCCTCTAACAGCCAGACCTCCAGGCTCCGGCGCTGGCGCACTCAGCCAGGACTCTGTCCAGAGTAGGGGTGGGATGGGGGCCCCTGGCTAGGATGAAGGTAAGATGGGAGGTCCCTATCCAGGGTGGGGGTGGGAAGGGGGCCTCCATCCATTGTGAGAGTACAATGAAGGGGTCCTTATCCATGATGAAAGTAAAATGGGGAAGCCCCTGTCCACTGTGGGGGTGGGATGAAGGTAGGATGGGGTCCTTATTCAGGGTAGGGGTGGGATGGGGGATGTCTTTGCCCAGGATGAAGGTAGGATGGGGCTATGGGGGACCCCAAATTTGGGGTGGGATGAAAAGTCCTTATCCAGGATGAAGATAGGATGGGGGTCATTGGGGGGGGGACCCTGGTCCAGGTGGGGGTAAAGTGAAGATTGCTGTCCATGGTGGGGGTGGAATAGGGCACTTATATAGGGCAGCTGTCCAATACAAAGGTAGGAGGGGGTCCCTTACCAGAGTAGAGTGGACGGGGGTCCATGTCCAGGGTACTAGTAGGGTAACAGAGTCCTTTGTCCGGGGAGGGGACTGATAGTGGAATCCCTGCCTGGAGATGGGAGAGTTTTTGCCCAGGGTAGGGATAAGTAAGGGGTCCTTGCCCAGGCAGGGTGGATGGGGGGGCCCATGTCCAGGTTAAAGGTAGCATGGGAGTCCCTGCCTAAGGTGGGGCCAGATGGGGGGAGTGGGAGTCCCTGTCTGGAGTGGAAGTAAATAGGGGTCTCTGCTCAGGAAGGAGTTAAGGAGACCCCGCGCAGGGTGAGGGGCAATGGGGAGTGCCTTCCAGAGGGATGGCTCCATGTCCAGGATGAAAGGATGACAGACTGTCCAGAAAGGGGACTGAGAAGGTGCTCTTGCCTGGATTGGGGGCTGATAGGGGAGTCCTTGCCTGGGGCGTGGGTGGATGGGGGGAATCTCTGTCCAGGGTGGGGTGAAGTAAGAGTTCCTTCCCAAGGTAGAAATGAATTAGGGGTTTCTTCACAGGGTAGGAATAGGGTCCCTTCTGAGGAGGGTGGGATGGGGTCCATGATCAGGATTAGGTTGGTTAGGATCCATGTCCAAGATTAGGGTGAGTGGGGGGTCCGTGCCTTGGGTGGGGGTAAGATAAGGATTGCTGTCTATGATGGGGCCCCCCCAGACAGAAACTGTCTACCCTCGGTGTGGGGAGGGTCAGAGAGGAACCAGCTGGCCGGAACCCGACTTTGGGGGCTAAATCCTGCTGCCCGGGACCCTCGTACCCCCTCCTTGCTACAGTCTTGTCCTGACAGGTCGGACCTGGATCTGATCTGGTGTCAGTGGGCTCTGCAGGCCCAGGCCAGGCCTGGGTGGCCTCCTCCTGCCTAGAAGTGTCCTTTCAGACACTTCCCCCGCCCAGGGCTAGAGGTGAGTCATGGCAGTGTCGGAGGGAGCAGGGACAGGGTGTGGCAGGACGGGAGAAGGCATGGGGGGACAAGCCTGAACCCCTTCTCATGCCCGAGTCCTCCACCCAGGTCGGCCCAGTGTCACCAGGCCACGTGTCCCAGGTCGTTCCATCACCAAGGAGGGAAGCCTTGCCAAGTGCCCCGGGATCTGGGCCCAAAGAGCCGCCCTAGATGTCTCATGAGGCGCTGTGGCTGGCTGAGAGGGACCTCGTTCACCCAGTTCCACTCCTGGTCCCACTCTACCAGCCAGTGTCCCTTACACAGGTCAGGGTGGTGGGGGAGGCAAGGAGCCTGGACACCCAGGAGCTGCCATGCTGGGTCCCTCACCCTCATATCGCAGCCTGCAGGCGGCAGCGACCCCTGGTGTTAGCTCAGGAAACCCGGGTCCACTGGTAGAACCAGAGCTGTCCTTGGAAATATCCCCACTGTGGTCCTGCCATCTCTCCCTCCAACGGGGCTCAGTGTCTTCCACCCTGTGACACCTATGAGCAGAGGCCCAAGGGCCGATTCCAGACTCACCACTGCATTCAGGACGTGGCCACCTGGCCTGGACCTTCTGAACCACGCCAGCTGATAGGTCAAATACCGCGTGGACAGGCTGGTAAGCGACCACACTGCGGGAGACTTGGGCCAGTGACCCCAGTCATGTCAGGATCTTCCCATGCTCATTCTCAGGATTTCACGCCCATAAAACTACCTCACTGTAACAGCAGCCATTTGCGCTTGGGAAACCGATTTTCTTGGGAATCCGTTCACAGAACGAGCCTGAGGTTACAGGGAGGAGCGGTGTTCAAGACGGTTCACTACGCAGTCCCATGGCTAAGAATCTGACGCCCTGAACCCCGCCTTCCTCTCCCAGCCCCACCTTCCGCGGCAGTTAGGAACGACCTTAACAATGACCTGAGCATCGAATGCATGATGACCGCCTTTCCTGTGTTGTGTGCTCTTAAGCAGGAACAAGCCATCACTGACTCCCCAGACGTTCTCAGAGGCAGCAAATCTCTCGGGAGGAGACTGCCCATTCTTCTCCCACAGAGTAGCTGGTGGATTTGAACCACGTGCCTTTGTGACTGCAGCACAGCTCACTACTAGGCCACCAGAGCCTTGCCATGGCCATGGGACAAGGAAGAATGATGTCACGGACTGTGGAGGACGCAGACTGTCCCACAGACTGCAGGAAGCACCCAGTGGTCTCGACATACACTCCGGGGTGCCCCTCAGCACCCAGCATGTGGGGCATGACGTCGGGAGGGGTGGCTCCCTGTACAAAGGCATTGAGCTTGGAAGAGTGAAGAGTCAGCAAGGTGAGATGGACGGAAGGTGACCGCTCCAGCACAGGGGATACCGAGCCTGGCCCAGCGTCGGGCAGGACTGCACGTGGGGGAGCGGAGTCAGAGCTGCTGTGACTCACCGGTCCTAGCAGGCAGCCCGTCTTGTCATCGTTACACAACTCGGAGGGAGTGTACGAAGAACTGACGACTGAAGTGTTAGCACAGCGCGTTGGAGGACCGTCAAGAGGACCAGAGTCCTGCGGGCTCCTCACAGGCAAGGATGGTGCCTTGTCTCTCTGGGAATTTTTTTAGCCTGGGAGACTTTCTGCCAGGACACGGAGGGCCGGAGGGATGTAGAGGAAGCCCCTCAAGGAGGCCGCGGTGGTGACAATGGACTCAAGCGTGGCCAGGGTGGGGGTGCAGGGCAAGTTCCGAGTCCACTGGATGACACCGACGAAACACGCTAACAAGATGCACAAGGTGGACGGAGGACCCCACAGCTCCGTCATCTGACTGTAAATAAGCTTGATAGGAATGCAAGTTAGGTGCACAGAACACTTAGGGGGTGAGATCACGCAGAGGCACTGTTCCGTCAGGTGCCCCCAGGCCCTTTCCTCTACACCTCACAGCAGCGACCCAGGGCTGACAGTGGCCGCAGCAGTGGGCTCAGAAGCGCTGAGGGCTCTGGACAGGCCAGGGCTCAGGCCCGCTGTTCACAGGGTCGCCATGGGGAGGACTGGCCAGCACCTCACAACCCAGTAACCCTGTGAACAGCGCTGCAGGGACACCCGACTTCCCAGGCCCAGACCTCCAGAACGGCTCGATCTTGAGGTCCTCCAGGAACACGTGCACTCGAGCTGCAGGCTTGCTCCTTCCTTGGCGGAACTGGTTAGATCTGCGCCTCAGGCCGGATGACAGTGACGTCCACCGGGATGACTCAGGACAATCCTCTTACAGTGAGCCGATTACAGGTGCCATCCACGCTTACCCGACACCAGATTAGAGCTTGCTTGCTCACTTGCACCTGTGGGCCTGGCAGGCGGACAGCACCGAGCTAACCAGGGCACCTGAGTTTCTATCTGGATTTGCCCAGGGTTGTGAGGTTGGGATGCACTTGCCCAGCTCCAGGGCCACCAGGACAGAGGTCCTCCCAGGGTGGGCTCTACTCCATCCAGCATGGCTGCCTGACCCCGCAGCCAGCCCCCGGCACCCGTCCTGAGAATACACTGATCCTGTGGGCTGAGGTGGCACAGAGGGCCGGAGGGTGGCAGCAGCTGCACATGGTGCAGACCCAGCTTGAAGCCAGGACGCCTTCACTCTGACCAGAGACACGTCAAAGCTTACATCTAACAGAAACTTTATTAAGTCTTTATTTTAAAGCAATCTAACTTAAAAATGAGTTAGGTAAGAGAAAAGTACACAAGCCCTGCTTAGAAACACAGATGAACGGACGGACGGACGGACATACAGATAGATAAATAGGAGGGAGGGGCTGTGGTCGAATCCAGTCAGATCCTCTCCATCTTTGAGATCAGGTCATCGCAGATCCTGGTCAGTTCCTCGTTCTCTTTAGTCTGAGGGAAAGAATGGGAAGTGCTCCATTCCAGCTTCCTCAGAGGGGGGCCAGGCCAGGTGGTCCCCGCAGTGCTGCAGACAGCCCCGCAAGGTCAGTCCTGCAGGGTCAGCGCTGTACACAGCCCCGCAGTCAAGGCCTCGGACCCTGTAGTACAGGCCTGGGAGCCCCAGAGTGCTTGAGACAGCCCCTCAGGGTCAGCCCCACAGTCCAGGCCTGGGGGCCCCATAGCGCTGCAGACAGCCCCGCAGGGACAGCCCCACAAGGTCAGTGCTGTACACAGCTCCGCAGTCCAGGCCTGGGGGCCCCACAGTGCTGCAGACAGCTCCACGAGGTTAGCGTTGTAGACACCCCGCAGGGCAGCCCCACGGGCAGTGCTGCACACACCCCACAGCTCCAGGCCTGAGGGCTCCGCCTGGTCTGCCCGCAGAAGTCCAGGCGAGAACATACCTTCTGTTCTATGGTCTTCTCCAGGGACTGGACCCGCATCTGCTCCTTCCGCAGGCTTGCCTGGAAGGCCATCACCTCGGCCTGGGCCTTGCTGCGCACCTGGGCGATCTCTTCGTTGGCTCTGGGGAGGAGCGAGGAGGCTGAGGCCAGCGGGAGCCGGGCCTGCCTGCTCCTGGTCCACATCTGTCTGGGACCCCTCCCGCCCCTGCACGCCCAGCGCTGGTGCTGTCGGGTGACGGCTCCGTCACGGGGACACGCCCTGCCATGGGGTTGCCAGGCCTTTCCCGGGCGGTTTCCCTGCCTGTCCCTGCTCCACACACTCACAGACTGAGCTTCTCTTCCGCGTGGGCCTTCAGCGCCTGGTAGCGCTGGCTCTCCTTCTCGATGCGCAAGATGTAATCCTCTACGCACTTCTTTAGAGACTCTTCATTCTTCAAAGGAAGAGGGTGTCAACTGTCAGCAGGAGAGGGAACCTCGGCGCTCAGGGGCTGGCTGGCTCGGGGTCATCCCTCGGGAAACCCAGCCTGCCTTCCAAGCAGCAGGTCTCCGTACCCGCAGGGAGCTGCTGTGACAACTGTTCTTTCCTCTGGGATTGCAGTACAGCGTCTTACCAGGCCACCAGAGCTCCCTCGGGCAAAGGGAGGTGGTTCGAATTCACCAGCTGCTCAGTGAGACAAGAGTCTCCTTTTGCGTGATTTACGGCCTCTGAAAACCCGTTGGAGGGTCAGATACGGATCATTTCTACCTTGACAACAATGCGTCAGTCAGGTTCCCTCCTCAACAGTTACACTAAAGCAGGAGGAGCAGAGAACGAGGGAAGGAGACCGTGGGAAGGAGACCGTGGGAACAGGCTCGAAGGAAGACCCACCAATAAGCTATGACACGCAGGTGACACAGCCTGCCCGCTGAAGATGGAACTCTGAGCGTTTAGAGAGGAAAGCCCAGGGCTACAGCACTCAGCGCGGGCCACACCTCCACCTCAGGGAGCAAGTCCTTACAACACTGACACTGTCAGGAATGTCACTTTCTTCGTATCCACAACACTCTGGGAACAGCAGTCAAGGAACAAGATGACCCACTGCACGAGGCAACCCTGCTGTCAGTGCTCAAGAGCAAGGATGTCAGCTTAGAGACTAGGGCGCGCCCGACCCAGGCCCTGGCATCCTGACTGCTGCGTACGCAGGTGAAAGCAGGAGCAGAGAAGGCTGAGAAGAGCCAACGCCTTTGAACTGGGGTGGGAAGAACGGAGTCGAGCACAGACGGCCAAGTGCACGCAAGGTTGGCCTGGAAGCAGCATGGACGGCCAGACCTGGTGTCCCACCCTCGAGCGCAGTGTCCGGAGGGGCGCTGACAAGGACAGCAGGCTGGGGAACGTGGAGGATCAGCAGAGGAGAGGAAGGCGACCTTCAAGGTGGCTCGACACAGTGACTGCACGACGGTGGAGACTGTGGAAGGGCAGGCTTTGGCAGGCTCTCTCCTGGGGTCAGAGTTGACACCACAGCATCTAAGAACAGTAGGAACTCAGACTGCCTTGAAGACACGTGGTGGGACTACAGATGTCAAATGCAATCTGGGAAGCTCCCGGAGGGAAAGAGACTGGGAGCCTGGAGACGGGACGAGCGATGAGGGCACAGCCAGAGCAGAGCGGGGTGCCAGCCGCAGGGCTGGGTACTTGGAGCAGCAGCCGGAGGGTGGAGCTGGGTTTGCCGGAAGACAGAGCTGGAGAGCTGGGCGTGCCAGGGCTGAGGCTTAGTGGGGGGACGAGAGCCCCGAGGGCTCATCAGTGAGCTGCCGGGCTTTGCGACACCAGCTGGGGCTTGTCAGCAGCCACGCTGGCCTTTCTAAGAGCCCAAGGAACCGACAAGCAGGAGGAGAGAACAGCACAGGAGCTGATGCACCACTCAAAGTGCTCACCAGTTTGTCAGCATGTGGAGGGCAGCCGCCCGACGGACTGACTGAAGGGATCCCAGGGGTTCCCACTCCAAGCAACGGGACCCAACAGAATGTGGACATTACAGAACACTATCACCAATATCAGCTGCTGAAAATCATTCAGAAACGGCTAGAACAGTACACTGACAGCTGCCACAAACAAGCTGGACTCAGAAGAGGCTGTGGAACAAGGGATATCACGGCTCATGTCAGATGGCTCTCCAGTGAAAACCGGAATGGTGTTTACTTGTGTTTTGCTGACTACACAAGGGCATTTGACTATGCAGACTTCTGCTTTAGGCCGTAACTTAGTACGTTTAGCGTGGAGGAGAAATTCCAGAACTCAACCGTGCGCCTGAGAAGCCTCCACGCAGACCAAGAGGTAGCTGACAGAACAAACAGGAGCACATGCCCGGTTTAACACCAGGGAAGGGGTCTGCTGGGGCGCTCTCCGCACAGGGGTGCGATCTTTCTCAATACCTGTTCAACCTGCGTGTGGAACAGCTGAGAAGGTGGGCTAGGTGAGGAAGAGTGTGGCATCAGGACTGGAGGAAGACTCGTGAACAACCCGTGTGAGGCAGGCGATGCAAGCTTGCTCGCAGAAAGTGAAGACTTGAAGCACTTCCTACAGGCCTACAGTCTTCAATGAGGGTTACACTTCAACATCAAGACAACAAAAATCCTCACCACCGAGCTAGCAGGCAACTTCGTGACAGACAGAGAAAGAATGAAGTTGCCAATGATTTCATTTTATTTGGATCCATAAGCAATGCCCAGCAGTTAAGAAATCAGAAGGCCTGTTGGCCTGGGAAAGTCTGCTGCCCACAGTTCTAAAGAGCAAGGATGTCGTGTAAAGACTAAGGTGCGGGAGCTCTAGTGGCAAGAAGCTGCACTGTAATCCCAGAGGTGCACGGTTCGAATCTGCCAGATGCTCTGACGGAGAAGGAGGGGAAATCTCCTGTACCTGTCAGATCCAATTTAACGGTACACACAAAAAAATAATTTAAAAAAGTAAAGGCTAAGGTGCTCCTGGTCCAAGCCTCGTCCTTTCACATGTGTCCCCTGCAACCTGAAGTTGGGCAACAACCAACGAAGACGAAGAATCGATGCCTTTGAATTGCCGTGCTGGTGAAGAGCACTGACGGCCACAGGAACAAACCTGCCTCACAGCGGGTGCGACCAGAGCGCCTCACCTGGCGGGGGGGCCTGTTTCCAGGAAGAGCCAGGCCTTGGCTGGGAAGGTGACGGAAGGTCAGAGGAGGAGAGGAAACCATCTGGAGCAGGGGGGGAAACTGAGAAGGGCACGAGACTGGGCAGGGACTGGCTGGATCTGTCGTGTCCCCCCAAGTAGACCTATGTATAACGCTGCCCTGGGAAGGACGCCCGCTGGTCCAGGTCCAGCAGCGGGAAGCTGAAGTCAAGACCCATGGAGATGCTGAGGGTGCCCCCACAGCTCAAGGGAGGAACCGGAGCAAACCCCAAGCCCCCAGCTGGCCCTTGGGCGAGCTGGCACTCTGAACTGACGCAGAATCAGGCAGGGTCCTTCCTGCTGTGGGCAGGGGTCACTACACGTCCAAGTGGGCTCATAGCACCTAAGAACATACCCTTTACAAGAAAGAATTCCTTAAAGACATCCACTCGTGGTGTCACCTCCCTAGGAAGCTCCAAGGCAGCTTATCTTCTGACGTGTTCCTGCTCACGTCAACGCCCCCGACCTGGGTCTGGAGAACCCCAGGGCTGGTCCACCCAGCTCCTGTCCAGGCAGGCCAGGCGTCACCCCACGTCGCTGCACAACGTACCTTGTGGTAGCCTTCAATCACCTCCTTCTGCTTCTCGAGCCGCTTGAAGAGCTCAGAAAACGACTTTTCCATGGAGTCCAAGTCTGTGGTGAGCTGGTCACGTTCTTTCAGAACCTTCTGGAGCCTAGCTTCAGCAAGCACTTTCTCGGTCTTGGCCTCCTCTTGAGAAAAGACAAGAATGCACCAGCTGGGGCACAAATGACCAAGAATATACTGGACGGACTGAGGGGTGACAGCACAATGGGCCCTCAGCTCCCTGAGGTGGTCAGCTGTCTCGGCTTGCACCCTAAGCACTCACCTGTCACTTGGCGTGCGATCCCCTCAAACTCGTCCATGATCTTTCTGTGGGGAAAAGGTGTTGAGTTCAGGAACCCTGGGGCTGAGGCAGGCCAGTCCAGGCGGTTGAGCCCCAGTTTATTCAACCTTAACCCATCTCCAAGTTCTTGGCCCACCTTACTCGATCTCCCAGTTCTTACCCCATCTCCCAGCTCCTGGCCCACCTTACCTCACCCCCTGGTTTTGTCCCACCCGCTGGTTCTCCCCCCACCTCCTGGTTCTTCCCCAG
>NW_006399879.1:4515673-4518107 GCF_000299155.1 Elephantulus edwardii | reverse complement strand
CCTGGTTCTTACCCCGTATCTCCTGGTTCTTACCCCATCTCCTGGTTCTTGGCATGGAGCTCCTCACACCTGTTCTTCAGCTCCAGGTTCTCCTCCTGCAGGCTTCTCACCTGCACACAACACCCAGGGGCCAGCGGTGAGCTGGGGACAGGATGTGACAGGTCTCCACGCGTCTCCAGTGACAACTCCAAGTTATAGGAACCTTGAGCAGGGACCCTGCTCCATGACGACTAGCACCTTGAAGCCACCAGCACCCAGGGACACAGGCCCCCCCTCACCCGTGTCCCCCGGCCGGTGGTCCTCACCGCGGCATCCAGGTCCTTCTGACTGTACTGCAGCACGTCCACGATGTGACCCACAGGCAAAGGCGGGCCCCCAGGCCCCAGGCCCCCCAGGCCAGGGCTTGGCGCCTGCAGAACACACAGTTCAGAGACAAGCTGTCCTGCACGTTTCCCAGCCTCATCTCCCGCCGGCCCACCCGAGACCCTCCAGCAAAGAGACGCGTGACCTAGTCCCCCAGGCAGGGCCGCTCGGAGGGCAACGCCCTGCCATTTCACCCCTAAAGGGGCCAGCTCCCTGAAGAAGGGACAGGCTGGGTCCTGAGCGGCCTCACTTCTGGACACAGAGAGGACACAGTACTCACGGGGACATCCAGAGCGCCTAGGAAGTCGAACTCCACCAGCCTGGCTTCTGGTGGGGGCGGGCCTCCCGGGGCTGCGGTGCTCTCCGCCTGAATGCTGGGGACAGAGGACGGGGGGCTGCAGCCGACGGCTCCGCAACTTGTACCAAACAGGACAGAGTCAAAGGGCCTAGTCTCAACCAAGCCCCCCATTTGCTTAAACCTTGTTAGGTGCTGTCAGGTACCACTCACAGTGACCCTGTGACAACACGTCTGCATCCCGTCCCATCCTCACCGCCCGACACACTCGAACCCAGCGCTACAGTCCCTGGTCAGCCCATCTGGTGGAGGTCTTCCTCTCTCTTACTGACCCCCTATACGCCAAGCATGACGCTCTGCCTTGTTGTTAAGTGCCACTGAGTCAAGTATGACGCTTAGTGACCCTGCGAACAGCAAAACCTGCGCTGGCCTCCCCATCTGACATGCTCGAGCCCACTGCTGCAGTCACTGGGTCAGCCCATCTGGTTAAGGGTCTGTTTAAACTTAGGACCAAGCCACAAGCCAAGCGCAGGAACTGTTCATCAGCTGTCTGCATCCTCAACAAATCAGAATAATGCAGGAGACCCTCCTGGTGTGGACAGTGCCTGGGCCTTCTGTCCCCAGCGTCCAGTCCTGTCGTTTTGGGTACCAGCACGCAAAGGGCCGCTGCTTGGTCGCAGTCACGCATACAAACTGCACTGTGGCCTCAGCTGCAGACGCGACCTGGTGCTGACCCGTCTGTGAATCTCGGGGTTCACAAGTCTGTCACAGTCGGCCAGCAAACATTCCCCGCGGCCCCCAGGCCTACATGCACCTCAGACCCGCATAACTCTGCCCTTCCCAACTCGAGAGCAGGGGCTGGCCGGTCTGCTGCTCAAAGGTCAGAGAGCTCGTGCTTTTAGCTTGGTGGCCACACGACCCTGTCACACCTGCTCACACCCGCACACAGGAGGAGGGCTGTCCCCGGCGGCCACGTTTTGCCAGCCTCCTCCTAAAGCCTCTGTTCTGTGGTCTGCGTCTTTAATCTGCTCAGGGAATGCAGTAACCAACATGCCTCCTCCCCCCAGGGGACACCGGCTAGCAGGGACACTCCGGGAGCAGGTGTCAGCTCCGCAGAGCCGGCCACTCACCCACCTGGCTCCCCTGAGTCCCTCTACAAACTTCCAGGCTCCTCACCACCAAGTAAGGCCGCCGGGGCGTCAGCATCGTCGCCTCAGCTGCTCAGGGCTCAGAACTTGGGGGACAAGCAGCCCGCCTAGCTGCACAGTGCCCTCGTCTCTGCACTAAAGCGTCAGGGACAGACAGAGGGGCGCCTCACCTGCCGTTCTCTGTGACCACTGGAACCAATCTGCTGGGACTGTCTCTCAGCAGCGGGTCGAATTTGAGGTACAACGACTGCTTCCTCAGGGCAGACTCCTTAAACTGCAAGGGAGGCGGAGCTTGGGGGTCAGGTCTCCCCCGTCTGCCCTCATCAGCACCAGCCCCCAAGATGTGCTCCATCTCGTCCCTGGAGAGTCAGGGCCCTGGGCCGCTCTGCCTCGTCTGCCCACGCAGCTGACCCCCAGTGTGGGCCGCTGACCGGAGGGCTGAGAGCACCCTGGGAGAAAGGCCTGGTGACTGATGTGAAAATCTGGTCACAGCAAGCCCCTGGAGCTCAGCTCTACGCTGACCTACATGGCCTGATGGGCGGACCCACATGGGACCGATGGGCGGACCCACATGGGACCGATGGGCGGACCCACATGGGACCGATGGGCGGACCCACATGGGACCGAT
>NW_006399879.1:4492095-4515573 GCF_000299155.1 Elephantulus edwardii | reverse complement strand
GATGGGCGGACCCACATGGGACCGATGGGCGGACCCACATGGGACCGATGGGCAGACCCACATGGGGTCAGTGGGGCTCAGCTCTACGGTGGCTCACACAGGACTGATGAGAATGACATGTCACCAGACTCCATAGCTGAGCTTTACTGGGATCCTGGACACACGGAGACGTGTGGATACTCGATGTTAGAGAACCACCTCTTTGGGGGACATAACTGTGGTGTGGGGTGGCATGTGAGAGTCTTTGTAGTTCTGCAAAGGCTGCTGGGAGAGCTGTACTCACCGAGGAGGTTCCAAACTGCTCCAGGTAATCCACTTCGGCACCGGTGCCTAGGACTGAGGGAGGGTCGCTGCTGTGGTCACTGCCCAGATATCCCACCCCACCACCCCAGCTGGCCACGTCCACAGTGGGGCCTCTCCCACGTGTACTGTGAGGACACAGCACCACCCTGCAACACTACATTTGCTATAAACACACTTCTTTGTGCTACAGAATCTCAGCCAAGTTCAAGGCTACAACCACTTGAGTCACAGCCAGCACAATGAATGAGTGTTCAGATCTGTGACACACACGCAGATTGAACGATGAGCAGAAGGGAAAAGGAAGGCTTAGGCCCCAGACCGGACACTCAGAAGTGAAAGAGTGGGATGCTGCCCAGACTGGAAAGCAACACACCTTCAGAGCGGTGCAGTCTGCCCCACCTCTGAGCCGGTCACCACTGCTTCCAACTATGCTGTTTATGAGATTTGGGAGCTACACGTGACACACTGCACATTTTCCAAGGAGATGAATTTTCTTGCAGGATATCAAACTGCAGTCTCTCAGGTTTCAGTTATTCTGGTACACCGCATTTTAAAACCTTGGCCTGCTCATAGACTACTGAGTTGTGAATTTATTTTTTTTTTTAAATTTTATTATTTTGTCAGTGTGCACAAATCGGATCTGACTGGTACAGGAGGAGACTGGCCCTCCTTCTCCAGCAGAGCATCTGGTGGTGAAATCTTTCTAAAGCAACCAAATCCTGGGTTTTTACTTGGGTCTAAAGACTACGGACACTTGGGTCCAGGGACTGTGCCTTACCTCATCATGGGAACGTACCATGTTCCACCTGCCCTGGGGCCAAGCATGGTTTTGAGCACCACTTCAAACCACAGGCCAAGCCTGGCAAGTCCCCGTCGTGAGCTGCTGGGCACCCCTTGACCACATCTAGCATTTATGTTCCCACCAGTCTCATACGGCAAAGGTATCAGCCTATTTCACTGAAAGGGCCCACTTTTGAGAAACTTAGTCAAAGTCAAGGTCACATGTGCTTGTCCATGGCCATCTGGACAGAGACATCGGGCAACCAACCCCCTGGACAGAGACATCAGGGAACCAACCACCTGGACAGAGACATCGGACAACCAACCACCTGGACATCAGTTAACAACCACATGGACATCGGTTAACAACCACCTGGACATCGGTTAACAACCACCTGGACAGAAGAGCTATGGACACAGCTTCCTGGCTGATCGCAGGTGCTGACCCAGAGCTTCTGCCACGTACCCTCTGCTGGGTCACTGAAGCGCTCCTTGGTGAGGTCCAGGGCGGGTGACGGCTGGCCGGGCGCTGGCTGGCCAGGCGCGGACTCCACAGGCATGGCCTTTGGTTCACTGTCTTTACTACTTGTGAACACTGACATTTCTGAAGAGCTTGTTTCCTCCTGGAAGGAAGGTCAGAGGTCAGTGAGTCCACAGCCTCATCTACCAATCAAAGGACGAGACTGTGGTGGTCTTCCTCTGCAGGTCCCCCACTGGGTCTACCCTGTCCCTCAGTGACAAGACATCGTACCTGTACCAGGGCACACCCTGCCCCCGGAGCACCCCATCATACCTCCACTGCGGCTTTTGGAGCTGCCACAGGGACCTGGACCTCAGGGCTGACATGGTTCTCAGGGCTGACATGGTTCTCAGGGCTGACATGGTTCTCAGGGCTGACATGGGATGAGGTTGAGTCCACCTGCCTGGAGACACAGAGTCGGCAGGAAGGTGCCTGTGGGTGTGTGGCCAGCAGCCCTGCTGTCCTTGTAGGGGCCAGATACCCAGGGCCACACCAAGCGGTCCAGGGCAGCCACGCTCGTGAAGGGACACGACCAGGGAAACTATCTGCTCAGGAAAGTGAGGATTTGAGAAGAGGTGGTGCCGGGGAGCAAGCTCAGCAAGGACCATCTCCCCGCGGGTGATGCGATGCCGTACACCGGGGCTGCAGAGACGGGGTCCCCTCTGGGGGTGTCTGTGTGAGCACAGTAGGTGCCAGAGGCTTCCTGATGGGCCACATCGGCTGACCACGCAATTCACGGTGCCCGGCTGCCAGGCTCACAGAGGAGTCCTCCTCCTCCTCTGTCACCCGAGTGTGTGGCATAATAATGTTCTTACAAAGTACCTGCCAGTTAAAGGAGTGGTCAACACCCACCCAGAATAGGCCTTGAGGGTTGGGGCAGGGCCAGAGGACAGCCTGGGCCTTGCTGTTCCCACTCTGCCATGCACGGCCAGGGTGTCACGTCTCCCGCGCTGGCTGGGACCCAGCCCCTCACAGCCGGTGCCTCTCAGGGACCTCGGCCCCTCTGCAGGGCCCTTCCCCACAGGCAGAGACTGGACTGAGGGTTCCCGCTGGTCCCAGGCCCTGCTTACACCCACCCCCTCACTTACTGGCTGGGAGCTGAAGGCGCAGGTGCGGGGATCCCGGGCTCTGCTGCAGGACACGGCTGGGCAGGACACGGCTGGGCAGGACACGGCTGGGCAGTGCCAGCTGCACACTTGGAGCTACCTCCAAACGGATCGAAGTTTGGGTCATCGAGCTTGTCCCAGTCGAGGGTGTATGAGCCCCGGGGGGTGGGGATGGGGTGCTCATCGGCCCCGATGGACTCCTGGCCTGTCTCTGGGAGGACCCGCGCCTCCCGGTTCTTGGAGGGGGGCTTCACACCGAGCTTCTTTCCCAGTTTCTTCGGGGGAGGTGCCCGCTTGCTGGTGATGCTGTCAGAGAAGTCAAACTCGAGCTTCACAGGCCCGCTCCTGGCAGAGTCCCCCACTGGTGCGGGGCCCTCTGCTTTCGGGGTGCACAAAGCAGGATCGCCTCCAGCCCCTGAAGGGCTTGAGGCAAGTGCAGGAGTCAGGACTGGGGCCTCATCTGGAGCCGGGGGAGTCCCAGCAGCCTCTGTGGACAGGGGTTTCTGCTCCTCCCGGGGGGCACGTGTGTCCTCGGAGCAGGCCTTGGCCGCACTAGACATGTCCTCCAAGGGTGTGTCACATGGTCCCTCTGGGCTGGCATCTAGGGCCATGGCAGCAGAGACGCCCCCCTCTGAGGGTCCATCCAGGGAGCCTTCCGCAGCAAACTGGATATCATGGGTCTTGTCCGAGCCCGCCGTCCCAGCGAAGTCCTCCAGGTTTTTGGAATCCAGGGGAATTCTCTCCTCTGAGACGGTAGGGCCTCTGCTCTGCACTGAGGCGTCCTCAGGGGGGGAAGGCCTCTGTCCCAGGGGCAGCTGGGGGCTCCCACAACTCTCCGGAGCTGGGACAGAGCCTGAAGAGTCCACAGGACTGGGACACCCTATACCAGGGCTGGCGTCACTGCTCCCCGCAGCACTCCCAGCACCTGACGGAGGAGGGGCTGCGTCGGCTGGGTTCTGGAGAGTTCCATCTGCAGGCTTGGCATTCATGTCCCTGCAGAGCAGACAGCTCTTTCAACAGGTTTACTCAGGCTGTAACCTTCCACTGCATGTGAGGCCACGGAAGGTGGTTCAGGCCCACCACTTCCAGCCCGCCCTGATGAAAGCTGGGGACCAGGGGGATCTGAGGATTCCCGAGAGCAGTGACAGCGACATGACTGACAGGACAAGTGGTGGGAGATGAGGGGTCCAGCACTGGCTCCTGTCCCCTTCTGCTGGGACCCATCAGAGTTAGGCAAAAGAGCTGAGCTTTACCCTGGATTGACAGACAAAAAAGGCCAAGGCCGAGAAGCCTCCTCCAGGCAAGTAGTGTCCCTGGACTCTAGGGACTCAGAGCACCTGACCGCACAGCCACTCAACCTCCTGTCCTCCTCCTTCTAACTTGGGGCTTACAGCAAAGAGGTCTGCCCAGGAGACAGAGCCGCAGCGGGCAAGGGGGCCGCCAGGAGATCCAACACCACAGGCGGGGAACTGGCGTGAGAGGTAGGGTGTGCAGGAACTGAGGCAGCGGGGAGGGATGCGGGGACCACAACAGGGAGGGGAGGGATGCAGGGATCAAGATGGGGATGCAGGGACCATGACGGAAAAGGGAGGGATGCGGGGACCGCAGCCTAGAGGGGAGTGATGAAGGAACTGAGGCATGGTGAGGGATGCAGGGACTAAGACTTAAAGGAGAGTTAGAGAAATCTAGACACGGAGAGGAGGGACGCAGGGATCTAGACACAGAGAGGAGGGATGCGGGGACCGCAGCCTAGAGGGGAGTGATGAAGGAACTGGGGCATGGTGAGGGATGCAGGGACTGAGATGCGGAGGGAGGGATGCAGCTGCTGCATCCGAGAAGAGGGATACCTCACGCTCAGGCGGTCCACACGTTCAACAGAGGCACCCCAGTGAGGCCGGGTGTGGGCTCAGGGCTTGCTGCTCTATCCCCCTTCTCCACCCCAACTCTCCCGACCCATGAAACAAAGTGCAGATGAAGAACGGGGACACGCAGGCTGAGATGTCAAGGCCTCGCCAACTCCCACTGTGGCTACAGAGCCCCAGCAGCTGCTGCCCTGCGCTAACCTGTAAACCCTAAACCAACAGACACTCCTGAAGTCTGTGAAAGCCGCTGAGCTGAACTCTGAATGCCAGCGTGAGCCTCAGCCCGCGCAGGATCGTCTACACGGGATCAAACAGGTAACAAGGACCGGAAGCTGTGGGGGCAGCGAGCTTCTGACGTGAGCAGAAGAGGCGCAACTCATGAAAAGAGGGAGTACGTTTGCCCAACTCCACTGAACTGCGCAGTCACGTCGGCTGACCGCTGCACACGACAGTGACAACCGCAGCACTGGGGACGGCCCTCTAACCCAGGCCACCCAACGGCAAGCCCTTCTAATCAAACCGCCCGGCCGTCTCCTCCTGGAGGTGGAGGAAGCCCCTCTCCCCTTGCCCTCTGACATGCAGGGCCATGTTGCATGGCATGTCGGGCCTGCCAGAACGCCCAGTATGCCAATCAGTGCAGCCAATCAGCCCCAAGTACACCACACTTGGCAGAGATGCCACCAGGAGGCCTCCCCAGGACACTGTGATTAGACCTCAACCCTCCAGGTGAGCAAGATCCCACAGCCTCTCCGCCTCCAAAGGGAAGCACCCACAGCCTCACTAAACCTGAGAGAGGAGATGGGTGCACTGGCCACGCGGCAGAGAGCTGGCCGGGCCTCATCGGCGGGGAGGAGAGAGCCTCGGAGGCCCGGGGCAGCTGGGCACAGCATACAGTCAATCCGAATGGAAGTGGATTCTACGCATCTGGTCACTCATGTTCCCACCAACAGCTGTGTGCTGCCGGTACTCTGGATCGAGCCCCAAAGAGCACCCCAGATGCGCCAACTGACGGTTCCCAGCAAGGCTGAGGAAGAGGCTGGCAGGCGGGCACCCGACAGCCGCAGCACTCACGTGTCTTTCTCCGTCCAGGCGGGGAGGGCGTTTTCCAGCCCAACTGCTGTATCCAGAGTAAAGGGTGTCTCGAGACGACCAGCCAAGCTAGGACTCAAGATCCTGTGGGTCTGAGGGTCCCGCAGGGGAGTCTGAAAGGTCACCTGTCATGGAGGAGGAGGGGAAGGTGGGGGTGTTCAAGGACTCAACCAGGGGCCTCTCTCCCTATTTCAAGGAGGGAGGTTTGTCTCTTTGGGGAAGTAAATTTCCAATAAACTTATCTTTAAAAAAGCAGAACAAAACAAAAATTCAACAGGACCACATTGGCAGCAGTGCCCACCCTTCCACCCCAGCCACTCTGGCAGTGGTACCTGCCCCAGCCACACCGGCCGGCAGTAGTGCCTGCCCCTCCGCCTCAGTCAAGTGGCAGCAGAGCGCACCAGGACATACTGGCAGTGGTGCCCACCACTTTGCCCTGACCACGCCAGCCACGGTGCCCACCCCTCCGCCCCAGCCACGAAGGCCACAGTGCCCACCTGCACACCCAGACCATGATGGCCGCAGTGCCCACCCTTCCACCTCAGTGCCCACATATCCACCCTGGCTACACCAGCTGGCAATGGTGCCCGCCCTTCTGCCTCAGTCAAGCTGGCAGCAGCGCACACACCGGCTGTGGTGCCCACCACTCTGGCCTGATCATGCTGGCCGCGGTGCCCACCCCTCCACCCCAGACACACAGGCCGCGGTGCCCACCCCTCCGCCCCGGCAGAGCCAGGCCCACCTTCATCACTTTGCCTGTGCTTTTGGGTGGCACATTTTCTTTCTGTGACACACGTAAGACTGACGATCTTCTGGTTAGTTCCGGTGGTGAAAACAGGAAGTCGCAGTTCTCCGCAGTCTTGTCCCCAGTGACGTTTTGATCCTTTAAGATCTGCAAACTCATTCTGGAAAAGGGGAGCGCGTCTCAAGTGAGCCCGAGGGTGACACGGTCCTGCAGGGTGTGACACTCTCCTGGACTGGCTCTGCGCCCCACGTCACGGGCGCTGCCACTGCAATCCTCACTGGATGCAGAGCCTTCCGCTGAAGAAAGAGGGTGGCAGAGGGAACTAGACCCCTGTGAGGAGGTGGAGTCCGGATTGTAGGCTGCGTTCCCGACAAGAGCGGGAGCAGGGCAGGTGCTGCTCCGTGAGACCATTCAGGAAGGCAGGTGGTGCCCTGCTCGGCCCCAGGCCTCCCCACGCAGACACTGCCCAGCCCGGACCCCCCGAGGGAGGCGAGGTGAGGGGCAGTGTGGGATGCTGGGCATGATGCCACCAGGACGCAGTGCTCGGAGGAGCTGGGGAGAAGAGGCATGAGGGGCGCAGGCCTCCTCCACCCGCCTGGAGCCGTCTAGTCCAGGACCCTCCAGCAGGGCCCAGAGGGTTCTCGAATGCACCCACCCATGCTTCCCCAGGCCCTTCTGCGAGCCTCCTACAGAGCACGTTTTGTCTTGTTCTGCGACGACAGCATTTCTAAAGCAGGTCTCTCTGAAGAGGAACTGGGGACCCCAGCAAACAGAAGCAGCATCTGGGCCCTGGGCTTGGGCAGGCTGCAGTCAAGGAAGCAGGCCAGTGTGGCTGGACACAAGGGGCTAGGGGCCACCTGAAGGTGTCAGGTCAGCAAGGCCAGGGCTGGGCCGAGACTGCGTGACACCAGCATGCACGTGGCAGGCCTGGGGCAGCGTCACCAGTGGACTCAGAAGACCACTCTGGCTGCCACGTAGCAGGGCAGGAAGGAGGACGGAAGCCCAGAGGCTGCTGCGGTGGGACGTGGACGATGAAACCGCCGTGAGGACACAGCAGAGGGGAAGGGAAAGAGAGGTGCTGTCACGGACCAATGAAAAATTTAGCTGGCCATGTTCCTCAGTGGTGTGACAGCCATGTAATGACATCATCCCCAAGATGTGACCTTGTGTGACCAGTATAGGGGTTCGGATGGCATGGTCACAATCCTGAGATCTGGTCCATGTAAGGGGAATCCCCCAAAGTGTGGCCTACACCCCCTTTTCTTTATAAGACCTAGGAATGGACAGAGACTTCAGCACCATCAAGACAGAGGGACTGGGAGCCGAGCACATTCTCTGGACGTGGAGCCAGATCTAGAGGCCATTTAAGGGACGCCAGGCCCAGAGACGGGCTGGAGAGACAAGGACTCCAGACAGAAAGGTTTCCCCCGGAGGCGGCAGCAGGTGTCCAACCTTCCAGCCTCCTAGACCGTGAGGGAATGAACATGTCTGTTACAGCATGCTTGTTACTCGACTCCTGAGACAGGTGGGACCCAGGCATGGCCAGTGGGCCAACACGGGTTCAAGGGTGCAGGGCGATGTGAATCAAAGACCTGAGCCCATGAGAACTGGGTGGACGAGCGATCAGTGCCAGGCCCGGGGGGAGGCGGGGCAGTGCCAGCCTGTTAGGTCTGTGACTCTGCTAGTGGGGACCCTGAGAGGGGTCTGAAGCAAAGCAGGGGGAGGTCAGCTTGCACAGCGGCCGCTGTGAGAACGGAAGCGTGATGTTTCACACATGAGCAGCCTGCGCTCAGCTGTGAAAACAAGGGTCAGCGGTTTAAATTCACCCACAGGGGCCTCAAAGGGCCTGACTGGTTCTAAAAAACATTGCCACTAAAAACCCTTTGGAGCAGCGGTCTCCTCTGACACGCGTGGCTTCCGTCACCAGGTGTCAGAAACCACTCACGCAAACCCGGATGCCATGTGTGGGGTGTACCGGCTCAGGGGGTGGGTGTGGAGGACTCAGCACACAAGGTGGCCCCAGGTGGGTGAGCTTCCTGGCAGAGCGGGGGTGAGGAACCCTGTCTGACCGCTGTGATGGGGACAGAGCTGGGCTCAGCAGTCAGCACTGCGTTTCTAGGTCAGTAGCATACAGACGCCGTCCGAAGCCACCTCCAGAGTTACGTGCACCCAGATTTCCTGCAAAGGAGTGGCTGGCGCAGCCATGGAGTGGGTTCAGGGGATGGCTGGAGAAAGGGCTCAGAGGATGAAGGATTCCCTGACAGAAGCAGGTCCTAGTGCAACTCAGGACTGTCATCACTGACCTCCAAGGGTCAGAGAGCCTCACAGGAACGTGTCACTGACATGGTGGTGGCAAGTGCCCCACTGGAGTGGGTTCAAGAGAGGAAACGGTTTGGAGACGGCAGGTAGAGACTTGTCTTGAACAGGACTGCAGCAATGCGCAGCCAGCCGTCTGAGGCACAGACTGGTTTCTCACCACTGGAGCATGAGAAAAGGGGGAAAAAACCCCCAAGAATGAATAAAGTTGATGATTAAAGGGCAAAGGACTGACAGACGACATGAGCCTCAGCCCCCACGACTCAGAGCAGAAGCAGGCAGGGCCCGGCTACCATTCCTCACTGCTCTGACAAAAGATCACAACGGGCCGCTGGCTGAGGAGAAGGAAAATGAGAACAAAGCTCTAAATCATTAAAAAAAAAAAACCCCAGGTTTGCAGATCAGACAAGAGACTGCTGGAACCCAGGACCACAGCTTCAGCTGCCCTTCAGCTGCAATCCAGCCTGTAACTGATTACAGGCACAGGGGAGCGGCTCCTTAAACAATCAGCTACCCCTGATCAGAGGGCCTGCGTGTGCCCAGGGTGAAGCTCACAGGCAAGCGAGGGGGAGGCTAAGGAATCAAGTGGGGAAAGTGCAGAGACAAGTGGGGACTGTCGTCAATGTTAGGAAACAACAGGTGTGTTAACCTGAGCTGGTAAAGACCCACAGTTGAGCCTCCCGCGGGTTTTCTGAGGCTGTAAATTGCAGGGGAGGAGACTGCCTCTTTTTCTCTGTTGGATTTGAACCACTTGCTTTTGGAGTGGCAGCGTTAACTCCTTTCTAACCAGGCCTCCCCAGTTTTAAAGTTAGGTAGTCTTTATTTTATTTTATTTTAAATTATTTGTGTGTGTGTGCATGCACGTGTGTGTGTGTGTGTGTGTGTGTGTGTGTACCGTCAAATCAGATCTGACTGGTACAGGAGGAGATTGCCCCTCCTTCCTCGGCAGAGCATCTGGTGGATTCGAACCGTGTGCCTCTGTAATATTAGGTAAGTCTTGAGTGGATCCTACGAACACCAAACATGAACTCTGTCTTGTCCTGAACCATCCTCTCTGGTGGCCAGCCTCGTGGTTAAGCGGTTGTTTGAATCCACCAGCTGCTCCAGGAGACAAAGGTGGGCACTCGGCTCCGAGAATTTTACAGCCTCTGAAAACCTGCTGGAAGGTCAGTGCTCGGATAACGTGGACTCAACAACAACTTGCTCGTCAACTTTCAGCGCGTGTCTGGAATCGGTCAGCTGCTGAGGGACAAGGTTGGGCAAAGCTCTTCTGGAGCCCTTTAAAGCCTCAGGAGGGTCAGCGATGAGTCGGTCCCCACGTCCACTGTGAGCTCTCACTCCAATCACTGCACAAAGGGGAGTGAACGCATTGCACCAGAGCAAACGTGGCAAAGAGGAGTATTTTATTCTAGAGACGACTGTCATGTAATAGTCTGAGAAAAGGCTCCAGGGAGGAAGAACTCATGGCCACAGGAACTGATTCACTGCGGGGAGGGGCAACGACGGGCCTGGACGGCAAAAAGGGAGGCGAGTGCGCTCAGGACAAAGGCGGAGGCAGGGCCGCATGTCCTCCGGGATCAGCAGGACGGGCAGCTCGGGGGTCGGGGGGGGGCGGTGTGCGAGGGGCCCCCCGGGGTCGTCCTGCTTTGGACACCAGCCCCTCGCGGGCCCTCCCCTCCCCCGCTCCCCCAGCCCCAGACCGCAGGGCGACCCGCCAGCCTTTCGGGCGCGGTCAGTGCCCCCCACCCCCGACACGGCGCCGGGAGGGACGTTTCGGCGCGGAGCAGCGGCCAGGTCAGGGGCCTAGGCCTCAGGAGCCGGGGTCCGGGGTCCCCCCAGCCCGCCCTGCGCCCCCGCGGCCAGGGGCCGGCCCCTCCCACCGCGCCCGGGGCGGGGACCTGGAAGAGCTTTACCTGCCCGTCCGCCCGCCGCCGGGCTCTGGGCCTGCGCCCAGTCACTCGCCGAGAGGAAAGAGAGGGAGACGCAAGCCCCGTGGTCGCGGCCGGAAACTGACTCCGGGCAGCCAAAGGCCAGTGGCCAGTATCCCCGCCCGAGATGAGCCGCTGGCCGCGCCACCGATTCAAATACCGACGGTTGACTGTGCGGCCAATCAGCGCGCGGGAGGGGCGGGCGGCGCACGCAGCTGCGGAGCCAATAGGAGGTCGCGCAGCCGCGGGCCCCGCCCCTGTGCGCCCGCCCTCCCGCTGTCAGGAGCGAGGGGCATGCTGGGAGTCGGGGCGGGTCCCCGAGACAAGGCCGGGCTCCCGCAACCGGAGTCCCGGAGAGCACCCCAAGGACGGGTGTTCGCGGGAAGGCTTCTTGGAGGTGGTGGCAGAGGAACTGACGTCGGCTACAGAATTCGGTGCCCACTCAGGTCCATGCACCTGCCGCCTACTTCCGACAAGTAGTGACTGGGTCCTCCTGAGGATCTAGGACCTGCGGGGACGCTACTGGGTTGCGCTGCATGGCAGTGCCTGGGCCTCGGAGATGCTCTCTCAGGACTCAGTTTCCCTAAGTGTAAAATGAAACAAAGTGCAGCACCACCTGCAGAATGGGTCTTGGGGATGGTAGCCACTGCTCCGCCTCCCATGGGTCCTTGCGGCCGGCAGGGACTCCATCTCCCAGAACACCTTGCGGCCGACTGCAGGGGGCGGGGCTCCCTGGCTTCGGTGCGTCATGGGCGGCCAGGACTCATTTCCCAGCATGCTCTGCGATTGACGGGGACTACATTTCCCAGAGCGCCGCGCGGCCGGGCCGCGGGACTCCATATCCCAGAACACCTTGCGGCCGACTGCAGGGGGCGGGGCTCCCTGGCTTCGGTGCGTCATGGGCGGCCAGGACCCATTTCCCAGCATGCTCTGCGATTGACGGGGACTACATTTCCCAGAGCGCCGCGCGGCCGGCCTGGCGGCCCTGGCCACAACTGACAGCTGGGGCCCGGATGCCCAGGCCTTTTTCCCGCGACGGCGTGGACGGCGATTTCTGCTTGAGCGGCTTCCCCGCGGCAGCGCCATGGACAGCCCCGAGGTCACGTTCACACTGGCCTACCTGGTCTTCGCCGTGTGCTTCGTGTTCACCCCCAACGAGTTCCACTCGGCCGGGCTCACCGTGCAGAACCTGCTGTCCGGCTGGCTGGGCAGCGAGGACGCCGCCTTCGTGCCCTACCACCTGCGCCGCACGGCCGCCACGCTGCTGTGCCACTCGCTGCTGCCGCTCGGTGAGGCTGGCCGGGCCGCTCCTGGGGGCTGTCACCTACCTCCTCGCCCAAAGCCCTCCGGTCCCGCCCGTGGGCTCCGGGCCGGGGTCCCCCGCCCGTGACCCTGCCCAGTGTGGTCACCTCCGACCCCGAGGTGGGACTCGCAGGGCTAACGTTGGAGCTGTGGTCCTGTGACTCTCAGTATCTTCAGGCACACCCCTGCCACCCGCAGAGCGTGACCCGGATTTCAGGGGTCCCCACCTTCCTGCTTGGGGCTTCTTCGTCCCTAGAAGTGGGATGTTGGAGTTGAGACACCACTGGAGGGCATTCTGAGTCTGCAGGGGCTTCTCCTGGCCAGTTTCCTGGTGGGAGAGGCCAGAATTCAGACCAGTCTCAGTGGCCCTTTAAAGAGAGGACCTGGGGAGGGGTTCCCTGAGGTTCTCTGTCTAGAGCTCATTGCTGGGGGGTGGGTTTGGATGTGTACAGCTAAGATCTGCCCAGCCCAAAAGCATGATTTAACCGTGGTGGGCTTCAGGCATAATGAATCAGGAGGAGGGCAGGGTGGGTGTGGCCCGGGTCTCCCTCTGCCACCAGGAACAGTGACCTCAGCGCCTGGCAGTGCTGACCAGAAGGCCAGCAGCTTGCTGGGGGTAGGACGACCCGAGAGTGCCCATCAACACCTGTTCCATGCTGTGCTTGGAATAATGGAGCCCGGGAGGCGGCTTTGCCTGCCTGCGCCCATTAACGGTTCAGGGAAACAGATACTGATGCGGAGGATGAGAGGAACAGCATCAACCACCTGCGAGGACACTTGGGAGCCTAGGAGTCTGAGTTGAAAAGAGACGGCCATGTGCTTGAGCACAGCTGCTTATGTCTGCCACTTGAGGGTCAGGGGGTGTTCCTGGCTGGCAGCTACAGTTGGCCGAGCTAGAGGTGTGGTGAGACAGCCCTGTTGTGTCTGCTCTGGCATGGGCATTTCCTGACAAACTGGGTCCAGAACCTGGGGAGAGTGCTTGGGGGTCAGGCAGTGACTGAGGCCAAGCCAGCTTGATTACTGTCTTGTGTATGATAAGGGGCAGGAGTTCCCAGAATAAGGCACGGGTTCAAGAACTGATTATAGCCGGAGGGCTTCCTGGAGGAGGTGACATTGCTGTAAACCTGAGGAGTGCAGGAAAAGCAGGCTGGGATGAGGAGAGGATGAAAGTTCCAAGTTGGGGGAGTCATGGAGGTGGAAGGCTTTGGATGTGAGGCCAGGACACTGGTTACTGCCCAGGGGCCAGCAGGGGAGCTGGGGACAGAAGCTGGCTTAGAAGCAGCTGGCTTGTGGCAGCCACATCCGTAGTGCCACAAGGATGTCTCCTGGCAAGATACAGTGGCCTGTGCCAGGGAGAGGTGAGGTGGATGGCGGTTGGGAAGTGCAGAGATGGCCTCAGTGTGGGTGGGCACAGGCTTGCTGGGTGTGAGAGGCTGGGGCGCACTGGCATCCCAGTGGGTGATAAATGGCCAGGAGGAGTAGAGGCCCAGACTTGGAGCCCCTCAACGCCATCTAGCCCCTCACCCCCACCCCTGGGCCCCCTCCAGGTGTTATGTGGCTTCTCTGTGGACTGGGAAAGGCCTGAGGTAGTGAAGCCTGACAACAGCTGGGAGAGCTGCCCCTGTCTCTCCATGTGGGGTTCCTGCAGTCATATCCCAGCCTGGCCTTGAGGCATGAGGCCCACAGGAGCCCGCGGGGCGTCGGCAAAGATGCCGCAATCCTTCCAGATGCTGTGGATGCAGCTCAGATGCTCCCCGTCGGGGACTTTGAGTTGGGTTTCTGCTCTCGGGAACCAAAGAATGCAGAGCTTTGTGGGCCCCGGCCACCCTCTGTCTCCACCCTCAGTCTGCATCCTCAGCACCAGGGCTACACTGTCCTCTCAGGAAACTCGGGCCTCATGTGACCAATCCAGGAGAAGCCAGTGAAGTTGGGTCTTTAAACAGCTAAAAAGTTCACACATGTATCCACTACCTACCACCACTTAACAAATTTTTCTAAGATTTTCTGTTAAACCTGCTCCTCGTCCTTGTCCTCACTCTGGGCGACTCAGGTGATCTGCTGTGTGTCCTGTCATTCTTTTGAATAAATCCTGACAACTTGGCTCCAGACGTCCCAGGCACTTTCTGCCCCACTCCTCTGCCCAGTCCCTCTTGGGAAGGGTCTTGGCTCCCATCAGCATCCCCAGGCCTACCACCTGGGTCTTGGCCAGACAGTGGTCACCTTTCAGTGAGGTACCGTCGCATCATTGGGTTTTATTTTTGCTTCTCTAGGTTTTTCTAGCTTCTTAAATCCTTGTATATTACTTACATTAAAACAGGTAGTAAAGTGAAAACTCTGCCCTCACCATTGTACCGTGTCCTCCCACTGTGGACGAGGTGGAAGCAGGCCCCTTTGCACAAACTTCTTAGGCCTCCAGGGACCAGACCAGTGCTGGGGACAGGAGAGGAAGTGCCTGCTCTCTAGACCACAGGGGCAGCACCGGGGCCCTGGGTGGACAGTCCCCAAGCTCTGCTCAAGTCCTCCTGTCCCTTGCAGGCTACTATGTGGGCATGTGCTTCGCAGCTTCGGAAAAGCAGCTCTACACGCCTAGCCAGGCCCCAGAGGCCTGGAAGTTCTTCCTCCTGCTGGCGGTGACCCTCCCCGCTGCAGCCTGTGTCCTCACTTACTGCTGGTCGCGTAACCGGTGGGCTGGCCACCCGCTGGCCCGTACCCTGGCCCTGTATGCCCTCCCCCAGTCAGGCTGGCAGGCGGTGGCTTCCTCCATCAACACCGAGTTCCGGAGGATCGACAAGTTTGCCACCGGGGCACCAGGTGCCCGCGTGATCGTGACAGACACCTGGGTGATGAAGGTGACCACGTACTGCGTCCACGTGGCCCAACAGCAAGACGTGCACCTGACTGTGACAGAGTCGCGGCAGCATGAGCTCTCCCCAGACTCCAACCTGCCCGTGCAGTTTCTCACCATCCGTGTGGCCAGCACCAACCCCTACGTGAAGCCCTTCGACATCCGGTAAGTGGTGTCCCATGTGCGGTCAGGATCTTCTGGGAGTGGGTGGAGATGTGGGCGCTGGCTGTGGCTCAGGTGGGAATGGGAGCCTCCAACAGGGATTGGGTCAGTTCGTGCCTGCCAGAAGCCGACCGTAGCTGGGGGGTGGGGGGGACGGCCTGTGTGAGCCTGTGGTGACTGGGCGGCAGCGGGCACAGGCCAGGCTGTGTGACACCACCCTGGAGGCAGGCCGGGCGGAATCCCATGGTGGGTACTGGTTCTGGCCATCCCTACGTGGCCCAGGCCTCCCACTCCTCACCTACCTGTCTGCCCTTAGGGCTCTCACCCATGTCCTCCAGACACCCAAGGTTTCAGGTGCTCTGTCCCCTCCCTGGCTACTTTCTCAGCGTTTGGGGAGCAAAGGGAGCTACCTCAAGGACAGGAGACATGGTCACAGCCTCGGCCCTGCACCCTCTGTCCCTGTGTATGGCCTGCTGCCTGCCCTGTGCCCTGGGTGACACCTTTCACACCCGGTGAACCGGCTGTTACCAGGAGCTCTCTGCACCCTGGGTTCCTTGCCCTCCCCTCCCCAGGCCTCGGCGGGGCATGTCCTGGGGCGCTGGCCCTTTGTCGTGGGGTGCAGGCCCCTGTTGCACCCAGGGTGTACAGCCCCTGCCCGCCCTTGCTCCCACAGGCTCAACTCGGCGGAGTATGGAGAGCTGTGCGAGAAGCTCCAGGCCCCCATCCGCAGCGCGGCCCACGTGGTCATCCACCAGAGCCTGGGCGACCTCTTCCTGGACACCTTCGCGTCCCTGGTGGAGGTCAACCCGGCCTACTCCGTGCCCAGCAGTCAGGTGGGCGGCGCGGGGCAGGTGGGCGGGCTGCGGGGCCCGGGGCCCCCTCACCGCACTGACCACTGACCACTCTCCTCCTCGCAGGAGCTGGAGGCCTGCATTGGCTGCATGCAGGCGCGGGCCGCCGTGAAGCTGGTGAAGACCTGTCAGGAGGCCGAGGCCGGCCAGTGCCAGCAATGCTACTGCCGCCCCATGTGGTGCCTGACCTGCATGGGCAAGTGGTTCGCCAGCCGTCAGGACCCGCAGCACCCCGAGACCTGGCTGGCCAGCCGCGTGCCCTGCCCCACCTGCCGGGCCCGCTTCTGCATCCTGGACGTGTGCACCGTCTGCTGAGCCCGGCCCTGCCCGCTGGCCCCGCCCCCGCGGACATGATCACGCCCAGTGGACACGGCCACGCCCCCGGGGATCTGGGCCACGCCCCGTGGACAGGGCCACGACCCTGGGGATCTGGGCCACGCCCCGCGGCCCTGGGCAATCACGGACCTGGCCATGAACCATGGACCTGGCCCCAAGGGCTCTCACCCCAAGTGTCTACCTGCTCTCCCCTGGCCCTGGGGCCCCGCCTCCTCCACCTGCCGCGCCCGCTTCTGCATCCTGGACGTGTGCACCGTCTGCTGAGCCCGGCCCTGCCCGCTGGCCCCGCCCCGGTCACACCCACACAGCGAGGCCCCGCCCACGCAGACTCGGACCCGCCCTGAGGGCCTGGCCCCGCCCCACAGACTCTGGCCCTCAAGGGCTCTCACCCCAAGTGTCTACCGGCTCTCCCCTGACCCTGGGGCTCTGCCTCCTCCACCTGTCTGTCCTTGGCCTCTCCGCGAGGGCAGGTGCTGCTGTGCGACCCCCAGGCTCTGCCCCCAACAATCTTCACCTGGGCCACCTGCCTTACTTAATCATAAGGACCAAGACTGATCCTTAGTTACAGTCGAGCCCCAAGTGCATCCAGCCGTGACCATCTTCCCTGCCTTGGCCCTACCTGGTCAGCAGAGGTCCAGTGCCTTTGGTGTGACCCAGGAAGGGTGCACAGCCTTGGGAGGTGCTCCCCTCTCCTATGTGGTAGGAAGTGGTTTGGCCAGGTAGCTGGCTGGTCCGTGCATGGTGCCCCTGCTCGCAAGCTGCCAGTCCAACTCCGAGTCCAGGGGAGGGTAAGGTCAGTGCTGCCTGGGTGAGGCCAGCCCCAGAGGCTCTGCTGTGGGACGTCAGGTACGTCTGCCTCCTCCAGGGCCAGCTGGTGGCTTTGTGTTGTGGGGACCATCCTACCTTGGAGAGGGGTGTGCGGGTGCTGGCACTATCCTCGGAGCCTTCTGTAACCCCCACAAGTCCATAGATGGCCAGTGCACAGGCACCGACCCTGGAACACCGAACTGAATGAAGCCTGCAGCTGCCTGCAGCAGCTCAGCACCTGGAAAGGATCCCATTGCAAGAGCTCCCAGCACACGGGGGGCCAGACCGCTGAAGGTCATTTTGTCCAAATCTGGCAGATGAGGGGCCAGCAGGCTAGGCTCAGGATGCACGGTGGCAGGCTGATGTGACAGCAGGAGGAGGGAGCTTGCTGCTCCAGGGTGGACTCCCCTTCACTTTGGGGTCCTCCCTCCTGCCCTACAATCCCAAGCTTCGGGCTTCCAGCAAACAGGATGGACGCCTCCAGGCCTGGGAGCAGAGGCCCAGCCCCACAGCCCTGGGGGCAGAGCCCCCTTCCCAGGGTTTTAGGTATGGGAGTATTTTTACACAGGAGTGACTTAGTTTTATAAAGACAGGTTTATTGTAACTACATAGTACCACATTTAATAAAATGGTAATCTAAAGTTGCACACTTTTCCCAAGCAGAATGTTTTGTTGTACCCGACTCAGAAGTCATGCTTTTAACAATTGGGGACACTGACCGGGGATGTTTGACAAGTGCTCCTAGAAGTGGAGGCATTAAGCCCACCACACTGTGCTGTTTGCCCTGTTCAGAACACAGAGGGCACACCTCGTTAGAAGGTACCCACAGGGGCCTTGCACGCTGCCAGGCCCCCTGCCAGCCCAGTGCAGCACCCCTAGTCCCAGGCCGGCCACAGAGGAGGCTGGGAGGGGCAGGTGGATGGGGGTCCCGCAATCCTGAGCCTGGGTGTTCTCATGAAGATGTCCTGGCTAATCCTGTGACCTGCCTGAGGGGTGCTGGGCTATAGGGGCTGACCACTGTGACCCAGGAAAGCTCAGGCTCTTACCAGGCCATTGAGGAGCCCCAATGTGTCCCCTTCTCCACATGGGAATGAGCATGGGGGCTCCCTTCTGCCCTGAGCTCACAGTAAAGACCACGCTGTTCCTTTGGGGGACCAATGAGGCCAGGGCAACAGACAGACCCTCTCCCTGACCACCCTGAGCAGCAGCCAATGACGCCCCTATACCTGGAGCTGCCATTTCCCCATAGTACCTGGGCCCCTATCCCGCTTGGGTGCTGGGGGCCCTTATGGCTAGAGAGACCCCTAAATTCTGGCTGCTGCATGCCCCACACTGCTCCCCGACCTCAGGCATCTTGGGGAAGAGGAACAGGAGGACTCTAGCCTTCTTGATGGTTTTTTTATTGCTCACTCTTTGGCCCACAGAGCCCTTTAATTATCCTATTGCGACTGCTTGTAATGGTGCCTCGGGGCTCAGGACAAGGCTGACTGTGGTGTTCAATGATATGTGCCCTGGAGTCGCTGTGACTATGTACAATACCTCTGAAGCCTGCCCTTACTGAGCCAGTCTTGCTGTCTCTGACATGTTGTTATGAGCCATCCAGTTGCTCATAGTGACCTTATGACAACAGCCCTAAACCCTTCTCTATCCTGTGCCAACCTTAACTGTCTCTGATACACCTACCTCTATTACCCCAGTCACTGAGGAAATCCATCTCATCATCGTGGTACTAGGGATATTGTAGCCGATGTTAGATGGATCTTAGCTGAAAGCAGGGAATACCAGAAGAATGTCTACCTGTGTTTCATTGATTATGCAAAGGCGTTTGACTGCGTGGATCACAACAAACTGTGGCTGACTCTGAGAAGAATGGGAATCCCAGAACATTTAATCGTGCTAATGTGAAACCTATACTTGGACCAAGAGGCAGTCGTCAGAACAGAGCAGGGCAACACTGAATGGTTCAAAATTGGGAAGGGTGTATGTTAGGGATGTGTCGTGTCCTATCTCCATACCTTTTCAACCTGTATGCAGAGAAGTTTATCCGAGAGGCTGGGCTCTATGAGGAGACGCATGGCGTTAGGACTGGTGGAAGATCTATCAACAATCTGCGTTATACAGATGACACAACCTTGCTCGCTGAAACTGAGGAGGACCTGATGCACTTACTGCAGAGGGTCAAGGACTGCAGCCTTCAGTATGGTCTGAGGCTCAATGTCAAGAAGACATTCGAGAAGATTCTCACCACTGGACCAATTCGTAGCATCAGGATGGATGGTGAAGAGATTGAGATTGTTCACAGCTTCAGTTTGCTCGGCTCCACGGTCAACACTCTTGGCACCAGCAGTGAGGAAATCAAAAAACGTACTGCGATGGGAAAGTCTGCAGTTAGGGACCTCTTTAAAGTACTCAAGAGCAACGGTGACTCTCTAGAGACTAAGGTCCGCCTGATACAGGCTATGGTTTTTGCAATCACTTGTTATGCATCAGAGAGTTGGACAATGACTAGGGAGGACAGAAGGAGAATTGATGCCTTTGAGCTGTGGTGCTGGAGAAGAGTATTGAATGTACCATGGACTGCCAAGAAAACAAACAGATTCATCATAGAGAGGGTTAAACCAGGCTGCTCCTTGGAGGCAAGGATTCTGGGGCTTCGTCTGACATACTTTGGACATGTTGTAAGGAGAGACAGGTCTTTAGAGAGGGACATCATGCTGGGTAGAGTAGAGGGACAGCGCAGGAGGGGAAGACCCTCTATGAGGTGGATCGATTCAGTGACTGGGGTAATCGGGATGGGTGTGTCCGAGGCAATGCAATTGGCACAGGATAGAGCAGGGTTTAGGGCTGTTGTGCATAGGGTCGCTATGAGTCACAAACGACTCGACGGCACATAACAACATCAAGGGTCTTCCTCTCTTGCGCTGTCCCTCTATCCTTCCAAGCATGATGTCCCTCCCCAAGGTTTGGTCCCTCCTACTATCTTCCATAGTCATTGTTCAGCTTTCTGTTAAATAGCAAGTAATTGCAAAGACTATGCTCCCAAGCCAAAGGTCGTGTAGCCCTGGTATGTCCACTTGCTGTACAGAGGTAACTCGTGGTTGCTGTGAAGCTGAACACTGCAACACCAATGAGTTAAATGGTTACCCATGATGGACAGTGTTTGGTGAAACTCCCCAATTAAAACAAGCTTGGAAGCAGGAATGGCATCTACTTCCATAATAGCTTGCCTCTGGAAACCCTATGAACCTGGAGAGAGGACGAAAGTTATACAGGAGGTGTCCAGGACTTTGGTTCATAGGGTCTTGTATGAGTCACCTGGGACTAGATGGCAATTAACAACAACAACAACACAGCCTGGATCAGGCACACCTTAATCTCCAGACAAATATCATTGCTTTTCAGTACTCTGGAGGGGTCCCTGACAGCCACCTTTCCCAGTATAATTCGTCTTTTAATTGACTGGCTGCTGGTACCAAGAGTGTTGATTATGGAGCCAAGTAAACTAAAGCTTTACAATTGTCAGCCGAGGACAAAGAATAAAGAGAGGGGACACCAAGAATGGAGGAGAAAACAGTGTAAAAGCAGGGGGCAAACAGCTATAAGAGTGAAGCCCTCAAGCCAGCCTTTCTGTGGCTTTATTGAGGATCATTGAGAAGTAAATAACAAACAGAAATCTTTTGCAAATGAAGCTGAGTTTCTATTGTCAACCTTAGGCTTATCTCAGAAGGGAGAGGTTAGTAAACACAATCCAAGAATTGAGAAAAAGCCTGAAAGTCTGCCTTGGCTCTTGACCCCTGTGACTTTTCTCAGGAATTCCAGCCTGTATCTGTACCTCCCTCATATCCTGATAGATTGTTGTTGTTAAGACTCATAGGGACCTTATGTACAAGAGCCCTAAATCCTGCTCTCTCCTGTGCCAACCTCACTGTCTCTGACACACCTACTCCTGCCACCCCAATCACTGAATCGATCCATCTCATCAAGGTCTTCCTCTCCTGCCCCGTCCCTCCACTCTCCCAAACATGATGTCCCTCTCTAAGGACTATTCCCTCCTTGAAACATGTGCAAAATATGTCAGACGAAGCCTCAGAATCCTTGACTCCAAGGAGCAGCCTGGTTTAACCCTCTCTAGGACAAACCTGTTTGTTCTCCTACCAGTCCATGGTATATTCAACACTCTTCTCCAGCACCACAGCTCAACGGCATCAATTCTCTATCATTCCTAGTCACTGTCCAGCTCTCTGATGCCTATAGCACACAACTGTGAAGACCATAGCCTGGATCAGATGCACCTTCATCTCCAGTCTAATGTCGTTGCTTTTCAGTACTTTGCAGACGTCCCTGACAGCTGACTTTCCCAATGCAATTTGTCTCTTGATTTCCTGGCTGCTAGACCAAGAGTGGAGCCAAGCAAACTAAAACTGTTAACTCTCTCAATCTCTTCACCATCCATCCTGATGCTGCCAATTGGTCCAGTGGTGAGAATCTTTGTCTTCTTGACATTGAGCCTCAATCCATATTGGAGGCTGCAGTCCTTGACCCTCTGCAGCAGGTGCTTCAGGTCCTCCTCAGTTTCAGCAAGCAGGGTTGTGTCATCTGCATAACGCAGGTTGTTGATGACTCCTCCACCAATCCTGATGTCACATTCCTCCTCGTACAGCCCAGCATCCCGGATGATCTGTTCGGCATACAGATTGAAAAGGTATAGAGACAGAATACACCCCCGGCGGACTCCCTTCCCAATTTTGAACCATGCATCCTGATATAGCATTAGGTTTTTCATTAATATTTAATTTGAAATTTGACTTCCTACAAACAATCTCAGTCTTTTCACTGCCTATCATAATGCTGCCAATTGGCCCAGGGGTAAGAATCTTTGTTTTTGGCGAGCTCTGGTGGCCTAGTGGCAAGAAGCTGCAACTGCAATCTCAGAGATGCATGGTTCGAATCTACCAGGTGCTCTGCTGGAGAAGGAGGAACCATCTCCTCCTGTACCAGTCAGATCTGATTAGATGGTACACAAAAAAATAATGAAATAAATTTTAAAAAAATAAAAAAGACAACAAAAAAGAATCTTTGTTTTCTTGATGTTGAGCTTTAATCCATATTTAAGGCTTTTTTTTGTTTTGGTTGCTTTGTTTTGTTGTATACTGTAGAATCTGATCCAACTGGCACAGAAGGAGATTGCCCCTCCTCCAGCAGATTATTTGGAGGATTCTAACTGCTTGTCTTCGGGATTGCAGCACAGCTTCTTGCCACTAGCCCACCAAAGCACAGCTTCAATCCATGTTGAAGGCTGCAGTCCTTGACCTTCTGCAGCAAGCACTTCGGGTTCTCTTTGGATCAATAAGCAGAGTTGTGTCATCTGCCTAACTCAGATTTGTTGATGCATCTTCCTCCAATCCTGATGCCACATTCCTCCTCATAGAGCCCAGGCTTCTGGACGATCTGTTCTGCATACAGATTGAAAAGGTTTGGAGACAGAATACATCCCTGGCATACATCCTTCCAGATTTTGAACCATGCAGTGTTCTGAGGACTGTTTCCTGGTCCAAGTATAGGTTTAGCCTAAGCACAACTGAATATTCTGGGATTCCCATTCTTCTTAGAGTTAACCACTGTTTATTGTGATCCACACAGTCAAATGCCTGCCCTCATTACCCTAGTCACTGTGTCAATCCATCTCATTTAGGGTCTTCCTCTCCTGCACTGATTCTCTTCCCTTCCAAACATCTTTCTTGGATCCACAATTACCACTCTTGGTACCAGCTGTCAGGAAAGCAAGAGACACATTACACTGGAAAAATCTGCAGTCAGGGACTTCTCCAAATTTTTGAGGAGTAGTGATGTTAGTTTGAGGACTAAGGTGAAGGTGTGTCTGATTCGGCCCATGGTCTTTCCAATCATTTGCTATGTATCTGAGAGCTGGACAATGAATAGGGATGACAGAAGAATTAATGCCTTTGAATGGTAGTGTTGGAGAAGAGGGCTGGACATCCCATAGATGGCCAAAAGAACAGACAAATATGTCTTGGAGAGGGTGCAGCCAGGGTGCTCTTTGGAGGCACAGATAGTGAGGCTTTGCCTCACCTACTTCATGCATGTTGCTAGAAGGGGCTGTTCTTTGGAGAGGGACATGATGGTTGGAAGGGTGGAGGGTTGGTGAAGGAGAGGAAGCCCCTCAACCAGGTGGATTGACACAGTGACTGCCACAATGGGCTCTAATGGGTCAGGAAGTGTGAAGATGGCACAGGATAGGACAGGGTTCAAATCTCTTGTTCATAGGGTTGCTATGAGTAGTACTCAACTCAACGGCACCTAACAACAACAACAACCTCCAATACCACAACTCAAAGACATATATTCTTCTTCTATTATCCTTGTCCAACTTTCATATGCATAAAAAAACAACTGAGAAGACCATGGCTTAGATCAGGTGCACCTCATTCTCTACACTGTCATCCTTGCTCTTTAATACTTTATCAGCAGAGTTGTACAGTAAGATATATTTTAATTTTTATTTTTT